>NC_139222.1:77821265-78158765 GCF_055691185.1 Crinia signifera
TCAGTGGAAATATATAGCAGTTACTGGCAAATTTTGGGCTGATTGTTTCAACACAAGCATCCAAATGCTGCCCCCAAAGACAAGTGCTGCCCCAAGGCGCATGCCTTATGAGAAACCCACTACTCATAATAGGTAATCAAAATAAAGAGGCAGTCAGATGAATTATATCAATAAAGGCAATATCAAAAACCCAGAGCATCTAAGTGACCACCGTACAGTACACAGAACATTCCAAGATTGTCATACAGTACACTGTGTATTTCAATGACTACCATATAATACACTAAGAAGAAAAAAACCACACTACGCAATTTCATCCTCAAAAACAAAATACTTACTGTAATTGTGAGACTTCAATCAGGTTGCTCTAACAGGCAACAACAGCACAGTTACAGCAAGTTTCAGAACTTTGGAGTGATACGGGACTACAAAGAGGTAAGTAATTGATCATGGGTACTGTGTGTGCGGTGTTCATTGGAATTGCTAATGCATGGCGGCTGGCGATCGGTCATTTGTTCAAACGTTTTGGCAATCATACAATTCTTTCACTGCTGACCATCACTGCTATAGAGATTAATTTACAATTAGGTGGTGAAAGGTTTTTCAGATTTGAAGATCCAATGTGAAGATAAAAAAATCTGCAAACCACTGGTAAACAACTGTAGTGTATGGGCACAGATTGCAAGATTGTGAAATTGTGCAATCGTGGAATAAATTGTTAAATCTTCAAATCTTAAGGGCCCCATACACCTGCGATCACAATTAATTGCTTCTCAGATCCAGTGAATTTTTTTCCCCAGATAAATTGTTTCTTTAATCTATTTGACTTGCCCACACACCACAGATTTGTTTCAGTGATCGGCAGATTTTTCCTGTTATGGGCCCCATACATCAGCAATTAATTGTTGCAATCCTCAGATCTGGAGATGATTGTCACAATTAATCTTTAATGTGTGGGCTCCCCCTTTTGGCAATTCCAATCAACAATTAATAGGGATCGCCAATCGATTGCTGAATCAGATTTTTAAACATGTTTAATAATCTGGTATTATCTGAGGTTGTTTTTTATATGTGTGGGCATTCCCGTTTCGTCTTCTTCTTCTATTTATATTATGAAAAGAAGTAACATCTGAAATGACAATCGATTGAGGTGATGTATGGGCACTTTCCAGATATGAAGATGCAATCTTTAGATGGGAAAAATCTGCCGATCACTGAAATAAATCTGTAATGTGTGGGCATGTCAAATAGATTGTAGAAACCATTTATCTGGCCAAAAAATCACTGTATCTGGAAAACCATTAATTGTGATTGCTGATGTATGGGGCCGATTATGGGCCCCATACATCAGCAATCACAATTTATGGATTTCCAGATACAGGGATTTTTTGGCCAGATAAATGGATTTTACAATCTATCTGACTTTGCCCACACATTACAGATTTATTTCAGTGATCGGCAGATTTTTCCATCTAAAGATTGCATCTTCATATCTGGAAATTGCCCAATCGATTGTCATTTCAGCTGTTCATAATCTAAATAGATGAAGAAAACGAATTGGGAATGCCCACACATATAAAAAAGATCTGCAGATAATACCAGATTATTAAACATGTTTAAAAACCTGATTAAGCAATCGATTGGCGATTTTGATTGAGATTGCCAAAAGGGGGAGCCCACACATCTAAAATTAATTGTGACAATCATCTCTATATCTGAAAATTGTCACAATTAATTGCTGATGTATGGGGCCCTTTAGACTGCCCACACATACAAAAATGAAACTCCAATAAAACCAGATTTTTAAGCATGTTTAAAAATCTGATTCAGCAATCGATTGGCGATCCCTATTAATTTTTGATTGGGATTGCCAAAAGGGGGAGCCCACACATTAAAGATTAATTGTGGCAATCATCTCCAAAACGGAGGATTGTCACAATTAATTGCTGATGTATGGGGCCCATAATGTTTATAACAATCATAACATAAAAAAATAAATAAAAAAAGGCTTTGAGATACTGGTCTTTGAGGGCAAATCACATGTCTCTGCCTGGAATCTCCTCAAGAAAATAATAAAGAAAAGGCCAGATAAAATATTTAGAGAGACTGGGATTCCACATCAAAGACAGTCAGCAAAAAATAACATTCTAATGAATTGCAGGGCAGTAAATCTGGCTATCTACGTGAGAGAACTCCATTACTGCTCACATTAATAACCAGGAGGAAGGAAGAGAAAGGGACGCATTTTAAATGGTTTTTAGTGCTGTGGTTTTAATATCAGCAGCTTTTCGGCTGGTCAGGAAAGGCTTTGTGGGAGACATGGTCACTGAGGAGATAGAAGGTCATTTCCTATAACTAAATTGCTTTAAAGACGCAGCTCCCATAAAATGTCATACAATGAGTATACACTGCTGACAGATATAGCACTGGCATTCTTCTTATGTGTTAAATACCATATGATATTGATCAGCCGTGTATTTTATTGACACTTTTAAATGTTACATAGCAAACTTTATTTTTTTTTATATATATTGTTGCTTCCAAAGATTAGCCATATAGAGCATTGACAACAATGACCTCTACAGGCAAAAAAAAAAAAAAACTATTTTTTTTTATATATAGAACCTGTGATCCACAGTGTCTCTCACCTTTAGATGCTAATCTTTGCTTTGTGGACAGAAAAAGTTATCCAACTATCATTGAATATACCCACTGAGGCTCTATTGGACCTATTGTTAGGGTACCTTAATCAGTTTCTACCAACCATTGCAATAATTGACTGCAATAGGCACCACTAAACTAGTGGATCCCTCCATTTACACATTACCAAAGAGGCCATATTGCTTTTTGGGATTGATTCATTACACCTGATGAAGTCCTAAGGGACGAAACGCGTCGGGCCGTGGATTCATGTTATATGTGGCATCCATAAGAGTATGAAAATGTGGATGAGCCTTTTTACTCTGGAAAACCTACAATAAATGTCCATTTGTTTTTAAAAAAAGTATTATCTCTTGTATCATTGTTTATATACAGCCACTGAGTGGTAATTTACTATAGCGCACCTCTATTCTATATATATATATATATATATATATATATATATATATATATATATATATATATATATATATATATATATATGATATAAAGTAATAAAAACATATGCATTTTAAAATTAAAAAAGAATGTTATACAAATTTCAATTTAAACAATTTCCCATTTCTCATCCTAACCCTGTTACATTGGTGTCCCTCTTGTCTTGCCTGCCCCTCCCCTCCAGAATTTAAGCATTAATGAGCAGGGCCCTCTCCCCTCATGTGACTTCCCTCTATTAAACCATTTTCTACTTCATAGAATAGAATAGAATAGAATAGAATCTTTATTTATCATAAAACGTCCACATACAATGAACATTAAACGAAAATAAATTGTAAACAGTACAAATACAGAAACATTAAAAAAAGAGGTACACTTGACCACAGGATTGTGCGTAGATCATAAATAACCCTAAGCATTTAAAATATTTAAAGTGTTTAAAGTACGGATTGCTACTGGAAAAAAACTCTCCCTATATCGTTTGGTTTTACATAAGACTGAACGGTATCGTTTATTTGATGGAAGTAAGGAGAAGAGATCACTATTTGGGTGGGTGGGATCCCTCAGGATACTATTAGTCTTAGTCGCTTTTTAAAAATATCTTGTAAACTTGGTAAGACTACCCCAATCGTTTTACCTGCAGTTGACACCACCCTCTGTAAAGACTTACGGTCAGCTGCCGAACAGGGACCAAACCATGCCACAGCACCGTAAGTGAGGACACTCTCAATCACACATGAGTAAAAGCTCACCAAAGTTCTCTCACTCATGCCAGCCAAGCGCAGTTTCCTAAGAAAAAACATACGCTGGTGGGCCTTTTTGACGGTAATATTGATGTGAGTGCTCCATGAAAGGTCCTTAGATATATTTACACCCAAAAATTTAAAAGAATCAACAGTCTCCACCTGTTGACCATTTAAAACCAGTGGGCAATATGTAGTCTTGTATAATTTTCTAAAATCCACGATCATTTCTTTTGTCTTGCTCACGTTCAGGATCAAACAATTCTCACTGCTCCATGACTCCAGTTTGGACACTTCCAATCTAGACTTTGACTCATCATCATGAGAGATGAGACCTAGAATGGCAATATCATCCGCAAATTTAATAAGTTGAACAGAATCGGAGCTGGCAGTACAATCATAAGTAAATAATGAATACAACAGGGGGCTCAAAACACACCCCTGGGGGACACCTGTGTTAACTATCAATTCGCCAGATACCTGATTCTTCACCCTAACGACCTGAGGCCTGTTAGATAAAAAGTCCAGAATCCAGCCACACATGGGCCCGCTTAATCCGATACTGGAAAGTTTGCCCACTAATGTGGATGGAACTACAGTATTAAAGGCCGAACTATAGTCTACAAACAAGATCAGGGCAGAGGATCCCTTTGAATCAATATGAGCAGAAATCTTATGAACTAACATAAGCACTGCATCATCCGTGGATCTATTAGTCTTGTAGGCAAACTGAAAGGAGTCAAAGCCAGGAGGAATGCTTTCCTTAACGTGAGCAAGAACTAATCTCTCAAACGCCTTCATAATTAAAGATGTTAAGGCGATCGGTCGGTAGTCGTTCAGACTATCAACTTTCCCTTTTTTAGGAACCGGCGTAATAACTGTAGATTTAAAACACTTAGGCACATAACAGGCACTAAGAGATAAGTTGAAAATAAAGGTAAAAATCCCAGCAAGCTGCTCCGCACATTTTTGCAAGACCATCCCTTGTATCCCATCAGGGCCTGCAGCCTTTCCTACTTTTGTCCTGGAGAGACACTTCCTAACAGACTCTTCATCTAGTTGTAGAAAGGCCCCATCCTCACAATATCTCTCCAGTGGGGGTGAAGACATAACTTGTTTATCAAAATGGGCATAAAAGGTGTTCAGATCATCCACTAAAGCAACATCGACACTAGAGTTTTTGTTTGCCTTATAATCAGTAATGTGCTGAATGCCTTTCCAAAGGCATTTAGCATCATTATTTTGGGAAACCATGCATACAGTACATCCTAAAGTGCACCAGAGCTGGATACACACACTGCAATATTTATTAATTATATGCATATTAATGATATTGTTAACAAATATTATCATGCTATCGTCTAGCATATACCCACTATATCATTAACGATATGCGTTCCCGCAGGTCCATAACAATCTGCATATTGTTCAGTGTGTACACCAACTAACGATAAAACAAGACGGTCACTGGTAAGGCAAACAATAGATCTTTATCATTTTTAAATTGTTCAGTGTGTATGCACTATATATTTTATTCTAGATATTGGTGGAGTTCAAGCAATGTCCTTAACAATGTCATTGGATAAACAGATCACATAGTGTTCACCCCCAAGATCTTAATTCTGCCATCTTTAAATGTCCTGTCCCCTGCTGTATCAATGCCTATATTCAATGTATTTGTCGTTCATTGGGGCAGATGTATTAAGCCTTAATAAGAGATAAATGCAAGGGTGATAGAGAAATAAATGTCCCGCCAATCAGCTCCTTTCTGACTTTTTTCAAACAAAGCCTGTATGATGTCAGTTAGGAGGCGATTGTCTGGATGTTTATCTCTCTTGATCACCCTTGCATTTATCTCTTGTTAAGGCTTAATATATCTGCCCCATTGTCTTTAACTGTAAAGTAAGGTGTTTTTTTTTTGTCTTCCTCATTTATGTACTTTGTAAGGTGCTGTGAAGATTATAAAATAAATAATAGTATTATATAATGTTAATAAGAGTTAGATGCAATCAGAGGCATCACTGCGTGTGGTGACACCCGATGCGCACTCTGTACTGTCACCCCATTCTAGATTGAAAAGGGGCGTGGTCCGTTTCAGAGGTTGGTGGCCGCGCAGGAGCCAGTTTTCAGCACTCGAGGGGCAGGGCTTTTATCCCCAGAGATGCTGGCTTCCCCTGCTGTCTGTAGTGGTGGCACTTTGGTGTCACACCTTTTAAGGGTGACCCACAGGTGTGGGCCACATACCGCAGCACCTGGGTGGTGATGCCACTAGAAGCAATATACTACTCCTATCAAAACAGCTATTAGAACTTTTCACATTTAACCTGTGACATTTACTCAGTCCTGCAGATTGTGCTGCACAGAGATTGTATAAGAAGAAATATAAAGGAGGTCAAGGGCCAGATGCCCTATGCTTCAAAATTTATAAAGTAGAGAGTGATAAACAGCCAGCCAATCATCTCCTACATGCCATGTCACAGACTATGTTTTAAAAATGTCAGGCAGGAGCTGATTGGTTGGTTATCACTCTCCATTTTATAACTTTTGAAGCTTAGTGCATCTGGCCCCTAGAGACTTGACTTGCATGAGGTCAGTATTGACTGCAGTCATATGTTTTTAAAAACAAGTAAGACAAGGTTGCCTACTTTTGAAAAATTATTTCAGGGAGAAAAGTAAAAGCCAGGGGGTGGGCCTTGCGTTGCCAGGGGCTGGGCCAATCGTCGCCAGGGGACGGTCCTTGCATCACCAAGGGGGGGTTGGCGGTGTCATCGCCGTTATCTAGCACATGTACAGTACAAATTGCGGAAGCTAAGCAGCAGCTGTGGGAGAAAGGGGTCCTGGAGATGGTATACCCTGTTATAGAGTGTGCCTGGACACATTATGTGGGTGTATAGAGTGAGAGTGAGCACCTCCCACACATCCAGCCACTCCTCCCCCGCCGGCAGCACGTCAACAACCCGCTGCATCTCCTCCATCCTGCGGCCACCTGCCAGCGCTCTCTCTCCGGTGCCAGTGAATACACTAGCGCAGTTCATCTTCTCAGTGTGGCAGTGATGACACGATGATGTGATGAC
Source organism: Crinia signifera (assembly GCF_055691185.1). NCBI lineage: Eukaryota > Metazoa > Chordata > Amphibia > Anura > Myobatrachidae > Crinia > Crinia signifera. The sequence goes on from NC_139222.1 coordinate 77,828,182, forward strand.
GGCGCCGACACGCATGAGCAGTATAGATCGGAGGTACAGCAGGAACTGCGGGAGAAAGGGATCCTCTTCCAGGAGTCTGTGAGATGTCCCAGAATTCCGGGAGTCTCATTTACACGAGAGAGTCGGCAACCCTGCAGTAAGATAAGTATAAGAGCAACCTTTAGCAGGAAATTGCAGTATATTGTGCCATATTTTGTAGATTGCTGGGGGTGCTGCTGCAGGTGCCTAAACAGGCTTTGTATATCCCCACTTGCTACTTGGGATTCTTGTGATGTACTGTGCCATGACTAAGGTCCTCGTAGGGACATAAACATTGGCTGATATGCAGCAGTTTTAAGGAATAAACATCTTTATTGCAAAAGAAGACTGGTGAGTGCCCTGTCCTTGTAAAAAAAAAAAAATTAAATATATATATATATATATATATATATATATATATATATATATATATAACAAACAATATGGTCTAGGGAATTGCGCTAAAATCGGTTTTTCGACCAGCTGCACCTCTGGAGCGACTCTCCTGTTAGTGAGAGACAAAGGATAGAATACACAAAAAGGGGGGTGTCCAGAGTGCGCTCAAGTGGTACCACCTAGCCACAGACTAATAGTCACAAGTATGTGTGATCCTGCAGTCACTTTCATTCACTCCGACGAAGTTTCATATGCTTCAAATTAACACCGAAGACCTCGAACGTAAAAGCAGTTCTTTACTAGATAACAGATGGTTAGGTATAGTGAAACTTTAAGTATTTATATAGGTTTTTTCTGTATTTTAGTCCTCTGTCTGGCCAGGAGTAGAAGTTGGGTTGAGAACCTATATGATGAATCCTTGCATTGTTTTCCACCCTTTCAGGGCCCTTTTTTCCCCTCTTTAGCATGAGGCTTAGCTTGTGACAAAGTTCCTCAAAGACAGCAGTATGATAAATGGATAGGGTGTAATTGCAAAACAAAACATTTCATTACAATTATATATTTTTTTTACATAACCAAATTTATTATGATATTATTAATTTTTCACAACACATTAAAGTATTCATCGGCAATGGATTTCTTCTAATGCTTTCTGTGTACAAATAACTATACATCTTAGCAAACAGCAGACTATAACAGTCTAGAAATGCTCAATGATTATTTTGTGTAGTAAATATAAAGCACGAGATATTGCCTTTCATTTAACATATTATATAACAATTTAAAAGGCTAATTGCTCAAATAAAGCAAGGCAGATGCATTCTTTGTTGAACGCTGCATTAATCATCCCAGCCCTCTGTTTGTGCACCCTGTGGCTTACAGAGTTATTATTAAAATAATTACTGAATTGTTACAGTTTTAAATAATTTGAACACACGTACAACAGCAGCAGCAAAAAACGGTGACCTTGACAGAACAGCAGTTTCAGGCTCTGACAACTGAATGTTATACAAGTAAGGGGTGGGGTGGGTAGATCTTACAGCGCACATACACAGAGTGCTGGTGACTGGTACTGATTTTTATAGATTGCATGCAAATCCTTACTAGGTCTACACACAGGGCTCAGGAAATGCGTGTATTTAGCTGTGTGTGTAGGGTAAAGAGTGATGGAAATACGCATCCCTGCGGGTTTGTATCTTGCGTCGATTAATAACCCACACGCAGGTTATTAATCGGTCAAGGTCATTGTTCTCACCGGAGAACACTGGCCCTGACAAATCGCTTAGCACCAGTGGCGGCTCTTACCCTTGCAGAGGAGGGGGGCTGCCCACCTCCTCCACCGCTGTGCTCCCCACTGCCGGTCCCAGCCATGGTCCCCTGCACGGGACCACCGCATTCGCAGTAACTTCATATATACTGCGCATGCGCTGTCCCAAGCCGCGATGGGCTGCAAAGCCTCTGGAGGCATATTTAGGTTCCCAGGTCCAGTGCATGTGCAGTATCATCCGTACCCGTTTTTGGTACTGCCCCGCAGTAGCGCATTGAGAGGCATCCCGGAGGGAGGAAACACCTTCCAATGGGACTGCCTTGAGTGAGTGGCAGGTCGGATTTCCAATAGGAAGTCACTGCCAGTCACATTGAAACCAGCGCAGTCTCACAGCATCTTGCTTCACTTAGGCAGAGAACAGTGGCAGATTTTACCTTTGGGGACTGCAGCCCATAGGTAAATACCACCACTGCTCAGCACACAGCGCTGGCACATCGATGTGTTCTGAGTGATCAATGATAATGCTGAGCATTCTGAGCAATCTAGCATTGCTCAGAACTCTCAGCGGGTCACTATGTGTGTAGGGCCCATTAGACTCCTCCTTACCTAAAATGTCCAGAATTAACCTAAACACTGACATTGTGCGGAACGTTTTATGTACCGACTGACACTGTTTACAACAATCTCTGTATGCTGTGATAATCATCCTGGCACTCAGCAGTTTGTTAAGAGATATATGCTGACATGGTGGTTAGCTCAATTTACCATAATTATTCTATTCTACTGTTTTTACGCTAAATGCCTTGTGGATATTTTGTAATGTTTAACCCACTAACCCTGCATGGCCACTTTGCCAGGAATTGCATACCATCTGTCATTGTATTCCTTGAGGCTCTCTCTTCATGTGGGCAGAAAACTCCTTTCATTAAATACATAAATGAAGAGTCATAATAATGCTTAATATGCTCCTTGGTTAAAATAGCTGAATCTGAGGACTATATTCAGTCAGTTTTGGGCTTCGCAATAAAAGTTTAAAGCAGAATTTTTCCTCTCCCTTTTTAATAATGTTTCATAGAAACTTTGTAAAGAAGAATCTGTCTCTTGTACATAAAGTACAGACCTGTGGCCCATGGGGCTAATAATTTTATGAAACTCCGCTTCTCTATGGAACTAAACTACTCTTGTTCTTCTAGGGCTAGATTAAGGGTCTCATGGGCCAGGAGCTGAAACTGTTCAAGGGTCTATACCACAGGTCTTCAACCTGTGGCCCTCCAGATGTTGTGGAACTACATGTCCCAGCATGCCCTGACAGTTTTGGCATGCTGTTATAGGAAAAAATGTGGCAATGCATGTTGGAACATGTAGTTTCACAACATCTGGAGGGCCATTGGTTGAAGACTCATGGTCTATACTGATAAGGGAATGAGCCAAGGATGGTTCTGTGTGAGTCTGACCCAGGACACATGGGTGTGTCCCGGATCACCCCCACCAGTCAGAGCACAGTGACATCACTAGCGCTCCTGTTTCTGTATACGTAGTAGAGAGTCTGCTGCTATTCCTGCATGTGACAAGATAAATGATACAGTAGATTTTATTTTGCTATGTGTATTTTAAGGTTGTTTAAGTAGTATTTGTTACACTAAAAGAACAATTTTTAAAACAGTTGTCTTTCAATTAGGTGTAGCTATAAATACTACCCAGCCATTATTAAACTATTCATTTACATCGAATATACTAGAGTGGTTTAAACGTAATATACAAAATACATATCTTGGAACATGACCCATTCTAGAAGGGACACAATCCTCTATACCTGGTTTTCCATCTTAATTTATGATTCCAATGACATATTGAAATTCCTTTAATATAAATGAAATAGTTCAACTCAGGCGATGCCAATCAAATATTAAGAGGATAGACCAGACAGAGAGCATTTTGTCCCTCCTGGAATGGGTCATGTTTGGAGCTGTGCACAATCTAATATACAGTACACCCATCCCTTTACCAGAGTTCCCCAATCTTATATACCCCCGGCACCCCCATGCCTCCACCACCTACACTGTCAGCCCAACTATTATCCAAAAAACATAACAATAGAAAAAAAATCCAGAATTAACTAGACATACTCTTCTTATACTTGTGATTTATTGCTGACTGTGCGGCCATCATCATCATAATCATGTTGGAGGCCTGGAACCTAAGCCTCCATATGCCTTATTTTTTATCTAGCCGTGCTTAAAGGGATGTGGCCTGAAGGCAAAAATGCCAACATATTCCATGGCGCTGTACAATGAATGAATAAAAATTACAATAAAAAAAATGGAATAATAGGTAAAGCTGGCCTTGCACAAATTAATTTGTAATCCGGGGATAGCAGAAAACATCTGAATGGGTATTATAAGGCAATGGATGATGGGGACATGTAAGATAAATCAATCATTCTAAAAATGTGAAGGCAGTCAGCGGAGGAAAAAAAAACATGATTGTCCCCATTTCATTCAACTGAAGCAGCATATTCTCATTTTGAAAATAGTAATTTCCATAATTTATTCTGCATATGTTAGTGTTCCTTTGTTTACAATTCATGTCCCTGGTTTTGATAAAAGTATGGCATGAGCATTGTCGATCTGTGTCTGGGCTCCAAAAAGTTCACCTTCTTTTCTTATGTCATGCAATTCTTTTAGACCATGACTGAAGGACTCTGGATAAGAGCCATTTCTTTTAAACCATGAGGACATGGTTTTATGTTTTGGTTGGAGACAATGCCAATGAATAAGCCAGCTTCAATAAATCTACTTCAAACTCCTCAGAAGCCATAGAAGCTAGCACGTTGTCAAATAAATAAATTGACTCCATATCAATGTGATGATACTAGTTGGCCAAAAACATATACTCCAGATCCAATCCTTGTAAAGCTTTAGATAAATGGGGTCCATCATTCCATAAAAGGGAATGATGGACCCCATTTATCTAAAGCTTTAAAAGGATTGGTTGATCTCTGAGGAAGCAGCTTATAATAGAGGCGGAGAAACGCGTAGGAGTACTTGTGCATTATCATGGCGTCCGTTACTTAGTTAGCATAGCTTCCCTGTCAGAATCAGCGTAGTGTTCCCGTGGCCAGAATAGTCATCATCCCTGTCAGTATCAGCGCAGTGTTCCCGCACAGAAAGAAGAAAACCAGTAGGCGCCTTCTGTACACTTAAAACTATTTATTACAGATATCACAAAAACCATAAAAAACTTATAAATCTATAAACCATAAAACAATGATCATGCATGCATGCACAAAACCACGATTATTTAAAAAGCCATTTAAATGCAGTTGCATAGGGTTGTAACTATAGTTACCAGTTCCTATTTGAACAAGTGGGGCGTTGCAATTGGGCAGATGTTTCAGACAGATCACACACAGTGGTAGTGTGAGTGATAATTTAGAAAGAGTCCTTTCCTGCAAAGACTTATAGCATGGGTCCTTTCTTCAAAGTTGGTGATGTAATAATTACTTGTTTAATAGGACGTGTCAGTCTTTTAGTAAACAATGCAAATTTCTGTATCCATATGACCTGTGTGTTCGCTGGGTCACAGTAACTTTGCGTCGTTTTCCACACTATCTTTCTCTGGCCAGTGGATCGAGCTGCAGCCGGGTTGTGCGGTACTCCAATGAGTGTGGCGCAGATGATTGCAGCCCATGGATGCGCCGCTGTCAGGCACACAAACCACCGAGTGTATGGTGGCTGCCGGATGACGTCCTTTGCCGGCTAAGTGTATTAGCAGATGGGACCGGATTGCCGCGGGTAGGATTGAGGTAAGATATTTGGTAAAGTCTGTAAGGGAAGCTCTCCTCTTCTACAGTATGAGTCGGGGGCTCCAAAAAGTTCACCTTCTTTTCTTATGTCATGCAATTCTTTTAGACCATGACTGAAGGACTCTGGATAAGAGCCATTCCCTTTAAACCATGAATACATGGTTTTAAGTTTTGGTCGGAGTCAATGCCAATGAATAAGCCAGCTTAAATAAATCTACTTCAAACTCCTCAGAAGCCATAGAAGCTAGCACATTGTCAAGTAAATGAATTGACTCCATATCAATGTGATGATACTAGTTGGCCAAAAACATATACTCCAGATCCAATAATTGTAAAGCTTTAGATAAATGGGGTCCATCATTCCATAAAAGCGAATGATGGACCTCATTTATCTAAAGCTTTAAAAGGATTGGTTGGTCTCTGAGGAAGCAGCTTATAATAGAGGCGGAGAAACGCGTAGGAATACTTGTGAATTATCACGGCGCCCGTTACTTATTAGCATAGCGTCCCTGTCAGTATCAGCGCAGTGTTCCCGCACATGGCTAGCCAGAGCTTACGTAGTCAGTCAGTGTTACGCAGTTAGTGTAGGCATACAGCGTTTATTACATTGTGTGGGAAGCATTGACCATTTTAAACTGCCTGACATAACAGGTGTGAATGTGTTCCTGAAACACCTTCACTATCCACGCTAGCCTGAAGCATGGCGAGCCCTGCAAGGGGACATGGTACGCATCCTCCTGACCTTCTCATACCCCATTATCCACGTGGAGCCCGAAGCATGACGAGCGCAGCAAGCCCCATGAGGGGATGCGGAATACACGTCAAGTAATCCGCGTCCGCTCGCCACACTTTATAAAATCAACTCAACGCCGACAAGTATAGTGGGGGTATGAAAAGATTGGGAGGGCACGTAACACGTCCCCTCGCGAGGCTCGCCACGCTTCGGGCTGGCGTGGATAGTGGGGGGTTCGAAATGGAGGCAGGTGCCTGTATGTAACATGGAGCACTGGCAAATTCATCCTTTGTTGTGCATGAGACGCACTTGCACACTGCACCCCCCTTTGTGCAGTAGACACATGCGTTACCGAACCCCTAACCCTGTCAGTCTCCCTGAAGTGGACACAGGCAGGGTTGCCGTACCCTGCCACAATAATTACTGAGACGCTCCTGCTTTTCAGACAGATGGAGCGCCTCTCCACCGGCATCTGCCAGCACAGAGGATCTGGCGGTTATCGGTGCTCACTAGGCTTGCCAGGGATGCTGAGGACAGAGCTGCAGCTCCCAGGGACAGTATGGTGACTAGCTGTCTAATGGTGACACTACGCTGACTATGCAGGGCTGCCTCGGAGTCACTACACTGACTATGCAAGGCAGCCGTTGGACTATGCTGACAATGTAGCTTAGCCTACGCTGAAAACGTAGCGTAGCCGGGCGCCATGATAATACACAAGTACCCACATAGTTACTCTGGTACCAGCATTCTCTCACTGAGACCATCTGTAGTAACTATTGCAAGGATGGACTTTGGATCAGGTAGAGTGAAGTGCTAACCAGCCAGGAGCCGTCAGCAGGAGATTACTCACTTGGATGGCCACTCCTTCATGCCGTATACAGTACATCTAGCACAAGTCAGCAGTTACAGCAATATATATATATATATATATATATATATATATATATATATATATATATATATATAGAATTCCAGCTGGGGGGGCGGCACTCAAAATGAAATAGACAAGGCAATCAAATAGTCATAAAGCAAAGTGTATTCGTGCCAAGCGCTTTCGGGGAGAGTCCCCGACCTCAGGGCATAGATACACGGGAGAGAAGCACATACAATACATACTCACCCCTCTATATACCCCTCTGCCGTCTTCAGACGTCTCACGCCGCCGGGCGCCGCCATCTCCATAGCCGGAAGTCCTGAGCGCGCACTTCCAGGTATCGCGGACCTCACACCCGGAAATGCACTGTATTTTTTCTCCTCTTCTTGATAGATCTCCGCCAGACCAGTAGGTGTCGCTAGCCCGTGCTGCAAGTCAGTGAGAGCAGCAGTCCAGGTGAACCGCAGGGAAGCTCCGGCTGGAACGCACACAGTGCATTTCCGGGTGTGAGGTCCGCGATACCCGGAAGTGCACGCTCAGGACTTCCGGCTATGGAGATGGCGGCGCCCGGCGGCGTGAGACGTCTGAAGACGGCAGAGGGGTATATAGAGGGGTGAGTATGTATTGTATGTGCTTCTCTCCCGTGTATCTATGCCCTGAGGACGGGGACTCTCCCCGAAAGCGCTTGGCGCGAATACACTTTGCTTTATGACTATTTGATTGCCTTGTCTATTTCATTTTGAGTGCCGCCCCCCAGCTGGAATTCTGCATTATCGTTTTGGGAAGGCACCTGCTCCACTAGTATACCAGAGTGCCAGCATATTGGAACTGTGTATGTGGGTACTGTGGGTGTATCTTGATATCCCCCTGTACTGAGTTGCGTGGCACCACAGTAATCATTGTTATCTACTACTACAAATTCATTTTCCTGTGTGAACCTATTACTGCCATTTGGAGGGCACATTTTCTTGATACACACCGTGATATGGATCCCCATTCAAGTATGGACTCAGCGTCCCAACCTGACAGGAATCTGGGGCTGGTGACCACCAAACTTGGGGAGACGTTTAGCTTCTCCCAGACACAAATTAAGGATATCCGAGCACAGGAATACTCTGATCTCCCGATTGCATCTCCCAATGTGGATGACCTCCTTCAACAGCTATTTAAGCTCAGAAAGCGTGAAATCGATTTTAAATTGCATAGTACATCTCTTGCCAACTATTTCAAGGAGCATAAAATTCCCAGGGGGTTTAGGGTGCGCAACACCCCAACAATCGGGAGAACTAATCCCGACTTTGTTCGGAAGTGGATCGCCATCCTAAATAAGTGTGCATTTGATCTGATGATCCTGGTGGTCGAGGAGGTGAATAGAGAACTAGTGGTCATCAGATCGAAGATTTCCTCATTCCAGTCAGTTCATGAAGACGCTTTGAAACATGAAAATCATAGTTTGGGCATACAACAACTTGAAAAAAAGTGTGATCAATATCAGAAAGATCTTCTGAAATTCAAAAACAATAAGAAAATGGCTGTCGACCAGGATTATGAAGACAACCGTGTGTACAGGTGGCTTTATGGGGGTAATTCATTTCAACAAGATCGGCCTGCACCCAGAAACCGTAGGCCATGGCAGAAGAGGGCACAATCCCGTCAGGATGCTACAAGCAGTGACAGTGATTTCCTCGTATCGGAGACCGATGATGTGAGTGGCCCAGGTCAGATCCTTTTAGGTGGACGAAGGAATTCCAAAAACGCCCGGCCACCCATAGAGGGGGCCAAACCAAGAGAATTCAGAGAAGTCAGGAAAGCAGCGGCGGTGGCGGCAACCAAACTAAAGGTCTAATATTTAATTTGTCAGACAGGGTGCTGTCTGAAGATGAAATGAGGGTGTTAAACCTTGGTCTCAGTTATATACCAACTAATACACATGATGTATTCAATTGGAAACTCAATCTCCATAAGTTTTCTCGGAAACTTCGTTTAAAGGAACATTTCCAACATAAGCCCACAAACGAAGCAGACACAGTGTTTACACCCTTTCTTTGTCAGAATTCCAGGTCGAACTTTGACCCTATTTCGACTAATGGGTCTTTGAAAACCTTCACTAGACTGATGGATGACTCCGTCACTCGCTACCTGGCAACCCCGCGCAAGATTCGTCCAAACCTAACAAAAGGGGAATCCCTGGCACTTCACTCATTGGAAACAGATGAGTCGATTATTATACGCCCCGCAGACAAGGGCGGGGCGATCGTTATTCAGAGGATTGAAGACTATCGTACAGAAATATTACGTCAACTTCAAGATCAGGAGGTATACAGTAAACTGTCCTGTGACCCCACTATTCAATACCAGCGGGAACTCTTTGAAGTGTTGGATTTAGCACACAAAGAGGGGAAATTACCATCAAAAGTGTTAAAAGCTATACGAGTTCAACATCCTAAAACTCCAGTTCTGTATACCTTACCGAAGCTGCATAAGGACTCCGCTAGACCTCCAGGGAGGCCGATAGTGTCGGCACGAGATTCCTTACTCCAGCCGACCTCACAACTTCTTGATAGCATTCTGCAACCATTACTGCCACAACAGCCCACCTTCCTCAAGGACACTACATCCTTTCTTGTAAAATTACAAGAATTTGACACGATTCCGCCAGGAACTCTCCTCTGCAGCCTAGACGTGTGTAGCCTATACACATCTATCCCCCATGAAGGGGGGCTTTCAGCCATGAAATTTTTTTTACAGGACAACCTTGATAATGCGAAATTTGATCATACTTTGTTTTTGAACTTGCTTGAACTTACGCTGAGACGCAACTATTTCCTTTTTGATGGGAGCTACTATGTTCAGCATAGGGGGTGTGCCATGGGTTCTTCTTTGGCACCCTCCTATGCGAATATTTTTATGTTCCTTGTTGAGTTTGATTTATTCCTCTCTGATCCGTCCACTAGGGGGCACATGTTGATGTACAATAGATACATCGATGATGTGTTCCTGATGTGGACGGGCGGAGAGGAGCTTTTTGTTCAACTAATGACCAGGACCAATGCCATTAGTCCGTTTATCAAGTTCACATATGCCTGTGACCAAAAATGTTTGCACTTCCTCGATGTTGAAATACAAGTGATAGAAGGAAAAAATTCACACCAGAGTGTATAACAAGCCCACTGACCGCAATACACTATTGCGGTCATCTAGCTTTCATCCCCCACCCCTTAAAAGGGGCCTACCGATGTCGCAGATGGTTCGGGTGGCACGTATCACCAGCGACAAGGAGGAATTACCAGCAAGTCTAGATATGGTGATTGAAAAATTTCTGAGTCGAGGATATGACAAAGATGCATTATTACAGGCAAAGCGCAAAGTTCTGCAGAGGAACCGAGCCGAGCTCCTTGGCCCATCTAGAAAAGACAACAGGAATATCATCCTTTTTGTCACCGAATTTTCTACAGTGCACCCCATCCTGCAGAGAGCAAGTAAGGCTCTGTGGCCAATTGTAAGCACAGACAAAGATCTACCTGTATTTAAGGACAAATGTCCTATCTTAGCCTTCACCAGGGGTAGAAATCTGAGAGACCGGCTGGTCAAATCAGATATTACAGGGATGGGCAAGAAGGTTCAACCCAATGTTTACACCAAACCAATGGGGTGCTACAGTTGTTTTAACTGTATCACTTGCAAATTCCTCCTACCCTGTAAAACCTTTAAACACCCCCCACGTTGAGAAAATATACAACATCAGATATGTTCTCACGTGTGATACCACACACGTGGTGTACATTGTCAGGTGCCCTTGTGGCTTACACTATGTTGGCCAAACAACTTGTAAATTTAAGCAAAGGATGGCGGGCCACAGATCATCCATATCCCTGGCTCTGAAGGGCCGGGATCTGGACCAACCTGTGGCCAGGCACTTCAAAGAAGTTGGTCACTCCCTGGAGTCAGTGAGATATTTCATAATTGATCATGTCCCACTGTCTCTTAGAGGAGGTGACCGAGCCAAGGCCCTTCTCCTGAAGGAGTCACAATGGATTGTACGCCTGGGCACTACCAGTCCAGGCGGCCTTAATGAAAAAATAAATTGGAACAGTTTACTTTGAGGAACAGGGTCCCAAATTAATACTGACCATGTCTAGGCACATTGAAGTCTTCTTTATCATTAGTGTCGACTGCATATTTACTTGTTTGTGTAATAGATTTTCATCCTTAGCCTTTAGTCTTATTTCTTATTTTTTATGGACATTTTTTCTGATTTTTTATTGATTTTTTATTCATTTTTCTAATTTCTTATTTTTTTCAGTTTGATTATACTTGTTTCCTGTTTTGTACGATTTTTCCACGTTTTTTGTTTTAAAATATTACACACTATGCTACATGTATATGTTGTGTTTTGACATGTATTTTTTCTCCTCTTCTTGATAGATCTCTGCCAGACCAGTAGGTGTCGCTAGCCCGTGCTGCAAGTCAGTGAGAGCAGCAGTCCAGGTGAACTGCAGGGAAGCTCCGGCTGGAACGCACACAGTACATTTCCAGGGTGTGAGGTCCGCGATACCCGGAAGTGCGCGCTCAGGACTTACGGCTATGGAGATGGCGGCGCCCGGCGTCGTGAGACGTCTGAAGACGGCAGAGGGGTATATAGAGGGGTGAGTATGTATTGTATGTGCTTCTCTCCCGTGTATCTATGCCCTGAGGACGGGGACTCTCCCCGAAAGCGCTTGGCGCGAATACACTTTGCTTTATGACTATTTGATTGCCTTGTCTATTTAATTTTGAGTGCCGCCCCCCAGCTGGAATTCTGCATTATCGTTTTGGGAAGGCACCTGCTCCACTAGTATACCGGAGTGCCAGCATATTGGAACTGTATATATATATATATATATATATATATATATATATATATATATTTTTTTTTTTTTAAAGGGCATGCACTCCTTTTCAATCTTAATTAACAAATACATACTCAAGTGCTCTATTTTCTTTTACAGTGTCCTTGGTATCCATATTGAGCAGCTAGCAAGTGCAATACACACTCTCTTACTTTCACACAATTAGAAATGTCTGAATGAACCAATGGAGGAATGGAATCAGCTGGAACTGAATGAGTGCATATAACTGAAAATTCTGGAATGTGGTACTAGGAGTCTCCCAAGTTGGAAACCGATGGAACATCGGTTGGTGAGAAGAACACTGCAAGTTAGTAGCTTGGCTCACTGAAGGTACCACTAACACAAGCTCAGAGAGAGAGTTCACTGATGATGACAGTGTATCAATGTTTGGAGCACTGATATGTCAGATATCGATTAAGCTTTCTGATGGGAGAATGTAAGAAGCGGGTGGTACTTAAGTAAGCAGTGAAGGTAAAAGCAGATGAGGATCTGATGATGAATCAATGGTTAGTCAATGGTCAAGCTATGGAGAGTCACTGGAGATCAGCTGGAACCAATGATGCATTGATCGAAAATTGATGGTGAGTTGATGGGCTTGGAAACCCACATGGAATTGCTAGAACGCTAAGATGAGTCAACGGAGATTGGCTCAATGGAGTGATCGCAGAGTTAACTGCACATAGTCAGGCTGTGCAGAGAATGACAAAAGCACTTGTCTGATATACAGGTTATCCCAGGAGCAGATCCAAGGATACCACCATGCTGTAGACACCATTACTCTGAAAGATTGCTGGTCCAGATTCAACATACTTATACTGCTTCCTGCCAGTTGATAGGCTGTAGCAAGATTATGTTTGAATTGGTTACACTGGCAGAGAATCAAGGTGCTTTTGAGTACTGAGACCACAGGTCGCTGGCAGCGAAGAGGTATGCAGGACTGCAGCAGAATGGAGGAGGCTGGAGGAAGTTGCTGCCAGATGCCGGAATGCATGCTGTGGGAATACAGCGCAGGGGTCAATTGGAACAGTCTGCAGAGCAATCTAAAGAGATGTGGTTCCTTGTTAATCCTGGTTACACAAGGGGGTATTATAATATTGACTTCTCGTCTTCAAAATTGCATTTGTTCATGTTGTTATTTTTTAGGAGTATTTTTTTTTTATTTATTTTTAGTTAATTAGAAGGTTTCAGTGTATGGATGTATAGTATGGTTTAAGAACAGTGTGTACATATATTATTGTTCTAAGTCTATATTTTATGCAAGATATAAGTCCTTTTCACAATAAATATAACTCAAAGTATCCACAGTTGCATGTTTACAATTTGTTTAAATGTCACTTTGAGTGTTACATATTTCTCAGTTGAGCTTATATTTTTTTAATGTTCTACACTGCTGCTGACCTTCTCCAGGTTGAATGACAAATGGACACCCAAAGGCCTCTTCAAACCTTAGAGACTCCTGAAACCTGCTGCTTAATCATATTCAGCAGTGTTAATCTTGATCTAGGGTACTTAAATAAATATATTACCATAGCTGGCTACTTTTTTCTGCCTATTGGCTAGTACTGTAGTAATGCACCTAACTTGGTTGCTGAGAGTTAAAGTAAATAAAGTATTGTGTAACGTCCTGCAAAAAAATCTCAAACAGGAAAAACACCCTGTGGTGTCATTGGCCATATTACAAACATAACACCAGCAGAAGATATGTAACCTGTATATAAGGCCTCTAATCAGTCTTTAAGATCTCATAACAGTTCACCAAAGACACAAAGACCATAGAGAGAAGGGTAAGGTAGTTGGAAAGTCAGAGCCAGTGCAAGGGTGTTTGGCGCCTACCTGAAAACTATAAATTTGTGCCCTCCCATACTTTATAAAGTGGCAGCACACACCAAAAGCAAGACATGTATTTTTGCAAGTAAGGGGCATGGCCATACAATAGTAATCCCATTCCAAATTACACCACACAGTAGCACAATCTTATTCACATTACATAGCACCAGTGCCCAAAAAGCTTTTTCTGTCTTTGGTTTGGTCCTCTGCAACCACTGTATTTACCGTTTACCGTTATTAACCATATATATATATATATATGCCCACACTAGTTGCCAACAGTAGTAGCGCTGCCTATACATATGCCCACACCAGTTGCTGACAGTAGTAGCGCTGCCTATACATATATCACACTAGATGCGGACGGTAACAGCACTGCCTTTACATATGCACACACCAGTTGCCAATGGTAGTAGTGCTGCCTATACGTATGCGAACACCAGTAGGCAATGGTAGTAGCGCTGCCTATACATATGCCCACATCAATTGCTGACAGTAGTATGCTTTCACTTTACTTACCTAGTTCAGGCTGGCAGCTCATCCTCTCCTGCTTCCTTTTCTCATAAGTCTTGATCCCCCTGTAGCCCCGCCCCTTCTGTCCAGTGTAGCCCAAACCCTTTGTCTGTGTAACCCCGCCCATTTTTGGTCCCTGACACTTTAGGAGCCGAGATGGAGCTCTGTGCTGTTGGCGCCCTGGTGCCTGTCATTCATTGTGAGGACAGCAGAGGATGTAGCGCAGGGAGAGCGCCTCTACTGCCCAGTGCCTCCCTGCTTTGCATCCTCTGCTGAGCGGGTTGCGCTGGCCCTGAGAAAAGTTAATGTTTAACATAATCCAAGCTGCTTTTTAAAAAGACACCACTTATGTTCTAAATGTTTATGTGTTTGAGGGTGATTCTGGTTGGTTTGCAAGAGCAAACTTCTTTTTTAATGGACAAAACCATGTGCATTGCAGATGTACTGTAACATGTGCAGAGACAGTTCGATTTGGGTGAGTTATTTTGTTTCTGTGCAGAGTAAATACTGGCTGCTTTATTCTTACAGCGCAATTTAGATTTCAGTTTGAACACCCCTCTCCCAGATGTAACTCTCTGTTCACATGTTACATCATCCCCACCTGCAGTGCACATGGTTTTGTCCATTAAAGAGGGCATTTGCTATTTTTTTTTTTTTTTACTGTACAAATGAAATTGCATGCAACAGCAAAGAAAAGTGTTTAACAGAAAATAAATGCTAAATTTACTAAGATGGGAGTTCTTTGGAAGATGAAATATGGCCTATAGAAACCAATCAGATTCTACTTTTTATTATTTTAGCATCTTCCAGAAGATAATAGATGGAATCTGCCATCATAGTAAATTTACTGATAAAGGTCTCTTTTGAAAGCACAAACATGATCTGCCAGTCTTTATGTATGAACATATTTTTAGGTGTCAACCTTATCCATGTTGACATTTTTCGAGAGTCAAACTTGACCCTGTAGACCTAATTACTATCTGCCATATGATTCCCCCCCCCCCCAATCTGCAACCTCAAGCACTGGCAAACATCGATGGAGGGTTTTCACAGGCAGTTGGTGTGACTCTCCTACTTGAATTTTGGACTGTGCTGCACCACACCTCTGAAGCCACTATGAATAACACCTTGGTACTATATGTTACTGTACTACTGTAGATATATTTGTACAAGACCTGTCAGTCAGATTGAGTTCTTGCAGCTTTGGGAGAATCACACATGCATACAATGCCTGCATAGACTCATTACCTATTTCATTAGCATTATAATAAATAGAGTGAGTTACATTAACAACTCTCTCTTTTAACACAATTTGCAATACTTTTTAGCACTTAGAAAACAAATAGCAATGTTAGCACGGGATAATCTCACAATCTCGTTGCTCACGATGCCAGTGGTCAAAAGATCGACCCTGGCATCCTGAGATGGCTTCTGGATCTAACTCTCTACCCTTACACAGCTAATCCTGCTTTGTAGCACTGTTAACCCCCTTCCCACAGCCTGAACCTAACCTTCCTGGCAAGTGCCTAACCCTAACACTCCGCCCTGCTGCTTGACCCTTACCCACCTGCCCATAGCCTATCCACATATCCCCCCAATAATGCCTAAACCTTACCACCCTTCCCCGGCCAGACCCACATGCTCACTGATCGGGATCCAGCTATCGGTATTCCGTTGTCAGCATCCTGATACTTTATACCAGGCATGTCCAAACTATGGCCCTCCAGCTGTTGTAAAACTACACATCCCAGCATGCTTTGCCATAGTTTTAGCATCCCCTAATAGCAAAACTATGGCAAGGCATGCTGGGAAGTGTAGTTTCACAGCAGCTACAGGGTCACACATTGGATGCCTTCTTAAGACGTTCCAGTGTCTGTGTTCTGAAAGCAGTCTGGATGCTGGCGCATGCATATTGAACACTGGCGTCCTGACCACATCCCAATAGTACCCTGACGCTCAAATCTCCACAACAAATCACAGACCTAAAATGCTTTCACTGATAAAAACTGGAATTGGGGAATGAAAAGTTGCAACCACTGCAACATGCATTAAAGTTGGTAACAGTAGTACACTACATGGAAGAAAGTCATTGGACACCACATGTCAATGGAAACCATACGTTTATTTACAATCTATAGGGGGTAGGTCCACCTTTTGCAGAAATAACAGCAGCTACTCGTCATGGTAAACTTCCCACAAGTTCGTGTAGCACACATAGTGGGATATTGTGCCATTCCCCCTGCAGTACAGTCATCAACTGTGGTAGTGTAGAAGGGCGAGGCGATCTCGACCGCAATCTGTGCTCAAGTTCATCCCACAGATGTTCTATGGGGTTCAAATCAGGGCACGCTAGTCGGGTGACACGCTTTTCGTCATACCACTCCATTGTAGCCCTTGAAACATGACACCTCACATTGTCGTCCTAGAACACACAATTGTCGTTCCCATAGAAATGCCACAACGTAGGTAACATGGAGTTATCCAGAATATCTCGGTAGGTCGCCGATGTCATGTTCCCATGCACCTGTACGAGTGGGCCCATGCCATGCCAGCAGAAACAACCACAGAACATGATGCCTCCACCTCCAAATTTTACTGTTGGCACTACACATTTGGGTAACAGGCATTCTCCAGGCAATCGCCGTACCCACACTCTCCCATTTGATCGAAACAATGTGAAGCGTGATTCATCGCTCCACAGGACTTGTTTCCATTGCTCCACCATCCAGTTTTTCCGCTCCTTACACCAACAAAGTCTCTGTCGTGTATTGGTTTTTGTGATCAGAGGCTTGTGAGCCGCAGCTTGACCATGATAATGAGTGCGTTTCCTGTCCGTCAATTTATCAGCAAATGATCTGCTACAACGCTTGCTTCCATATTTATACATGGAGGAAGAGTCCATGTTCACTTTGTCAGGAAGATTCCATTATTTCAGAGTTAAACTAGGGTGTCCAATGACTTTCTTCCACATAGTGTATATGGGCCAGGTTTATGTTAGGCACACTGTATATAAAAAGTTTTGAATGTTTTATTATGCTTTCAAAATATGCATTTGAAATTAGGCTTGAATTGAACTGAGAAAAGTGATTTAATCGCAAAAAAATAAAAAAGAGAGCATTAAAAAATAACTAGCTTACGTGCCCAGTTTCACCCAGGCACATGGTGGTTTCCATGGCTGCACATAATGGTCACTGTTTCCAGACCACCAGCAGGTACACTCAACCGCCACTAAACATCACCACCCCTGTACATCAAGCAGGGAGAGAGAGGAGTGATTGCCTCTACAGCTGACACTTTCAGTACCACTGCATATAGGCATTTCTGTGCTGGTCTGTATCTTTTCACAATTATTGAACCACCTCCACACTGTACTACTAGTATGTCCCTTTGTCTGCCATTTACAGATGCCACTGTATGATTCGTGCAGCCGGTGTTCTACATTTGTGTAGAGCAATTTGCGTAATGCATACAGGACTAATGGGCTGATGTATTAAGCTTGAAAAGTGATAAAATAGGAGTGATAAGCCACCAGCCAATCAGATCCTACCTGCCATGTCACAGACCGGGTTTGAAAAAGAAGAGGTGGGCGCTGATTGGTTGGAGGTTTTTCACTCTCCATTTTGTTGCTTTTCAAGGCTTGGTACATTTCGCCCTATGTCTATTACTCTGCAGCAAACCCTTTTAATACAGGGAGCTCTTGCAATACATTTAAGAGAATGATTTATTATAGTGATGATAATGATTAGAAAGTCTATCAGGTGTTATTTTGATCTGCAGTAAGTACTGCATTCTGAAGTTAAATATTTTGGGAAGCAAATTAATGCGAGTAATAGGGAAGAATGCTGACTTGTATCTGCGGAACCAAGAGAGACATGTGCAGCTAATTACATTATCAGGTTTACCAAATGAATTTTTAACAGCAAAATATGATGAAACTACTAATCAGTTTTTCTCTGGGCAGTGTATAGGTAAGAGTGTTAGAATTGCATCTCAGATGCAGGGCATAGCAATTTTTCATACTGCTGACAGCAAGCTTTACACAGTTAATCATGTCACGTAAGGGAAGGTAAGAAATAAGATGAAGGGAAAACTGCAAAGGGATGCAGTGGTTTTTATGTATACAGTTTCACAATCCATTACATTCCTATTAAAGGGACAAACGTCTTTAATGGCGTTGCATAGGGATATGTTGAAGTGCATTGCACAAAAAAATTACATTGACTTCCTATAGGCCAGTGTGTTGTGCTATAATAATGGAATATTCACCTAGAGACGAGTAAGTTCGGTTCCTAGAGAACCAAACTTAACTTACTAGGGGCGGCATTAGAGCAATTCTATCCTTTGTGCCATTTTTCAAGGTCCAGAAAAAGGCCAAATGTCATCCACTGTTGGATTCTCGCAAGATATATAATTCCCCGTGATCGGCACAATCTTCATTCCCGTAGTTGATTTCCGACAGCACATGTCCTTGCTGTCTGCTGCACATGACCACTCCCTGTCAATCACCTTACAGAAATAGTTGCAGGGTAGGCTAGCACAGTAATGGCTTGTCCTTACAAATGCAAACGGTCACACTAGTAAAATAAAATACTGTATTTTATAGTTGCAGATGGTAGGGGGCAGGTTATATATATATATATATATATATATATATATATATATATATATATATATATATATATATATATATATAATAGTAGAGATGTAACCCACTCGGGGTGAAGCATCACACGGCACTCCTAGGATTTTCAGGTGAATTCAAAGCAAGTTTTAATGCAACAGTTTCGAGGCTACTTGGCCCCTTTGTCAGGCTTACAGCAAGAATTGTGGATACAGTGTGAAGGTGCTTACCTTATAGTGTAGAAGAGGCCCCAGGTGATCCGGGATCAGGTGCGGTAACAGACGCCAGCGTGAGGGGTGGCCGGAAGCCGTGCTGACACACGGAGACTCACTTCCTGTTGCTGGACTGTTCCTGGTTGGCTGCAGCGTCATTGCGTCCCATTGCCATGCAAACAGGGGCGTGCCTGTCAGCGTAACCTGGGTGTCTGATGCCGCTGATCACCCGGCTGGAGGCTGCATAATATATGAAAGTGCAAGTGCTTGTGACAATTGAAAGTGACTGATACATACACTATTAAAAACAGTCAGCAGTTAGAGCGTAGCAATCAAGTTATTAGCTAAGCGATTTGAAAGAGCTCCGCGATTCTTAAGGCTACAGAGCATTCTATCTGTGTGGTCGACATCACGGTGTCAACCCTTTGCAAAAAATGTCCTGAAAGGCACAAAAGAGTACTGAGTAGGTAATGTGGAGTCATATAAGGGTATTCCACATGATTCTTTAATTTAACCCCTTCGGGGATACAGTGTCCAGGCGGTGGATCCACCTTGCTTCTAGACGAAGTAGAGATTTCTGTCGGTCGCCACCCCTTGGCATGGGGGGGACATGGTCGATGATGTAGTATTTTAATGATGACAGAGGATATTTCAAAAGCTTGAAGTGTACTGCCACCGGCTGTTCCATAGGCTTGTTTTCCAGCGCTGCCTTGATAGCAGATCTGTGTTGTGCCATTCTTTCTTTAAACTCCCTGGTAGACATGCCCACGTAATAGAGTCCACATGGACACACTATCACGTAGACAATGTACCTGGTGCTACAGGTGAGGACATGTCTGATGGAATATGTGATGTCCTCATGAGGATGTTTAAATGAGGTGCACTGTACCAACATTTGACAGGTGGTACATTTTATGCACCTATAGCATCCATTGGCCTTTGTTTTATATTTGCCAGATCTGCTGTTATCGAAGCCAGTGACATCTGTGTGAACCAACGTGGCTATAAACTCCAGGCTTTGAAATCAGCCAAAGAAAAAGTCTTACGACTCAACAGAGAGGAGTTGTTAAACCCCACCAAACCAAAAGTCATCAGAAAACAAGTGTTCCCATGGACCACAACGTTTGACACAAACAGTAGTCTCATACCAGCAAGGCATTATGGCCAATCTTGGCCACTGATAAAAGCTTGCCCTGTTTTTCCAATATCCGCCCGATGACCTGTTACAGGAGGGGCAGGAACTTGCGTGACATACTGGTTCACACAGATGTCACTGGCATCGATAACAGCAGATCTGGCAAATATAAAACAAAGGCCAATGGATGCTATAGGTGCATAAAATGTACCACCCCTCACGCTGGCGTCTGTTACCGCACCTGATCCCGGATCACCTGGGGCCTCTCCTACACTATAAGGTAAGCACCTTCACACTGTATCCACAATTCTTGCTGTAAGCCTGACGAAGGGGCCAAGTTGCCTCGAAACTGTTGCATTAAAACTTGCTTTGAATTCACCTGAAAATCCTAGGAGTGCCGTGTGATGCTTCACCCCGAGTGGGTTACATCTCTACTATTATCTACTTCTTACAAAGGCACCCAGGTATTTGGTTTCAGGACAGCGGAGTACGGAGTACTACGCCCCTTAATTTGTGAACATTTGTATTGTGAGAAATATGGTTAGAATTGTATGAAAGATGCCCTGTATTGCAGCTTCTGGCAGTGGGTGAGGGTCCAGCGTGGCAGCACAGGAGTACCGGATGGTGGCCCTGAGTCAGTGTCTCCTCCTACTGGGTGGGAGTTAGGGTGCATGAGAGCAGGAGGCTGGGATATGAGGCATGATAGGGGTATGTGGGCAACACAGCGTCAGCGATTACCCAGTGGTGGAAGTTACGGTTCAGGAGAGCAGGAAGCTGGGTAGTGATAGGGGTGTGTGGGCATACAGGGGGACTAAAGAGGGTGGTGGACACTGTGCAGCTTCTGCCAGTGGGTGAGGGTCCAGCGTGGCAGCACAGAAATACAGGAGTCAGTGTCTCCTCCGACTGGGTGGGAGTTAGGGTGCATGAGAGCAGGAGGCTGGGCGGTAAAGCATGATAGGGGAATGTGGGCAACACAGGGTGAGCGGGTCTCCACTGGCGGAAGTTACGGGGCAGGAGAACAGGAGGCAGGGCAGTGTCCTCCCACATTGATGGCAAAAGTATTCAACATCGGCCATAAACCATCGATTATTTGAAAATCATTGATGGTCGATGGGCATCCCTAGAACTGAAGGAGGGTGGGGGACAGTATGCAGCTCCCGGCAGTGGGTGAGCGTCTCCTCCCACTGGGAGGGAGTGAGCGTGCATGAGAGCAGGAGGCTGTATAATAGTGGTATGTGGGCAAGACATTGATAAAAGTTGTGGCGCTGGTGCAGAGGGCAGTGGGGAAACCTGCAGTGCGGCAGCCAGGGCCGGATTTCCCACCTAGGGGCGGTACCTGCTTGTGGTGGTACAGGATCCCCCATTGTCACGGGGGTACGTGAAATGCAGGAGCGGGGGCCACGGTGGTCCGCTGGGGGGTGGAATTGCCGGAAGGAGGTCTGGGGGGTCTGCAAATTGCGGGAGGGGGGGTGGTGTGTGGGGATCCGCGGTTAGCGGGAGGGGGGGGGTCCGCAAATCGTGGGCGGTGGCGCGGGGGGGCTTGAATCGTGGGAAGGGGGGTCCGCAAATTGCGGGAGAGGGGTTGTCGGGGTTTGTGAATTGCGGGAGGGGGGGTTGCGGAGGTCCGTGAATTGCGGGAGGGGCGCGTGGGGTGCCGTGAGTCAAGGGGTGGTGGTGCGGGGGTCCGTGAATCACGGGAGGGGTCATGAATCGCAGGAGGGGGGTCGTGGGGGGGCTGCGAATCGCAGGAGGGGGGGTGTGGGGGGTTGCCGTGAATTGCATGAGGGGGGCATGAATCGCGGGAGGGGGGGTCCCCGAATGTGTGAATTACGGGGCGGTCGCAAATCGCGAGAGGTGCCGAGGGGGCCCGCAAATCGCGGGAGGGGGGCGCTACGGGGGGTTTCGTGAATCGCGGGAGGGGGGGTCGTGGGGGGTTGTGAATCGCAGGAAGGGGGGTGTGGGGGGTGCCGTGAATTGCGTGAGGGGGGCATGAATCGCGGGAGGTGGGGTCCCCGAATGTGTGAATTAGGGGGCGGTCACAAATCGCGAGAAGTGCTGAGGGGGCCCGCAAATCGCGGTAGGGGGGGGGCGCTACGGGGGGCTCCGTGAATCGCAGGAGGGGGCGGCGCGAATTGCGGGAGGGGGGTCGCAAATCACAGTAGGGGGGGGGTGCCGTGAATCGCGGGAGGGGGGATCGTGGGGGGCCCTTTTAATGCCGGGAGGGGGGGTCGCAGGGGTCCCACGAATCGCGGGAGGGGAGGATGCAGGGGTCCTGCGAATCGCGGGAGGGGGCTCGCGGGAGGGAGGGGTCGCTGGGGTCCCGCGATTTTCGGGAGGGTCGCGGGGGTCCCGCGTTTCGCGGGAGGGGGTGGTCGCGGAGGTCCAGCGAATCGTGGGAGGGGGTGGTCGGGTCTGGGACGGATATTAGACAGCACTTACATCGACAGCCATTACATCGACACCATTAGTTCGACAGCTCATTAGGTCGACAGCTCATTAGGTCGACAGCTCATTAGGTCGACATGTTTTTAGGTCGACACTGCCATTAGGTCGACAGAGTCTACGTCGACAGTCAAAAGGTCGACATGGGTTTTTTCACTGTTTTTTGCCCAAATGTCGACACAGTCGACATGGACACAGTTTGAAGTGTACCGCAGCCGCTCGCTATGCTCGGCACACTATTTTATTCTCCCACCACGCCCTAGTGGATAGTAGGGCATGAAATACCGCCTGTCGGCACATGTCGGCTCAATAAACAGTGAAAAAACCCATGTCGACCTTTTGACTGTCGACATAGACACTGTCGACCTAATGGCAGTGTCGACCTAAAAACATGTCGACCTAATGAGCTGTCGACCTAATGAGCTGTCGACCTAATGAGCTGTCGACATAATGACATGTCGACCTAATGGTATGTCGACCTAAAACCATGTCGACCTATTGAGCTGTCGAACTAATGGTGTCGATGTAATGGCTGTCGATGTAAGTGCTGTCTAACAATAGTCCGGATACCGGGGTGGTCGCGGGGGTCCCGCGAATCGCGGGAGGGGGGTCGCGGGGGTCCCGCGAATCGTGGGAGGGGGGGTTCACGGGGGTCCCGCGAATCACGGGAGGGGGGGTCGCGGGGATCCCGAGACTCGCGAGAGGGTGGAAAGCGGGGGTCCCGCGAATCGCGGGAGGGGGGGTGCGGGGTCCCGCAAATGGTGGGAGGGGGGGTCACGGGGGTTCCGCAAATCGCGGGAGGGGGGGTCGCCGGGGTCCCGCGAATCGCGGGAGGGGGGTCGCGGGGGGTCCCGCGAATCGCGGGAGGGGGGGTCGCGGGGGGGTCCCGCAAATCGCGGGAGGGGGGGGTCGCGGGGGGTCCTGCGAATCGCGGGAGGGGGGTCGCGGGGGTCCTGGCAGAGGGTAGGGATGTGCAGGAGTAATGGTGGATGGTGGCTGTGGAGTAATGGTGGATGGTCGGCGTGTACTGTAGCCCTGGCTGGGCGGGGGGAGGTGATGTCAAGGGGGTGGAACGTCAGACACATGAAAGTGAAACTGTTCTACACAGGAACGTTCTCCACAGGGGTTGAGTGACAGATCTGGCTAAATATATAAGATATATATATATATATATATATATATATATATATATATATATATATATATATATATATATATATATATATATATGTCTATTAGTTTCCAGTGGACTAAAATTATGCCATTGGAAACGTAATTACACAACTGGGCAGCCTGTATTCCAGACTCACCTTACACTTCTTCTTACTAGGCAATTCATTTTCAGCCTGGCCAGAAAAGTGTCTATTGATAAAGCACACATTGCAATAAAGAAGTGTTAGATATCTGCATGATTTACTTAGATTTAATGCTGAATATCTTATTTTGTAACAAATGAATCTACAATTTGCAGAATCGCTCTTGGAAACTAAATACTGAAGTGTGACTTCCAATGGAGACAAGTGCTGTGTTGTAAATCAGAGATTGTAATGAACTTGCAACAAACCTGTGATTATATCTTCTGTGATGTAGATGGAATAAATTGCCTCTTTGTGGGTTTTTTTAAATAATGTTTCATATCAGCAAGGTCGTTTTACATGTAGATTGTTAATTAGTATTTCTCAGTATCAGACATTGACAAAATGATTTATCTGCATGCCGACCAGTAATGTCTCAGTATGTTATTTGCTATTAGTACTGAAGTGCAAAGGTGCATTAACCAATCAGATTATTAGAACAGCACATTTTTTTTGCTATTAACTATAGCCAGGGCTATTTTTCAGTAGGCTCCAGCAGGAACTGAGGCCCTTATTCTAGTTCACTCTTTCTGACAAAATATTTCTTAGATGGACAAAACCATGTGCACTGCAGGTGAGGCAGGTGTTACTTGTGCAGAGATAATTAGATTTGGGTGGGGTTTTACACCTGCCTCACCTGCAGTGCACATGGTTTTGTCCATCTAAGAAATATTTTGTCAGAAAGAGTTAACTAGAATAAGGGCCTCAGTTCCTGCTGGAGCCTGCTGAAAAACAGCCCTGACAATAGCAACCAATTTAGTGATTAAAATTTATGTCTAGTGCAAGTTAGATTCTGAATGTTATAGTCCAGTTGCTTTCAGATTTGGCATTTTAAACCAATAAAAAGACGAAAGCTCTAAGGGCCTTATTCTGTTTGACTCCCTCGGACCATTGCGTTTTTCTGCTGAGTGCACATGTGTACCATACGCAATGCGCATGTGCAATGGCGGCACACCGCACTCGGACGGAACTCTGCAAATAAAAATTCTCCACCGAGCACGGCCGGTCAATATGGGTATATTCAAGGGGTTCCCAATCTTTTTTGAATCATGGCACCCTAGAGTATCGGAATTGTTTCACGGCACCCCTAGCTCCCCAAAAAATGAATTAAATTGGGTTTATATGCGATTCTTAGGGTCAGTTATAGGGGATAAAGAGCAGGATTTGCATCTGTTTGTACACATATTTCATGATTGGCAGCCACCAGCACTGGTTTTGCCCATAAAATATTAACTATAAATAATTTGAATTGGTCCTGGACCACCCCTGCAAGTGTCCTGAGCCACAGCACACAGTTTGGGAACCACTGGTATATACGTTGGGCGCGGTCTAAAAGTGGGCAAAACTGGACTAAACCGGGGCGTACACATGGGTGTGGGCCAAAACTGCAGGGCAGTGGCCTCGGTCTGCTCACCAGCAAATGGGCCGCTACAGCCCCAAAACCTTCGGTGGAAAAAAGAAGGTTTCATGCCTCGCAGCCCAGCCAGTTAATTGCCAGCGAATTCGCTCGGGCAATCAGCACGCACTGTAGTGAAAATACTCCGAGCTGCACACAATACTAAAGAAGTGCTCAGAACAATTTAGTTTCATTAACCCATTAAGTCACTGCAGCCCACACACACGGAAGGCAGACATTTGGAAGAAACTTATCTGCATTCATAGCTATCCAGTCTCTGAGCGGTAAGAATGAGATCCGTCTGAGCACGGTAGCGTACGTGCAGTTGCACGCCACTCCTCTTTGCTTGTGTGATCGACCAAACATGTGCGGTGGCTTTATGGGTGTGCTTTCGCTCTCTGAGCAAGTGAGCGAGGCGCATGCTCAGATACGTGCGAATGGGTATCCGAGTGAGTCAACCAGAATAAGGCCCTAAATGCACTGGATACATGCTATTTGCAAACTTATGTTCTATGTATTTACTAAACAATTTACAGTATAATATACTGCGCAACATCTTCAGTCCTTGGAAAACTGCTATTTACTGATTGAGGACTTGATTCTGCCTTGGAAGTTAAAAAAATTACTTGAATCAGGTCTATATATATATATATATATATATATATATATATATATATATATATATATATATATATATATATATATATATATATATATATATATATATATCTATATATATATCTATATCTATATCTATATCTATATATATATATATCGAGAACAGTCTCCTGTTTCGCGCCACAGAATTAACAGTTACTATGTGGAGGCTGCCTAACTTACAAGATCCCCTGTTGGACGGATAGAGAAAGTATGGAGTACAGTCGTAAGATGGCGCCCCTTGTGTTGATCTTTGTTATTAGACCAACATAGCCTTATGATAATTTCTTAAAGCATATAAAATAAAGTCCATAAATTTTCAAATATTTATTAAAAAGTCTCTTGTTCCACACAATGGTAGCAGTTGTTCCAGAATATAACAAGATGTACTTTGTTGGTTTCAGGTACTTTAAAATAGCAAATGTGAACACCCAACGCATTTCGTCCCCTCGTGGGACTTCATCAAGGGTTTTGCAACAGATTGGGAATTATTTCGGACAGCTTTCACAGGAGGAGTGTATTCACAATAAGGTAAGAGGCCCTTTTATAAAATTGAGGTGCTCTATCACTTTAAATTTCTCATTCGGATGATAAGTCAATGATTAGGGCCCATTACTTCTCATAAGTGGCCATATCCCTTGTATTAGAGTAACACTGGTAGCTTCATTTGGTCTCTGCAGACCCAATGTATGGTTCTTTTAAGAACCACAGAAATATTCCCAGTAACGTCTCTTAATTGGAATATAAATTGGTATATTCACTACTAAGTCAGGAATAGATCAGGAGGCAATTGTCAACTTCTGGAGGTGTGCTCTGGTTCAGGACTCTGTGTGAATATATATATATATGGGGAGCAGACTCTTGTTACGCGCCACCTTATTATTTATTACTAACTCTCAGCTGCCAGACTTACAAGGACCCCTGTTGGATGGGGGAAAGGAGAATGTGGACAACAGTTGTAAGTTGGCGCCCTTGTTGAACCTTCAGTGATTGGTTCTGTAATAGCCTTTAGGTAATTCCAAAGTAAATCAGAGTAAATCAAAGTAAAGTCCAAAATTTATAAACATTTATTAAAAAGTCTCTTATTCCACTTGGTATTGGTGGTTTTCCAGACCATAAAAAGACTTCAATAGTATATTTCAAATTAGCAAACAAACTTTCCCAACGCGTTTCGTCCTATCAAGGACTTCATCAGGGGTTTGCAAATGATTTTGAAACTATTCCCACAACACTTTCAAACGGAGTGAGTCTCCAACTAGACGTTTTATAACAATGGGTCCTTTATAAGCACTGCTGCGCAATGTTATTCTGGAAGTTTCTATTAAAATCTGTGCTGGTTCTAGGGTCTTCACTTCTCTGCCACATACTTTATCTGCGTGTAATCGAGTGGACAGCGAATGCAAATGCATTCTTGCTGAGCCAGACAAGTGAAAACTTATCCAGACAGTGAAAACCGGTCTTGGGGACTAAATTCAACTTTATACCAGTTATACTTGTTCTTGAGTGCAGATCGCTGTCCACTCGATTACACGCAGATAAAGTCGGTGGCAGAGAAGTGAGGACCCTAGAACCATCACAGATTTTAATAGAAACTTCCAGAATAACATTGCGCAGCAGTGCTTATAAAGGACCCATTGTTATAAAACGTCTAGCTGGAGACTCACCCCGTTTGAAAGTGTTGTGGGAATAGTTTCAAAATCATTTGCAAACCCCTGATGAAGTCCTTGATAGGACGAAACGCGTTGGGAAAGTTTGTTTGCTAATTTGAAATATACTATTGAAGTCTTTTTATGGTCTGGAAAACCACCAATACCAAGTGGAATAAGAGACTTTTTAATAAATGTTTATAAATTTTCGACTTTACTTTGATTTACTTTGGAATTAACTAAAGGCTATTACAGAACCAATCACTGAAGGTTCAACAAGGGCGCCAACTTACAACTATATATATATATATATATATATATATATATATATATATATATATATATATATATATATATATGCCAATATGCATTCGGCGGCACTCCAAATAATACCAGCAGTAGTCAGGGGTATGGCAACGTTTCGAGTACTTTAATTCCTCGTCATCAGGAATGTGATTAAATTCACTTATGAGATTTCTGATGCTAATGTCCATTTTCTTGATGTTGATGTAAGTCTTGCGGAAGGTATCATTACTACCAGTGTCTATTCGATAACCACTGATAGAAATACTATGTTGAGACCATCTAGTTGCCATCCCCGTAGTCTTATCCAATCATTACCATATTCACAGATGCTACGGTATTACCGCATCAACAGCAACCGTGCTAACTGTGAAAAACAATTAGATTCACTTATTGAGAAATTTCTGCTTAGGGGATACAATAGGTCTGATCTGCTATTGTGTAAGGAAAAAGTCATGCAACTTGAAAGAACCCAGCTATTAACATCTAACACTAAAAAAGATACGGTACTCTTTACCTAGAAGGGCGCCCGTCGTGGTGATCGCGGGTACATTTATGTCTGGCCGCGACGCGACCGACGCGATGCCCGCGATTTCCCATTGAAACCCATGTTAAACATGGAAATTGCGTCGGTCGCGTCGCGGCCGGCCATAAATGTACCCGCGATGCCCGCGACGCGATGCACCCGATTTCCCATAGGAATCAATGTTAAATGGCCCGACCGACGCGATTTTACTGTTAAATGCCTCAATGGACCCGATGTGGCCATAGGAATCAATGTTAAATGGGCTACAGAGCCCAAATAGGCACAATTAACCCTTAAATGTCCCCCCAAATTTTTAACGCCACCCCACGATCCACGCCAACCCGAAGCGTGGCGAGCGCAGCGAGCCCACGAGGGGCGGCGGTACGCGTCCTCCGACCTTTTCATGCCCTACTATCCACGTCGGCGTGGAGTTGAGAATAGAATAGTGTGGCGAGCGCAGCGAGCCACCGAGCCCGAAGCGTGGCGAGCGCAGCGAGCCCCGCGAGGGGACGCGGATACCTTCACAGGTAAACGCGTCCCCTCGCGGGCTTCACACACCTGTGAAGTCCGCGAAGGGACGCGTTTACCTTTGAAGGTATCCGCGGCCCCTCGCGGGGCTCGCTGCGCTCGCCACGCTTCGGGCTCGGTGGCTCGCTGCGCTCTCCACACTATTCTATTCTCAACTCCACGCCGACGTGGATAGTAGGGCATGAAAAGGTCGGAGGACGCGTACCGCCGCGCTCGCCACGCTTCGGGTTGGCGTGGATCGTGGGGTGGCGTTAAAAATTTGGGGGGACATTTAAGGGTTAATTGTGCCTATTTGGGCTCTGTAGCCCATTTAACATTGATTCCTATGGCCAAATCGCGGGCATTGAGGCATTTTACATGAAAATCGCGGTCAATCAGCCTTTTTAACATTGTTCCCTATGGGAAAATCGCGGTCAGCAGATTTTTATGTACCCGCGATTTACCCGCGATGACCGCGATTTTACCCCCGACGCCCGCGATTTCAATCGCTGGCGCCCTTCTAGGTAAAGAGTACCAAAGATACATTGTCCAATGTGCTACCTTTAGTAACTCATTTTAATGTAGCCTCTAAAAATACCACGGCTCTCATTAAAAATAATTGGCCACTAATTAGTAGTGATGCTGCATTACCCTTTAAGCAGCACCGCATTATGCCCTGTTATTCTAAGGGTCGTAGTTTGAAGGATCTGCTGGTGAAGACCAATAATACTTACAATCCGGATCCAACTCCTAAAATGTGGCTTGGTGGTTCTAGACATGGCTGCTTTAAATGTTCATGTACAACTTGCCAGTTTTTACTCACTGGCGACATTTTTCATCATCCGCATACAGGAAAAGCATGTAAGATACGTCATAACTTTACCTGCAATTCTTCATATATTGTGTACCAGCTTATCTGTCCGTGTAGTCTATCCTACATAGGTAAGACTATACGGAAATTTAAAGAAAGAATGACAATGCACCTTAGTACTATCCGTCAAGCTTTGGCTACTGGTTCAAGCGAGCACCTGGTAGCTCGACATTTTGTTTCATTAAAACACCCCCTCAATAGTCTCCGCTACAGAATCATTGATTGTGTACCCCCTAATATTCGAAGTGGTGACCGTGGCACTCACCTGCTACGCTTTGAAGCACGGTGGATTCACCGGCTAGATACTATTGCCCCGAGGGGGTTAAATGAACAGATTTCCTTTGCTGTGTTTCGCTGATATCTTCGTTTTTAATCTGTAAGATGTTTTGCTTTACTTTTCCAGATTGCCATGTTTATTATAATATCTTAATAGACTGTTATGAATGCTTTAACATTTCACAATATGCAATGTAGTCTATTTGTAGTGAATATTTTATATTACATCATTTTGAAGCTACGCTCTGCCGCCGGTCTTAATATACCCTTTTTTTAGTAGGGTTTAATATCGTACTGATTTTTTGAAGTCTCTTTACAGAGCTTATAGTCCAGTTTATGTTTCTACTCGTTTTTTCTGATTTTTCTATTTTGCACAGTGTGTTAGGCTGCTGTTTCTATAGCAACCGTTTCTTTCCCCACACGCTACGCCTAACCAGTGGTATGATGTCAGTCCCTCTGCGTCCCCTTCAATTCCCGGCGTCTCAGCCTCACTTCTTTGGTGTAACTTCTCTATAAAGGTATGTGTATGATTTTTATTCTTTGTAACCTGAAGACAATTGATAAATTGAAACGTTGTTGCTATCTGGCTTGACTACTGTTCTTTGTTACTTTTATGGGTAAGGGGATGCGTGGGAGTGGACCAGTGCACAGGTTGATGTAAATTAGAGTTACAGTAAGAGGTATCGAATATCCACAGTACGAAAATAAATTATCTGGGCTAGTAATTCTAGCGTCCTTTCACTAAATAGAGGTTGTGGAGGTGCTCCCTAGAGAGTATAAAGAGTATTTTAAGAGGAAGAAGGGAAAGACTCTCTCTTTGTCGGGGCACTCTTTTTCATGAAAACGTTTTTTAACAATTCAAGATAGTATTATAGATTTGACAAAAGGAAGACACAAGGGAACCCAAGACCATTGTAATTGTTAGAGAAATTAGTGATACATTACTTGCGTTTGTATATGAAATGGTTTAAAATAATTTCTTTAATGGTTATTCATTAAAACTAAGCACTAGACATAGACAAAACAGTAACACGACCAAACAGATACATATAACATAAAACGATTAATGAGCTTGTATAGGAAATAGCACTCAAATTAATGGGGCCTAGGGCAATACGTTCCTCGTGGGAAAGACGGTCCCCAAAGCCTTCTGACTCCTCCCTATTAGATAAGTGACACTCCACTTCAGCTTTTAAGAAAACGTTTTTTTCTCCTTGATCCTGTTTTATTTACTTATTACAGCTTTATCTCTCTCCCCCTTCACCCCCCTTTTTTATAGCGAATTCTTTTGTAGGCCTTTTTATAATATTTCGCATATTTTACGTAAAAGTGTTTTTTCTATTTTTATCCATTGTTTGCTCTTTTAACTAGTACTGTGTACTTGAATAAAATCCTTTATTTTTTACAACTGGATACGTTTCTTATATAGGTATAGGTAGTCGCTATCCTTTATCCAATTTTGCTGCTATTTTGTATTTACACCCCTTACCAAGGTGTTTTTCCTTAAAGGACCAGCTGACTACCCCCCCCCCCCCTCCCTTTTTATAAAGGTTACCTATCACAACCATACTACTAGGTTATTTATTAGTCCAGAAACACAGGTGGCGCCATACATCCCCCTTTTTCTCTGGATATATATATATATATATATATATATATATATATATATATATATATATATATATATATATATATATATATATATATTAAGTTGCATAATAGTTTCATGGCCGGAAAAAGGCTGGGGCAACAAATGTGTTGATATTTGTATAATACAGCAGGAACAGCCCAGGTACACAGGGGGGGCTTGGGGGAGGTTAATTTACACTTCCCCAGCAGCCGCTGGGACAGGGGTCCTGATGTGCTGACCGATCAGCAGCAGAGCATGTGTGAGTGTGCTGCCTGTCCCTGGGGGCCCCCACAGACTGCTTTTTAAGAGACTGCTCTGATTTATAAAGCATTCTGTGTGGGCCCCTAATGTGTGGGGGCCCTGGGACAACCACCCTTATCGCCCCTTGGATAATCCAGCCCTAAATGGTTTGCATATCTAGAACATGCGGGCATCAAGGGGACAGTGGATATTTGCAGAAGTTGTAAAGGACGACGAGGTGTTTTATGTTATATGCACCATCATGCATCAAACATTACAGCATAAATACTATATGATTACAGTATTCCCTTAAACACTTTCCTAGTTAAACCGTTTAATAGTAATAGTGGGGATGTAGAGAAAAATGCCTGAAAATTGTGTCAAGCTGTACGACATTATCACCAAACAGCTGAAATTCCCATTTCTCAGTCTCTGGTCCAGTAGTCTGTGGATAATGGGTTTGCAGATAACACATCCAATACCTGTACTAATATTTGACAAGCATCCAACATAATGACTGACAGCAAGCATAAGCAATGCATTTACTTAAATACTTCATTTTACAATACATTTTAGCACTTATAAGGCTACAACCATCAAACAAAATATTTTCTTTAACTCAAAGAGAGTATTCGATATAATATTATATAGTATAGTATTCGAAGTAATATATTTGCATATATTTTTACAAACATATGCAGTATGTACATACATATCTATAGCACAGGCACAGAATCTATCTACAGTCTGAAATAATATTTATGCTTCAACAAGTCTATCTCTGCAACATCCGTTGCTAGTCATTTGTATGCAAGATTTCACATCCAAAAGGGAATATAAAGTTTCATATTAATTGCATACATTTTGATAGTGAACATAATGGATTAATTGGTAACATCTGGGTAGTTTCCCTAAAGATGTTCAACACATCTCATTAAACACAACAGCAGGCTTGACAATCACACACACACTCATATTACATACATACTGTAGCGGTGTCCAATTTAAAGGCAGAACTTTACAACGTTAATTACACACACTAGGGAGAGGGGGGACTTGTCTACAGAGCACGCAAATTTTAAATTTTTGTGATCGAAGGTGTTCCATGATATTAACCCTTTGAGTGGCAGTGTTACTGTGAGAGATGTGAAATATATCCACTAAAAATGGCAGCCTCACTCAAAGTGTCAGATTGAAATCAATGGGAACAGCCGCTGTCATGGTAATCAACCAATTAGTGATTTCGGTACTTGTTTCCTAGCACGGCCACAATCGCGGGCATCGTGTGTCATTTTTAGTGATATACGACGCGACCGACGCGATGCCCCCGATTTTCCCATTGAAATGCATTGAAAACAGTGAAAATTGTGTCGGTCGCGTCGTATGCGGCTAAAAAAGGCTTAAATGGTGCAGACGCGATGGCCACGATTTCCCCATAGGAAACAATGTTAAATGGCTCAATGTACCCGCGATGCCCCCGATTTCCCATAGGGAACAATGTTAAATGCCTCAATTTCACCAATCATTATAGGGAACAATGGTAAATGGCCCAGAAACCCCTCAAAAACACCCCTGAACAGTGAAATTTCCCCCCAAAACTATTTTACGCCACCCCACGATCAACGCGAACCCGAAGCGTGGCATGCGCAGCGTGCCCGCGAGGGGCGGCGGTACGCGTCCTCCGACCTTTTCATACCCCCACTATCCACGTCGGCGTGGAGTTGAGAATAGAATAGTGTGGCGAGCGCAGCGAGCCACCGTGCCCGAAGCGTGGCGAGCGTAGCGAGCCCCGCGAGGGGACGCGGATACCTTCACAGGTAAACGCGTCCCTTCGCGGGCTTCACACGAGGGGACGCGGATACCTTCACAGGTAAACGCGTCCCTTCGCGGGCTTCACAGGTATCCGCTGCGCTCGCCACGCTTCGGGCTCGGTGGCTCGCTGCGCTCGCCACACTATTCTATTCTCAACTCCACGCCGACGTGGATAGTGGGGGTATGAAAAGGTCAGAGGACGCGTACCGCCGCCCCTCGCGGGCTCGCTGCGCTCGCCACGCTTCGGGTTCGCGTTGATCGTGGGGTGGCGTAAAATACTTTTGGGGGGACATTTCACTGTTCAGGGGTGTTTTTGGGGGTTTCTGGCCCATTTACCATTGTTTCCTATGGGAAATCGGGGGCATCGTGGCTAAATTGAGGCATTTAACATTGTTCCCTATGGGGAAATCGCGGGCATCGCGTCGCGGCCATCGCACCCGATTTTTTAGTGCATGCGATGGCCGCGATGCCCCCGATTTTCCCTTACGATGCCCACGATCATGATCGTTGTGGCCGTGCTAGGAAACAAGTACCGTGATTTCTTATTGACTTTAATGGGGACTTTTTTAAAATTCCTAACCCACCCGTAGCTTCACCTTCCTCACCGCTCCTCAGCACCGACTTCTCTCTCCGCAGTAGCTGGGCAGCAGCAAAATAGCACAACCACCCCCCCCCCATGTCCTTGAACTGCAGATAGCAACTCCCTGCTTTGAGGTTACCACTGGCACTACTGCACTGCTAGGACTGCCTACACAATCGCCACCCTGCAATGTCGGCAACGCCAGCACTATTGCACTGCAGACACTCATCTCCCTCGAACTGAGGAAGCTGCCCCCCCCCCCCCTGTACTGCCAACACCACCAACATCCCCTGTCACAGTAAGTGTACTGTTGCTGTATCCAATCCACGCATTATAGCTAACCTGTACTGTATCCAACCAATAATGTATCCAACCTGCACTGTATCCCACCTACACTAAATCCCGCCCGGTATCTGCCACACACTGTAACCAACACTGTTTCTGATATGCAATGTAGCTGACACACACTGTATCCTACACTGTATATGATGTGAAATGTAACCCGCACTGTGGGTGTTGTTTTTAACCATTCACTCCCCTAAGTATTTTCACAGAAGAGCAATGGTCAGCAACTGTGCATGCGCATAAAGTTTTATGCACATGCTCAGTCGCTATGTGCAAGCGGGTGCTGCAAATTGCTTATACACCAGTCCTTTTGCATCTAGCAGTGGGCATGGGTTGGCGGTAAGGGGCTGCACCCATGGGAAAGCCAAGAATTTCATGGGTGTCCCTATGAAAACACTCAGCGTTCCCATAGAAATGTGCTAGCGATGCGACCGTTGGGGGGGCAGGCAGCTGATGTCAGTGGATGTCAGCTGCCCACCCTCTTCCCGTACAGGGAGCCCACAGATCTAAGACACTAGGTAGGAGTCTTAGGTCTGTGAGCACTTGCAGAATCATTCGATGGTCAACGAACGCAAGGCTGCAAATGGATGTCCCGCAAGGCTGTGAATAGGATGTTTATGCTAAACATCCATTCACATGTGTGCGGGGATAGTCGGGGTGCGATCGGGGGCGGGCATTTTTGTGGTGCATAGATGATATGCAAAGCTGAGACTTTCACAGCTTTGCTTGTCAACCAGAATCACCCCTGTATCCAAGACGACGCTATGTAAAGGTGGCCATACACACGCAGATGTATCTTCAGATCTGGCTGGTTGGAACAAAAACATGGTTATGGATGAGAGCAAATGACAGTTGACCATTTGCTTGGAAATGCTGGAAAACTGACAAACTGTCACTCATCCATAATCATGTTTTTGTTCCAACCAGCCAGATCTGAAGATAAATCTTACTAGTGTATGGGCACTTTACCCTGGATGTTTGCGGATGCCGTGAGGTGAAACCCTGTGAGTGTGCCAGCGCAATGTGGTGTTACCATTTGTGTGTTGCTGCAGTGCGGTGTGAACCTGTGTAAAGCTTCAATTAAATGTTTGCAAGTGACAATGTGTGGTGAAAATGCACACTACTGTGTGGTGAAATTTTAATTATTTATTTATTATTTATTAGCAGTTTCTTATATAGCGCACACAGATTCTGCAGCGCTTTACAGAGAGAATATTTGACCCCTAAATTTGTGACTGGTAGTAGCTGTTACTACAATCCATTTCTTGAATCCCACGCATCTGTGCTACTTTGACTGAACGTAGCATAACTTCCCTTGTAATGCAAATATCTGACTTCTGTTTATTGTGTTGAATTAAGCATTACATTTCATGTCATATGATATATAAATCATTGCACTGCATGAAGTTTAACAGTTTTTATAAGCATTCAATTTTCAAAAAGTATCAATACTTTTGTCTACCTCTGTATATCAGATTATTTTTCTTTTACATTTTAGAGATGTTTTGATAATTAATAAAAAATATATACATATATATTCAAAATATAGTCTATACAAACTGATGTTTGTCTTACTTCTGCAAATTTATTAGACAGCGCATTCAACATTTATTGAGCAACAACTTAACATATGTAACAACCCCTAACAATAATCTATCTGAATATATATTATTCATTGATATACTGCAAAAGATGTATAACCAAATATTCAGAGGTGGCCACATCCTGCTGCTAAACTCAATGACATTGAGAGATAACCCTGAGAGCACTGCTTCCATTTCATGTGCAAAAGATACTTTGAATCAAGAGTAGAGAACATTGGGAAAGACAACACTTCAGTTAGGGAAATTCACATGGGACTTGCTAGAGAACAGGAAGCACAATAGAATCTTAAAACACAAAAAGTACAACAGAAAATCATCAGCTGTACAAATACAAATCAACATCCAATAACAGGTCATACAAGGCCGAATCCAAGCCGCATAAAAATGATAACAGGAATTCCCAGAAAGTATAAAATGTAACAAGAGTTCAAACTATTTACAATATATGACTTTTAAATTGAGTAGACATCCTGCAATTGTAGATAAGTTAGTAGGGAAATTATTGTGCCTGATAAGCAACAGTCAAGATTTGTATTAACATGTATGACTTGTACTGAAACCTACAGTACATTTCTTTTGAAATTCGAGACATTCACCGTTAAGAGCATATTTTTCATGCTCTAGTCTGCTGATCAAATTGATTTAAGACCTGAAGGAAAATTGGGATGGATCTTATGTATTAAGAGTGCAAAGGCCAATATCTCTGTATTTCCGAGTCAGATTTTAATCGACAGTCATTAATGCCTGTCACAAGTCATATTTTGAACTGCTTAAATGCTGCTGGATAATGAGATTAAACCAAAAATGATGTCACACCGCTAGACACCAACATTTTGCAGATAAGGAAACTTATGAGCTACTGTGAGGTTGGGCCTATAACTATATGCTTCGGGTAATATGGTAGTGGATGTGTTAGGGGGTAGAGGATGGCATGCTGGTGTGGGCATGTTAGGGAATTTATAGTGGCCCCCTATCTGGGAAGGGCACTGTTGTGGAATTCCCATAAAGTTGCAAACACAACTTGATAAATAAACACAAGGATGGCTGCAACCATAGGCGTTGATTCTGTTGGTGCTCCGGCGACTGAGCACCCACGGGCTGCCCAAACCCCACCCAGAGGTGGCCGAGGCCTGCACTGCAAATGATCCCAAGTCCGACCCCCAGAACTACCAGTGTGCTGACGGCAAGTCCTCCCGTCCCCGTGTCCTATGGCTCCGTGCTCCGTGACTCCTGCTCGGCTGTCGTAAGCCACGGCCAGGCAGCACAGAAGTCTGCCCCTGTACTCGACCCTCCTCCCTCAGCAGTGTCAGCAGTCCCAAGCATATAACATGCTGTCACATGCTTGGAGGCGGTGCAAGGCTAAGGAGAAAGAGGGAGCCATGTTATATATACAATACCTAGCTACAGTGCTCAGTGCTGGCTGCCTGAGACAAGGTGCATTTTACAGTGTGACACAAATCAAGCATTGGGCATTAACAGTAAGCATTGATGGGGGGTCTCACAAAAAAAATCGAATAATTGGATTATTTTGTGGCCACGCCCCTTCCCATGAAGCCACTCCCCTATATTTTTGGATGAAGCACCCACCAGCAAAAACATAAATCGGCACCTATGGCTGCAACTGTGTCTAATTCAGAAACAGGCCCTTTAAGGAGGTATCCCGCCCCTTCACAGACCCTACATCCATGATGGCTGCTTTTTAATATACTGTATCTCGGGCTTGTTTTCTATCCCAATCCAACAATGATCACTAATCAGAGAATTTGTAGTGGACTACACTAGTCTGAAAGGAAAAAATGCCCTGTGCAAAAATTGCGAATGTTACATTTTTCAAGGAACAAAAAAACCCCCACAGCTTCTTATAAAGCGCATAGATATTCTGCAATGTTTTACAGAGAATATTTATACAATCACATCAGTCCCTGCCCCAGTGGAGCTCACAATCTCTGGGTGACATTTAATAGGGAGTGATTTGCTGCTTTTGGAGATTTTTAGCGCAAAAACGTCCGAAATCGGACGTTTTTGAGAAATCGCCAACTTAAGGAGATGCGAATTGCGGCAAAAATCACATTTTTTGCAGCGAATCCACACATTCTGAAGTGGCGATTTCTCAATTCGCATCCAGATGTTTTCCCATTTAAAAACATACAATTTGCAAATTTAATGGGGTGCGAATTTAGAGATAGGCAAAAAAAAAAAAAATGTGCAAAAATCAGCAAAAAAAGTAAAACAGGTTCTGACTGGCGAATTTGTCAGAAACATGCACAGATCATTGGGATCTATGCATGGTTCTGGTGTTAAAAAAGAGTTAAATTAAAAAAGTAACCGGCACCAGGCTGAAGAGCTGGTGCTGGTATTAAAAAATCAGGAAACTTGACACATAGGGCTCCGCTGATTTTTTAAAACCAGCCCCAGGCTCCAGGTCCAGGGCTGGTTCCCAAAATACGGGGGACAAAATGACTAGGGGTCCCCCGTATTTTAAGAACCAGCCACAGGCCAAACCAGCCAGCAGGGTAATGCCACAGCCGGGGGGGAGACTTTTTATACAAGTCCCCCGGCCAAAGCATTCAACCCTCT
Organism: Crinia signifera; assembly: GCF_055691185.1. Lineage (NCBI taxonomy): Eukaryota > Metazoa > Chordata > Amphibia > Anura > Myobatrachidae > Crinia > Crinia signifera. Next base: position 77,867,239 of record NC_139222.1, read on the forward strand.
GACCGGTCAGCCTGGCCAGGGGTCCTGGGGAAGTGGGGACCCCCCCAATAAAATGGTCCCGCCTCCATGGTCAGGTAAGTCCCTCCAGGACTTACCTGACCATGCTGAAGCCTGGTGCTGTCCCCGGTGACCCTGAGCGGTGGTCATCGGGCTGATTGAAGTGTAAAGAAAAATAGAATAAAAACTATTGTCTTTTACTGTGGAACTATGAGTCCCAGCAAGCCTCCCCCGCATGCTGGGACTTGGAGAACCACAAGTCCCAGCATGTGGGGCATTAAAGGGCCCGCTGGCACTTGTAGTTCCACCGTAATAAAAATAGTCAAATAAACACACAGACACAATAAAAATAAAACTTTAATACATCCAAAGCCCATACATACTGATACTTACCTATCTTGAGCCCGTCGGTAAGTCCCTGGGTCCGGTCCGGTGCCTTGGTTCCGGGGCTGGACCGGGGCTCCAGGGCTGAAGAGTCCGGGGTCCTGGATCCGAAGAAATCCATGGGGGACCTGTGGAAGGAAATCATACTCACCCAGGTCCTCTGGAGAAGATCCCCTCATCCTCTCCGTCTTCTCAGTCTCCGCCGTAGTCAGCCGCCGGTACCCATCGGACTTTGAGGCGCAGAAATGTTTCATCTTCCGACTTTCTCGGCTCCTGATTGGCCGCTAGGCGGCCAATAGAATCATTCGGATGAGAGGCGCGGAAGATGAAACATCTCTGCGCCTCTCAAAGTCCGATGGGTACCGGCGGCTGACCACGGCGGAGACGGAGAAGACTGAGTAGATGAGGGGATCTTCGCCAGAGGACCTGGGTGAGTAGGATTTCCTTCCAGCCCCAGAACCAAGGCACTGGACCTACCGACGGGCTCAAGATAGGTAAGTATCAGTATGTATGGGCTTTGGATGTATTAAAGTTTTATTTTTATTGTGTCTGTGTGTTTTGGTTCACCAAGTCACTGCATGTGGTGCAGGCTTGCTGGGACTCATAGTTCCACAGCAATACACAATAGTTTTTCTATTATTTCTAGTATTTTTTACACAAGTATCAGCTCGATGCCCACCGCCCAAGGGCATTGAGGACAGGCACAGGCTTCAGCATGGGCAGGTACGTTCTGGAGGGGGGGGAACCCCTTCTTTGGGGGGGTCCCCACTCCCCCAGGAGCCCTGCCCATGCTGACCGGTTAGGGGGATAAATGCTTTGGCCGGGGGGACTTGTATAAAAAGTCTCCCCCCGGCTGTGGCATTACCTTGCTGGTTGGTTGGGCCCGGTGCTGGTTCTTTAAATACGGGGGACCCCTACTCATTTTGTCCCCTGTATTTTGGGAACCAGGACCGGCCCTTGAGCCTGGTATTTGTTATTGGTATTATTATTATTATTGTTATTGGTATTTGCTATTTGTTCAGCCCCGTGATTTTATGAAACCAGGACCGGCTCTTTGAGCCCGGGGCTGGTTATGCTCATGAGAAGGGACCCCACGCCGTTTTTTTTTTTCACTTTTTTTTAACACCAAATCGCACAGTTCTGAAAATGTGCCTTATTTCATTACTGAAAATCGCACATTTTCATGCCTAAAACTCGCACTATATCGCACTTTACTGCAAATTCGCGTCTCATTAAATATGCAAATTCACAGCAAAAGTGCAATTTTTTTTAAAGTGCGATATAGGGCAATTTATGACAAATTCGCACTTTGTCAAAAAAACTGTAAAATCACTAAATCTGGCACTATATTCCCTACCACATGTACACGCACACACATTCATTCTAGGGTTAATTTTCTGATCGCCACAAAATGAAGGAAAAGGAAAAACGAAAAGGACAATCTGTAGAAACAAGGTAGTAATATACTTTAAATGTGAAAACTATCAGCTATACAGTGCAAATTCAGCTTTTAGTCCATTGTGTATTTTCATGGAATCGGTACATGTGTCAGACCAGACTTAGTTCTACAGTCATTAGGTCGACTGGCCCTAAGGTCGACAGGGTTAAAGGTCGACATGGTCACGGTCGACATGGGCCAAGGTCGACATGGGTTTAGGTTGACAGTCATTAGGTCGACATGAGTTTTTCACAGTTTTTTTTACCCGAATGTCGACTCAGTCGACATGGACACAGTTGTAGTTGAACCGCAGCCGCACGCTACACTCGGCACACTATTTTATTCTCCCACCATGCCCTAGTGGATGGTAGGGCATGAAATACCACCTGTCGGCACACGTCGGCTCAAAAAACAGTGAAAAACTCATGTCAACCTAATGACTGTCGACCTTGGCCCATGTCGACCTTAAGTCATGTCGACATGGACCCATGTCGACATTTAACCCTGTCGACCTTGACCCATGTCGACATTTAACCCTGTCGACCTTGGGGCCAGTCGACCTTCCAGGGTCGACCTAATGACTATTGACCTAAGTGTGGTCTGACAGATGACCGTTTCCCGTTTTCATTCATTTACATAGTACACATTCCATATAAGATTATGTTTTAATTGAATTCATCCTCACCATGGTCATTTATACAATCTATATTTCCTACCACATCAAGACACACACACACTTACTTCTTGGTAAAAAAAATTATAATAATGTATATATATATATATATTTGTAGGAAGCCAACTAACACACAGACAGAGCATTCTTATTCCAAAAACATAGGGCTTTAATCCAAAATTATATTCATGACCTCAGTGCTGCAAGGCAACCATGCGAACCATAATGACTGTAACTATGTATCATTTATCCCAACATTATCATTTTCATTTCTGTTTCTACTGTCACTTTAATCATATCCTCATCAAACCCTACCTTTAAACATCATGATATAAAATACTGTATACATACACACTATCCCTTTGCAGTTGTTGGCCAATCTTAACCCTTTGAGTGCCATGAGAATCTGTCAAAATGGGTGTAAAATTGCAAAGCAAACATTTTTATTCATCGTAATGACCAGTAAAGATTACCTTATATAGGATATCTGGGGACAAGGGTGTGATTCTTATAGACTTGGTAAGCTGCAAAGCTGAGAAATCATTCGATGGGCGTCTGACTTCTATTTGCAGGCACCGGGAGGAAGACAGGGTGGGTGAATGGCATCATGTGACATCAACCATCCGCCCCGGCAGACTTCATCCTGCCCTCACTCCCATGGGAATGTCCAGCATTTTAATGGGGACCTGGGAATTCCCATGTCCCAGTGCCACCACTGCTTAGTCCACCCCCATTACTCTCCGCTGCAAACTGCCCAGCGACATTCTAAATCACCAGGGCTGTTCGCAGTTCGACTGCAGTTTGCAGTCAGGGTTTGTCCATTTCACAGAATTGCGCATGCTTATACCCCAACCATAGGGGCAGGGGCGGAATTTGGTTCACTAAAAGTGAACCAGAATCGGATACTAAATAGGGTGTGAGAATCAGAAAGTGAGAGATTTTGGAAGAGTTTTCCCATTTTTTTTAAAGCAGCAATCAATCACACTGAAAAAACAGGTAGACTTTGCCATGTATTTGATTGCTGCTTTAAAAAAAAAAGGGAAAAACACTTCAAAAACCTCTCACTTTCTGATTCTCACACCTTAATACTCTTGGCCCATAATCTTTTTTTACACATTTTATATTTGGATTTATATAACAAATGTCAGCAACGCTGGCATTATTAGCGGATACTCACAGAGATGTTGTTTCTCTGTACCGAAAAAGCCCCCATTGATCCAATTTGTTTTTCACTGATGACTTATGACTGACCTAATCACTGCTGAATCCACTACTTGTTGGGAAATATAATGATCCATGGTTCGTTAAAAGTACGATTTTCAGTGATTATTCAGCAGAATATGTTTTGCCTTTTAAAAGAGCATTGGGCATACTTTTATTTATCATTCATTCAAGATGTTTTTCTTTGTAAGAAGAGAAGATCTTGTTTTTTTCAAGTGATTCCAGAAAAGAATAAAGTAATTCACTCTACCTTAGCCACACAATATACAATTTGGCAAACACGTGCATCTTGAATCTGCAGGAAAGAAGTGGATCCAAATACTTTACTTGTTTGTCCTAATGGCTGCTCTCCAATAGGCTTAAAAGGAGCATATGGAAATGCAGTTTACTGTATGCTCTGTGGCTAATTTCTTTTCATGTCAAGTAGGATTTATAAGTTGTGCAAACCTTCTTAAGGTGGCCATACATCTGAAATACCGGTCTTATACAATCATTATTGTATCCAATTTCCCTTCAACTCCCTGGCTGTCCTTGGTGGTTTTTGGACACACCATGTACTCACAATCCATCACACAACCCTTCGTACAATCCAGCTGCTGCATGATTGTATGATTGAAGCTTTATTTAAATAGGGGGCTGACTTACTAGGATCAAAAGGATAAGAATACAAAAAAATCTTTTTTTTTTTTTTTTCATTTACAGGTTGCCAGGAATTGCCAATCTGCTCACATCTGCTGCACTACTCCATTATTAAATAGCCCGAATGCAGAAATCTCCTGAAAACTGTTTTCAGAATAGTGACAGAATTGGGCAAAAGGACATCCACCGCTCTCTTCAGCCACCCGCCCGTCTGCCACTAGGATACTTCTGTGGCTCCCAGCATCTTCACTGCCACGGGCCCCGGAAGCTGCACCTCTCTTCTCTGCTAGTCAGGGAGAGAGTGTCACATGATCCCGGTTGTATGAGCCATCTAATGACAGGTTGCATGTGCTTAAAAGCACATGCAATCTGCTCCCAATGCCAATTTGGACGTGCAGCACATCAGATCAGAAGACCAATCCTCCAATCCCCTGGCAGGGGGCGGGCTGGGCTGGGGGGCAGGGTGCCATGTGTCCCCCGGGCCGCTGAATCGTTTTGCGTGCGGGCCGCCATTGTTCTGAGGCTGCTGCTGCAGTCAGACTGACCAGTTTCCGAGTGGTCTCCATAAACATGGCCGCCGGCTCCTGCACTGAGGACATGTCTAGTGCAGGAGGCCACTACAGAGACTCTGTATGTTCCACCTACTTCCTGCCTGTGCGTTACACTTTCTTCCCTATGCTGCAGCCTGCCTCACTGTCTGGCATCAAGGTAAGAGGCAGTGGGACTGTACAGGCTGAGCAGCCTGTAAGGTTCAGTAATTATACAGGGGGAGCAGCCTGTGGGGGTCCAGTTATTATTTTAAGGGGGAGCAGCCTGTGGGGGTCCAGTTATTATTTTAAGGGGGAGCAGCCTGTGGGGGTCCAGTTATTATTTTAAGGGGGAGCAGCCTGTGGGGGTCCAGTTAATATTATAAGTGGGAGCAGCCTGTGGGGGGGTCCCAATATTATTATACAAGGGGAGCAGCCTGTGGGGGTCCCGTTATATTTACACAGGGGGAGCAGCCTGTGGGGGTCCTGTTATTATTATTAATATTATACAAGGGGAGCAGCCTGTGGGGTCATGTTATACAGGGGGGGCCTATTTTTATAAAGGGGGAGCAGCCTGTGATGTATTTTTAATATACAGGGGGAGCAGCCTGTGGGGGTCCTGTTATTATTACACAGGGGGAGCAGCCTGTGGGGGCCCTGTTATTATTATACAGGGGGAGCAGCCTGTGGGGGTCCCTTTTATATACAGGGGGAGCAGCCTGTGGGGGTTCCGTTATTGTTATTATTATTATTATTATTATTATTATTATTATTATTATTATAATACAGGGGGATCAGCCTGTGGGGTCATGTTATATAGGGGGATCAGCCTGTTGTGTCTTGTTATTATAAAGGGGGAGCAGCCTGTGATGTAATTTTATTATACAGGGGGAGCAGCCTCTGGGGGTCCCGTTATTATTATACAGGGGGAGCAGCCTGTGGGGTCCTGTTATTATTATACAGCGGGAGCAGCCTGTGGGGTCCTGTTATTATACAGGGGGAGAAGCCTGTGGGGTCCTGTTATTATTATAAGACAAGGGGAGCAGCCTGTTGTGTCCTATTATACAGGGGGAGCAGCCTGTGGGGGTCCCATTATTATACAGGAGGAGCAGCCTGTGGGGGTACTATTATTATACAGGGGAGCAGCCTGTGTTGTCCTGTTATTATTATAAGACGGGGAGTAGCCTGTGGTGTCCTGATATTATACAGGGGGAGCAGCCTCTGTTGTCCTGTTGTTATTATTATAAGACGGGGAGTAGCCTGTGGTCTCCTGATATTATATAGGGGAGCAGCCTGTGGTGTCCTATTATTGTTTTTTTTATTTTATTAATACATATTTTAAAACCGCAAAACCTAAATTTAACGATGCGCTGTTACTTATGGGCCAGTGCTCTGGACTTGCCCCCCAGGCTAAAAGTTGCCAGCCAGCCCCTGTCCCCTGGGGTCAACATTGTAGGATTGTGTGCACACAATCTGCATGCAATCCATCATACAATCCATTGAGATTGTATGATTGGGTACAATGTCTTTCAAGTGTATGGGGACCTTTAGGCTGGTTTCACACACTCTGGCTCCTGCCGGACGGTGAAATCCCGCACGGCCAGGGAGCCGTGCCGCACACACTAGTTTATCATGGAGGGGGATGGCCACAGCCCGGCAGCCGTCCCTTCCAGTGGTGGGATCCGGCTGCAGCCGTGCGGCCGTCCCGTGTGAATGGACACAATAGTGTCCATTCACAACTAATGTGTGCGGCACGGCTCCCTGGCCGTGCAGGATTTCACCGCCTGGCAGGAGCCGGAGTGTGTGAAACCAGCCTTAAGGTGGCCATACATCAGAAAGACATTGCACCCAATCATACAATCTCAATGGATTGTAAAATAGATTGTATGCAGATTGTGTGCACACAATCATAGAATTCTTGCCCCGGGAGATTGGAGGATTGGTCCTCTGATCTGATGTGCTGCACGACAGATCAGTTGGGATTGGGAGCAGATTGCATGTGCTTTTTTTAAGCACATGCAATTTGTCTTTAGATGGCTCATACAACCAGAGTCATGTGACCCTCCCTCCCTGACTAGCAGAGAAGAGAGGTGCAGCTTCTGGGCGGCCCGTGGCACTGAATATACTGGGAGCCACATAAGTTTCCAGTGGCAGATGGGTGGCTGAAAAGAGTGGTGGACTTCCTTTTGCACAATTCTGTCACTACTCTGAAAACAGTTTTCAGAGGATTGCTGCATTTGGGCTATTTAATAATGGCATAACACAGCAGATGTGAGCAGATTGGTAGTTGCTGGCAAGCTGCAAATTAAAAAAAAAATGGATTTTTGGTACTCCTATACTTTTGATCCTAGTAGGTCAGCGCCCTATTTAAATGAAGTTTTAATCATACGATCATGCAGCAGATGGGTTGTATGACAGATTATGGGTACATTGTGTGTCCAAAAACCACCAAGGACTGCCGGGGAGTTGAAAGGAAATTGGATACAATCATGATTGTAACTGCCCCTTTACATTGGAACAATTTTAGCAGATTTTGATGTTTCGGGCCAATATACCGATATATCGCCTGAAAAGTGCCACATCGTTTGTGTTTTCCATCCGATCGAATGCAATGCGCGGCCCCATAAGAGTCGGATAGTAGCCTCTAGGTTGGTCGTACCGCACCTGGGATTTATCGGAATCGGATGGAAAATGTAGTGCTTTTTGTGCATGCGATATAAGATATATCTCATGCGATTTATCTCAGCTTGATTAATCGCATGAGATACAGTATATCTTATGCAAAAAATGACACCAAAGTACCAAATTGGATGGAATCACTCCCGGGAAGGTCCAGGGAAATTCAAGGGAAATTGCATATAATTTCAGCATCAGATATATCGTTCTAATGTAAGTGGGCCTTTAGACCGGTCTTTTTGATGTATGGCCAGCATTAGAGCTACAGTATTAACGGTTGCCTAAACTAATACTAATAAAATAATACCAATATTACATTTCTATGGTCCGGTCATCAGGAGAATTCAAATATTTTACCAGAAAAAAGTCCTCCGGAAACACTTTTTTTTGTGCAATAATGACAACATTTACTAAAAAATAGCTAAAGAATAGTATTTAATAAACAAGGAATAAATATTCTCCTGTACAAATATGCATTGTACAATAGTGTATTTGTTTGGATAGATTTTGTGTTGTGTAACAACCCCACTGAAATAAAAAAGCAATTCCTCTAATGAATAATGTATGCACAAATTGTTCAATTCACAACTAATACTGTATCTAAACAACTGTACAAATTAGGAAATATCGGTAATATCATTAACTAAAGTGCTATAATGTAACATCGGGGACCCATATCTATCAAATATTGCAACTGTGTTATATATTGTATTTTATTTTTATTTGTTTTTATTTGTCTCTATGAAACCCTCTGTACAGTAGTACTATAATAGCGCCTGTAATCCCACCAAAAAGATTGCCTGTAATGTAATGTTAGGACTGTGTATATGTCCTTTAAGATTGCTATTTGCCCGCCGGGAGTCCCATTTCTACAACTACATTAAGAGGATGTGCGGTTCAAAGCCAGGGACACCAGAGGCGGCGTGCATTCCTACTACCGGAAACGCGTCACCTCTGGATGCCCAGATATAGTATATTCATCTAATACTATTCTGAATAGCCGCTGAAACCACACACTTGCGGCTCAGCGCTATGGATACCGGAAGTAGTAGTAGTAGTACGTTAATTTATAAGGACCCACAAAGTGTCCGCAGCACCGTACATAGCAAACAAAAAAAAACTAATTACAAGGTAACGTACAGGGTGTGTTGATAAAATACAGCATAAATAGGGGTATAGCTAGTAGAACTAAAATCAGCATCGGTTCCTAAGTAGGTGTCGAAATTGTCGAGGAGACTGAAGATGAAGTAGAGGAAGGGAAGAACAGGGCAGGAGCACTGGTGAGGTAAAGAGGTAGGGTGAGTACGTGAGGAAGGAGGGCCCTACTCATAAGAGTAAACAGACTAAAAGGAGGTGGCTTGACAAACGAAAAACAATAGGATAAGTAGGAACGAATGGGAACAGATAGGAGGAGCAAAAGAGGTTAGGAGGAGGAGGGATAGGAAGTGGCGTGCATTTCAATTACCGGAAGCGCGTCACCCCCGGATATCTGGAAACGGCACTGGAAATAAATAAAAGATTTTAGTTTTTAAAACTATACTTCTACTAATCGTTTACTGTAAATAAATATATTATGAAGGTTCTCCTGTCTCCTGCTCATGACAGATATGACTTTTTAACTGTTTTAAGTGGTTTTTTTTTGTGTTCATTGATTAATTACTGTGCTAAGTAACCGCCCCATAACTAATGGACAGGGATATATAAACCCCCTGGGTGCAGCCACATATATACCTTAAATAAGCTCTATTACATAGCGAAACGCGTTGATGGACCTTACAAGTGACTGACACTACCAGACCCCCTACCAAACAGCTGATTGATGCCCTGAGAGACCGGACCAACCTCCAGACCGAACATTGGCCACTATACTGGGAGATTACTCCACTCCAGCCCATGATATACTCATCTGGCATTAAGGAACAGCAGGAGGCCCAATATGCCATAAAAGCCAAGCTGGAATACTCCACTGCCATCCAGGTCTTTCCAAAATTGAGGCATAATAGGAACGGATCCCAACAGGCTCGCAACACTTCTCAAAGCCAGCTGGTCATTTTTTTATACGGTACTGTATGGACACTTTTTTAGTCACTTCACTTATTGTTTATGAGATATAAATCCTTTTTTTAACCCATGTTCCCATTGTAATGTTTTGCCATTATTTTTAGGTCACAAAAACTTCTCTTTTTTATGTGCTGCTAATATATTGTAGTATACTAATTATCCTATTATTAAATATTATTTTTAATATCTCATGAAGGTTACTTGCACCAATTTTAAATATCTGAAATTTATTGCCACAGTATTAATGTAAGCGCAGTCAGTTTGTTTTTCTTTTTGCATTTGCTGTTGGGGAGTGACCCCCCCATTTTTCCTTGTACTGCAGCTACTTGCAACCCAGCTCTAAGATCTGCACCCCAACCTGATTCACTTGTTATCAGTTCTTTCTGCCTCACATCTGTATTTCCCTACCAGATTCACTGGTAGACATGGATGATAAACATGGTTTCAAACCATGTTGATACCCCTTTTATACCGAGGCATAGGACATTGTAAAAACCCTGGGTCATTTGTGAATGGGTCTACATCTGGTGTTTGTGCTCTGGCTCCGCAGCCCTCTTCATGACCAGGATTCTTTGCAGTTCCATACCTCGGTGTGAAATATAATATTTCATAATATAATATTTCACAGATAGAATTACTTTGGAACACCCTTTCACAATGCAAAAAAAAGCAAAAGAAAACTCCTCATTAAGTAGTATCACAGAGCCAGGATATAAAATCTGGTTAGACCCAATTACATCAACAATAGTGTTCATTCTAGCACCCGTCATCTTTGAAAACCTGTGCAGTTCCTGTTCCCTGCCTGGGGTGTTGCTGTCTGCTGTGGGGTTTCTAGCAGATGTCTGGTTTGCATATCAGTGCTCATATACAGACCAAACTGTGCTAGAAGCACTCAGCAGACAGCGACACCACAGGCAGGAAAGAGGCGCTGCATACGTTTTCAAAGATGGCGATTATTAGAATGAACACTAAACAAATAACCCATTCACATCAACAAATGACCCATTCACATCAACAAATGTCTTGGGGTTTTTCATGGGTCCATGCTTTTTGTGAAAGTAATATGAGTACCTTCCCTCCAAAATTCATAGCCTTGCACTGGAAAGCTTTGTATTTCTACAACATTTTTTTAACTCAATACAAATCAAGAATATTAGGACATCTGAAAACATTGTCACCTGACCAGTGCCCATTCCAAGGTCTTAATAAGTTACACAAATGTAAAGTTAAAGACTGCAATAACACTATAGGGCAGGGGTGGGCAATAAGCGGCCCTCCAGCTGTTGATGAACTATACATCCCAGCATGCCTTGCCTTAGTTTTGCTATTCGGCCATGCTGAAACTGAAGTAAGGCATGATGGGATGTATACTTCCTCAACAGCTGGAGGGCTGCTTATTGCCCACCCCATAGGGAGTAGTTTTTATACTAAAGGGGCCCAAACCGATGCGCGCTCCCATAACACATCTCATCAAAACAGTATGTGCTGCACATTTCTTTTGTACTAGATCTCATCTCAGTGTAATGCAATCTAGTCCAAGTTGTATACAATAATTGTACCGTGTATGGGCACCTTTAGAGAGAGGTAACATACAAACCAATCGGCATTTAACTGTCATTTTTCAAACACAGCCTAAATACAGAATCTGATGATTTGTAGATGCTGTATTTTATCTCTCTTGAAGCTTTTATACATTTTCTCCACTGAATGCAATTGGAATTAATCAGTTTTTAACCCACTTAAATCTTGCTGTTTAAAAATAATTGTCCGTATATCCAAGCTAGGGCATAGCTTTATTCAAATATAATTAATCTCCAGTATTCAAGGTTGATATTTTAAGGCAAAATATTTAGTAACATGTCACAAGAAGGTTGAGATGAGGAGTCCCCAGGACTTCCTGCGCACATCAGTAAAGATAACTGACCCGCTTACTTATGTGAAAAGAAAATTGTTCTGCTGCTACATTTCTGCCTGTGGCTGATTCATTTCAGTTAGATTCCTACATGCACATCCCTATTGAAATGGGTAACAGATATGATAAATTCTTATTTAAGAGCCCATGCACACTGAAATACAGCTTGTTTTAAAAGACAGAGGTGGTGTTTAAATATCAATGGATACTTGGCATACTGTATGTAGCCTCCTAGACCTCCCACTGAAGTCTTAAAAGAGCATAGGGGACTCCACTGAGCATTCTCAGTTCAATGCTGGTGCTGATGAGAAGTCAGGATGATGGAGCCTTGGGCTTGGAGGAATAAAACTGACATGTAACAGATGTATCAGTTTGCACATATATAATAGGTGTTGAGAGAATGCACAGGGCAGTGCACCAATTAGCCTAAGTATGTGAAAAAATTCTAAAGAAGAACTTCAATTATATCTACATGACTTGCCTTTAGCTTGGAGATTATATATATATATATATATATATATATATATATATATATATATATATATATATATATATATATATATATATATACATACATACATACATACAAGGGCACTTGTGCTTTAATTTATGTTGGCCAAACGAGTCGACCCTTCCGGGAGCGAGCAACGGCCCACCGGTCAGCCATCAAAAATTGCCTAGCCGGCAAAGACATTGATCAGCCTGTGGCCCGCCATTTTAGGGCACACCAACATTCTCTGGCCGACTTAAGGCACCAAATTATTGAACATGTTCCCCTTCCTGTCCGTGGTGGTGACAGGATCAAAAAACTTCTCCAGCGAGAGACCCACTGGATGCACGTTTTGAATTCAGTGTCTCCTCATGGTTTAAATGAGAAAACCTCTTTAAACATTTTTCTGTAAATATCCTCCTGTAAATATAGTTTCTATCAATACTACAATTAAACTTGAGTCTAATAGCAAGACTCATTCACTGGCGACACGAATGTCGACACGTCGACTTGTGGACACAAAAAACTCCCCCTTAAAACAAGATGGTGCATAAACATGTGCACATCATCTGTAACTACAAACCAGCTGAGTAGTAATAATATGTTGTAAAAAGCAATCCACCAGGCTGTTTTAGTATGTTTTTGATTTAAATATAAACAGCCATTGAATAAGTAAACATGCATTATGTATTGCAGGCTGCTATATACAATTCTCATGTTAAGCACACTAACGTGATCCAACATATGAGATACATACTTGAATTGTCCCCATGCAGTGCGGTTCTGTCTTTAAAAAAATTTTTGTATGTATAAGCACTTCGTCACTTTAATAATGTTTACACTAGATGACTATCTTCACTAACCTGTGCGCCCCTGTACTTGTTGCAGGGAAACACACTCTGAATATGACTCTTTTCACCTCCCGTATGTCAGGTGGAGCAGACGCCGGCGGGTTACCGGGACAACGGACTGACGTCAGTTGTCACGTGAGGACGCTGCCTGAAGTCAGCCCCGCTGCACAGCTAGCGCCCGGGATCACGTAAGTGTGCTTATCTATTTAAAACAAGATGTAACACATGTCTGTTGTTTTCTGCACTTCACTGTTGTTGAGCTATGTTGCACAGTCAGTAGTCCTGAGGAAGGGGCGCAAGCTCCGAAACTGTCGACCCACAAATGCTGTTTCCATTGTGATATTTTCCACTATGATGTTTTAATACAAGTTTGCTATGCTTCACTGAGATTGCCGCCTCCAGTCTTCATTCACTTGAAAACAGTTGCTATATATATATATTACACTATAACACTTACTGTATTGGTTCCCAGCTCTCCTAGTGGTATTTAACACACGTATTAAGCCACTGCAAGCCTGCTACATGGACAAGATTGTATATTTGCAAGATATGTTTTTTTTAATTGTTCTAGTTGTCTACAATCAAGACAAAAGGCACACAGCACTTGTGCAATCACACCGCAAGTTCACATGCACTTATTACACTTACATAATCTTCTACATTTACAGGGAAATATACAGCATTAGTGTGTGTGTGATTTCCTTTAATGCACTGTACTAGCAGGGAACGTACACACTGGGTGAGTCGTAGCATTGCTGAAATTGTTAAATATGGTGCTGCGGTTGAGCAATATAGCGCATACACACTGACCAATATCATTAAGTATATTGGTCAGTGACATCACAGGGACCCCTTCTCCAACTATATAATCCATATTGAGCTGCATGAACAGATAATGTTGGGGTGGAGGTCATTAAGAATACGTGGAAGTGCTCATCATTTAAGATATTGGGCATACACATACACAATAGACTATATGCGGGCTATATCATTAATAATATTGGCCCTTATTCTGGTTGGTGCGGTCGAGCCGCATATGCGGCTCCGACCGCACCAGACGAATCCCCGCCCACCATACGGTTCGCCACGGCCGTCCGTACACGGACGGCTGGCGAACCGCACGAAAATGGTGGAGGCGTACGCCTCCACCATGCTGGGAGCTGCCCCCTGCATTCGATGGTCGACGACCATCGAAGGCAGGACCGCACGCCGCGGCAGCTCCCGCAAGCTGAGACCACACGGACAATCGTCCGTGTGGTAGCTTGTATGGGGGCTGAAAGCTGACATCCGGCGACGTCAGCTTTCCGCCCCCATGAGTGGCGTCATGCCCTCATTACCATGCGTACGCCCCGCGTTTGCATGGGAACGCCCATGAAACGCGGGGCGTACACATAGGGAAATGAGGGGATGAAGCCCCTCACGCCCCTATACGCCCCCTTTGCGGCGTCTAAATTTTTAACACGGAGAATTCCCCTGCACATGCGCAGAGTGACCTCTGCGCATGTGCAGAGAGAAAACATCGGCGGTACGGCCGCACGCGGGCCGTACCGAGCCGATTAGAATAAGGGCCATTGTTATCTGGCATATTGCTAACGATATATCACCCTGTGTGTACCCGGCAGCAAAAGTTCCGGAGTTGAACCTTGTGTTCCTTTTTACATTTGTCCACATGCTGTACAATGTAGTTGTCGTTAATGCTATTTACTGGATATTAATACTGAATTGTGATTACAATTATTTCTATATTTGTCATTTAAAAGAATATTCTCATTCCTACAGCCATTTTTTATTGCTTGCTTTGAGGCTGTGCTATACTCGGAATGTAGAATATGGAAAGGTTTATAATGCTTGTCTTATTGCTGTACACACTGTATAGAAAACAACAACAGCGCCAACCCTTCAAATAATATTTTGCAGAGAGAAAATAAAAATCAATTGCAACAGTCCCATTGTACTTTTACCACGGAAACAACTTTTTATTTGACAATTTAAAAAAGAAAAGTGTTTTTTTATGGTGGTGATGACAAGTCCATTTTAAAATCTAGCGAGAGTTATTGTAACAAATGGTGCAGCAAATTAGCCTATGCTGATTACTGCAGTGTATTCGGTTTTGTTTTCTGCATATACAGTATTTACTCTTCAATGCACTAACATAATAAATTGCAATAAAAAAAATCAGTTTATTCTCTTTAGTGCCAAAAGCATCTCATTCCTTTTATAGTCTGCCAAAAGTTCTGAAAATATGTTCAATTTTTCCATTCAAAGAAAGGATGTGGAGGCAGAAAACCACCACTGCTTTATTAAATACATTTCAGGCAATCTCAAGTGACATTTCTAGAACTTTGCTAACTGCATTTAATTTATATGAAGTTTGTTCTGTTACTAATAATGTTAACATATGTTGATCTTAAAATATTAATACACAGCCAATGTACAAAATAATAATGTTAACGGTAATGACATTCATGTTCACTGTGTTTGTACCAGATCGTTCGTCCAGAGCTCCACCGATATCGTTAACAACATCAGCGGCGCCGTAGATTGTGTAGTGTGTTACCAACTAAATTGTCATAGCCATATGCAACTCTATAAGCACACAGATAAAACATACCAAGAATACACAATTGCTTGATTACAGCTGAGGAAGTTGCTGTCCGTGGTACTGTAAATGAAATTCAAATCATTACAAATAATCAGTGCTATTCAGTTAAAGAACTCCACTCAAACCTTATTTTATATAACTAAGATAACATATTTCTAGAATTCAAAATACTCAAAATAGGACACCTGGTTATATTTAAAAAATCTTTATAAAACCGTAGTAAGGGGTATAGTACAATGCCCGGTACTTGTTTAGTTTCAAGGCGGCAGCGCAAGGATGCTCTAGCTAGGAATATTGGGAGCTTGCCAAACTGCCTTAAGCTAAGCTATCAGTGCAGTGCGGCAGCGCGTGCCGCTCTAGCTAGCAATCTTGGAAGCTAGCCAGCTGGCTGTACGTTATCAGCGTCCTACGCTGACTCCTCCAAGGCAGCCCAGCGCTGGTACTCCTAAGCTCCTGTGAAGCATAGTGAGCGCCTCTCACACAGCGCTTGTGCCCGCATGATATCCTCTCTCCCGTGGATAGGGGATCATGCGGGCGCCGGCAAAGAGGCGCTTCTTCGTATAGGCAGCTGGCGAGCTGCCAAGATTCCTAGCTAGTGCGGCACGTGCTTCCTGATACGCTGATAGCATAGCTTAAGACAGTCTGGCAAGCTGCCAAGATTCCTAGCTAGAGTGTCCTCACGCTGCCGCCGTGAAACTATGTACCATATGCCCCTTACTACGGTTTTATAAGGATTTTTAAAGTTTTTGTTAATAAATAAATTTTCCCACTTTGTGGAGCTTTCCAATTTTATCCAAGGTATATGAAGATCACTGTGACATTGATTCTGAGCCACTTGAGGATTGTGTGTGCGATAGCTTGTGGCCTTAGACAAAGGCCCTCTTCTGGTACGAAGCAAACATACTGTACATTATACCATTTATTGAGTAGTGTAATCATTACATGGGATCATTTGCACTCTGAGACGTGCGATTTGTTTGTTTTCTTTTTGAGGCACGTTCTCATGCACATTATCACAGAATACGTCGACTGAATTGTGGACTGGATATCCCAAGTGGGAGCATTTTTCCTGACTTTTTTTATCATTAGTATTCATTTGAATAGTTGGTGACTATAGATAGAGCTGCACCCTTTGTTTGCAGCATGGGTGACCACACTTGTTTTTATTTTATTTGTCTCTTATGTTGGGCAAATAATTTTACTTATCTAAATAACATTATAAACTTTACAAATAAAATATAAACCCCATTTGTAGTATAGTAGCACAATGAGAATGACTGTGCACAGAACAGAGCAGCTTGTTTTGCCAAGCCAAGCGCTCCTGCAGTGATACAAAACTGTGAAGGTATACCAATGTTAGTGGACAATGGTCGGTCAGCATTGAGAGGCAGGTGCAGACAGCGGCAGGCTCAGGTGATGGAGGTGGTAGGCGAGAGAGGAGGGAGGAGGGCTTGAGCCACAATATGACTGCATTTGTTGCTAAACCCCATGTCCTCTACCCTCTCTATGCTACCCTTACAGATGGAGCGCCTCTCATTTATCCCCAGCCCTTGCCAGATCCCCTCTGCTGGGACGACCGCGCGTCCCAGTCGCTTGGCAGTGGGCAGCAATATCCCTGCCAGTCTCTGCTTCAGGGAGATGGACAGGGTTGGGGGGGGGGGCGGTGCAGGGACCGGCGGGGATGCAGCGGAGAGGTCTGTCAGAAGGGAGCGTGCGAGTGTCTCGTGTGCATGAGCCTCCTTACGGCAGATGGCAAGGGCTGGTGCAGGCTGGCGATTCTATCGCCACCTGCCGGCTATATGAGAGGCACTCTATCTGTATCTTGCCTCCCTAACCCACTTTGTGTAGTGGCTGGATTCTGCCCTTCCTACTATAACTCTCATTCTGTGGCTTCCTGCGGTCTCCATTCCCCTCCATTTCTTATATAGCGCAGAACATTATACATCTCCTGATATACTCTGTGCTGCTAAGGGACCCTGCTACGGCAACTATATAACTCTCAGTGGTGCTAGGGGTGTGTTACCCACACAGCTGGATGCGCGTTTCGCTTAACACAAACAGCTTGTTCACCAGTAAGTGATTTTGAGAACGTTGAAAGGGCATAATTGTATTGGAACCCAACAGAACCAGAGGACTAACCTGGACTATAATTAAAAAAAGGTAATTGGACTTCAACTCATTTACTTAAGTTTATTGTGGTAAACAAAACTCGAGTCTAGGAAAAGCAGTGGACCGGTCAGTGCATGGACCAGCCATGCAGCTATCACGGTAACCTTGTACCTGATCTTTTCATACAGTAATGTGTTTCTTTAATTGACCTTTCTTTGCAAACTTTTCTCCCCCCTATATATGTTACACATATGGAGCAAAGCAAGGTATAATTTACTTAATTACACACGGAGTGTGGACAATTATCTATGCACTGCCCTGATCTCCCTTGTGCACACAACACACTCTGAGTACATCCATAGGCAATTTTGTGTTGTTATAATTGGTATTGTGAAGACATACCTGTAATTATATGATCTATCTCCACATGTGCATTTACATGTCTGCATTTCTTGTAAGAACTTTTTCTTGAATGTCAGGGCACACAGTGCAGTGCGATAGTTCTTTGGAAAGTATACTCTGCACACATGGTAATAATATTTATCTTAAGGTGCATACACACTGTTCAATTTTTTTGACCAACTTTTTTGCCAATTTCGTTCATTTCGGCCATTCTAAACAAAATTGGTCAAAATATATTTCAGTGTGTTTGCAACGAAAGACGAATGTTAATGCGCATATCATTAATCACGATTGTTCATCAACTGTGCATGCAGTTCAATTTGGATATCTTTCAAAAAGAGCTTATAAACTGTAGCTAGATCTTTTGTCTTTCAACTGTCGTCAATATCTTTCATCCAGGACACTGGGTTCAAGGGAAATGTCGTTCAACAAAATTGGTAAAAAAAAATTGTACAGTGTGTATGCACCTTTACTCTGTACATATCAATGATAAAATATAAATGTCATCATGGACTGTTGAAAAATATAATGTTTATAATCATAATATAGAAAATCAACATGACTGTTAAAAAATAAAAAAAAAATACAAATGCATGTTTAAATTATTTTTTACTTTGACAGTTAACCTAATACTCTAATTCTGTCTTTATAAAGGAATTCATCTTTTAAGGACTTTTCATGTGCATGCGCACAATCCCGGGACAAGCGTATGTCTGAATGGTTCTACCCAGGATTTTAGTCATCTAAAATCCTGGGTCCTGTGCACCTGCATTGTACCTGGGATTTTTAAAAACCCCAGATTGAACCGGGTCTAAAATCCCGGATAGTATGTCTAAAAGGGGTATAAGTGAAACCCTCTTTGTAGAGGGATCAGGCATACAAATTTTCCATCTATCTTCAATCTGCACTACTAACTAAGGACTTTGTGGAGAATGGGGTAATTTACCAGATAAAAATACTACCCACAGTCCAACCCTATGGTATGGGCCCACTCTCTTCCAATCTTGGAAGCAAAACCATATATGGCCTAACAAGTACCTGAGAGGGCTACCCTCAGGGAATATCAGGTACTGTGGGTCATTTAACTGGCAATGGACATTTAGTCCCCCCTTTATTTCTCCCTGTTCAGACATTCTCTCTGGCTCTCATTGCTGGAGGACGTTGGTACTTCTCCCCTGAACTGGTATCTGATATTAGGGGGCACCAATGGGATCTGACAACAGCAGACTTGAGTTTCTTTTCTCATTTCTTTCTCATAGACCTGATCTTTAATACTACCATTCTGTATTTCTTGGTGTCAGGTTCATCTTATGTCCAACACCCCTAATCAAGTTCTCACTCAAAATTGTACCTGTGACTTGTGTACTTTTGGGTCTCCATTATGGATTAACAGGTCCAGACATTCAAAGCAGACATGACTATTTACTGTCTTTCAGTTGGTCACTCCTCCCGGATTGAGCACATTCAATCAACCATTCACCGTTGTCTCAACACACGGTTGGTCAGCAGCTGCACACTGGGAGATAAGGAGTCTCTCTGACACTAATCCACTGTCCAAATTTCACTATATCTCTTCTTCTAAACAACAGTTCACATTAAGGTACTTGGTTACATACCTAGACACAACAAAGAAGGATAGTAGTCATTCTAATAAGACTAGTAATATGTGCATTTTGTTTCCTTGACTTACTATTTTGACCAATATTTGCTTTTAGCCTGGATACCACCAGCATTTCTTAAACAATATGAATTTACACTGCTCAAAAAAATAAAGGGAACACTTAAACAACACAATGTAACTCCAAGTCAATCACACTTCTGTGAAATCAAACTGTCCACTTCGGGAGCAACACTGATTGACAATCAACTTCGCATGCCGATGTGCAAATGGAATAGACAACAGGTGGAAATTAAAGGCAATTAGCAAGACACCCCCAATAAAGGAGTTGTTCTGCAGGTGGTGACCACAGACCACTTCTCAGCTCCTATGCTTTCCGGCTGATGTTTTGGTAACTTTTGAAAGCTGGCGGTGCTTTAACTCTAGTAGTAGCATGAGACAGAGTCTACAACCCACACAAGTGGCTCAGGTAGTGCAGCTCATCCATGATGGCACATCAATGCAAGCTGTGGCAAGAAGGCTTGCTGTGTCCGTAAGTGTAGTGTCCAGAGCGTGGAGGCGCTACCGTGGACGAGGTGGTAGGACGGCAACAACCTAGCAGCAGGACTGCTGGGTTGTTGCCTTTGCCTTTGTGCAAGGAGGAACAGGAGGAGCACTGACAGAGCCCTGCAAAATGACCTCCAGTAGGCCACAAATGTGCATGTGTCTACTCAAACAGACAGAAACAGACTCCATGAGGGTGGTATGAGGGCCCGATGTCCACAGGTCGGGGGTGTGCTTACAGCCCAGCACGGTGCAGGCTGTTTGGCATTTGCCAGAGAACACCAAGATTGGCAAATTTACCACTGGCACCCTGTGTTCTTCACAGATAAAAGCAGGTTCACACTGAGCATGTGACAGACAGGACAGAGTCCGGAGACGCCAAGGAGAATGTTCTGCTGCCTGCAACATCCTCCAGCATGACTGGTTTGGCAGTGGGTCAGTAATGGTGTGGGGTGGCATTTCTTTGGGGGGCCGCCCAGACCTCCATGTACTCAGTAGGTTTCATGACTTCCATTAGGTAGAGAGATGAGATCCTCAGACCCTATGTGAGATCATAACTGGTGCGGTCAGCCCTAGGTTCCTCCTAATGCAAGACAATGCTAGACCTTAAGGTGGCCATACACGTACTGATTACCCGGTACTTTTTGTGCTAAAATAGCATTGTTGTGCATGTAATGCGATGCTATTTTAGCACAAAAAGTACCGGGCAATTGGTACGTGTATGGGCACCTTTATGTGGCTGGAGTGTGTCAGTAGTTACTGAAAGACTAAGGCATTGATGCTATGGACTGTCCCGCCAATTCCCCAGACCTGAATCCAATTGAGCACATCTGGGACATCATGTCTCACTCCATCCACCAACAGACTGTCCAGGAGTTGGTGGATGCTTTAGTCCAGGTCTGGGTGGAAATCCCTCAAGAGACCATCTGCCACCTCATCAGGAGCATGCTGTCACAAACCGCGGTGCACAGCCCCGTTTCCGACCGCGTCCATTACCTTCACGATGGTCTGCCCTGCGCAGCAGGTCCAATGCCTGTGACGCCTCCGTTGGTGGATCATGGTGTAATGTCCACTGTGCCTCCGTGAACAGTTGGCGATGCCCTCTGCCAGTCTCATGCCAGACCAGAGTGGCGTGGGCACCGCCATGACACCTGTGACCAGCAATGTGCAAACCAATCACACTGAAGCTGGTCTGAACTCTGACCTGTACACCTGTATCAGAACCAAAGGTGTACACTGACACTTCCTGGTTCTGATTGATGCTGCGGCTTGCAGCCAATCACAAACAGGCAAGGGGGATATAGATCAGGCCTTGGGCCTAACTTTCTTGCCTTGAACAATTGTTTCCATCTGTTCCCTGAGTGTACTCCTGTGTCAGAGAAGTTCCCAAGGCTCCTGGCTAACCAATCTCCAGCGATACCATCTCTAAGTGTCCTGCTGCTGCTACTTACAGTACCTGGTTACGTTCATCTCCAGAGACTCCTGCTAATTCTGTTACTGCGGTTGAGTGAGCAAGTTATCCCCAGCAGAGGATCCCGCTGGCAATGGCTAGCAATCCCCACTAGCTCCAAGGCTAGACCCATTGGCTCCCAGGCCAAACAGCTTTTAAAACCATCAGTGACTTTCTCCATCACAGTCCTGATCTGTCGACAGGCACTGTCTACATCCCAGTCGACTCTCAGCTTCTGTCATCTACTAGTGCAGGGCTGGGCAACACCGGCCCTCCAGATGTTGATGAACTACACATCCCAGCATGCCTTGCATCAGTTTCAGCATGGCCACATAGCAAAACTAATGCAAAGCATCCTGGGATGTGTAGTTCACTAACATCTGGAGGGCCGGTGTTGCCCAGCCCTGTCCTAGTGACTAACAACATCTATGTCATCTCCGATGTCCACCAGTTGCTGCATTCAAGTATTGTCACATATACACCTGTTGTCGACATCCCGTGTCGACTATATACTAAAGTGCCTCCAGAGACTTTGGAACACCTTCCTGGTTATCGACCTCATGTACTAACGACTCCCAGGTCGTCACCTCCAGCTCCCAGGCCGCCCTGCAGCTCCCAGGCTGCCAACTGTCATCACCGGCTCCCAGGCCGCCTCGCAGCTCCCAGGCTGCCAACTATTACCTCCGGCTCCCAGGTCGTCCCACAGCTCCCAGGCTGTCCACTATCATCTCCGGCTCTCAGGCAATCTCACAGACATTCTCTCAAGCCTCCTGTGTCCTCACTCCCATCCTGCGTCCAGAGGACCAGGGCAGGGGGCCGCGACCTGCTTGTCAGACGCAGCCAAGTCCATAGTTCCTTGTGGGACTCCCTTGTGAATACCGCTGGCAAGTTAGACTCCGCGCCCTCCACTGGTCCACCACGGTCACTGCCGGAAACACAGGAAACCCTGGTGCTGACACATGCCCATGCATTGTAGGCACTTGGAGGCCACACAAACTAATGAGCCTCATTTTGACTTGTGTTAAGGACATTACATCAAAGTTGGATCAGCCTGTAGTGTGTTTTCCCACTTTAATTTTGAGTGTGACTCCAAATCCAGACCTCCATGGGTTCATAAATTTGATTTCCATTGATAATTTGTGTGTGATTTTGTTGTCAGCACATTCAACTATGTAAAGAACAAAAGTATTTAATATGAATATTTCATTTATTCAGATCTAGGATGTGTTATGTTAGTGTTCCCTTTATTTTTTTGAGCAGTGTATAATCCATACCGGTATATTTGCTCTCTAGCGGTATCGATTAATACAGCCAAGAATCACAGAGGCATAAATATTGTGATTACTTCATCTTGTGACCGTTACAGTTTATCAATCACCAATTAATATTTAAAAAAAAAAACTTTCTTTGTTTGTACTGGATCTTTCCATTTGTATATAACCCTTAAGTTTTAAACTTTACATATAAAAGCTACATTTTATGTTTAAGAGTGCCCCAGCACCAGATTCTACTTTGCTCTCTGCCTCTTTGATTTAATTTAATCTGACTTTTTGGGCGCACCACCAACCAAGTTATAACCCATAAGGTGTGAAACATCTCTATGTTGGTTCTCATATACCTACACCTGCCCCTGAGGTAAAAGTCCTGTACAGTTGTTTACATCCAACAGGGCTTAACCAACATTTTGGTCCTCATTTGGACCTTTATCATGGTACTTGCTCCCACATCAACAATATAGCACCTAACAAGGTTACCTGACCGCTCAGTTACATGATCGTGGGAACTAATCGCTATCAGAGGACTTCTACATAGGCTTTCAGAATTTATTTTTTCCCCTTCCACACCTCTTTTGATACTCACCTCATTTGCCAGTGTCCACAGCGGCCATTGGATTCCTCTTCATCAGCATCCCCGGTCCCAAGGATGCAATGCGGGGTTGCATCAGTGACGACACTGGAGCACCCGCACAATACATCTTTGGGACTGGGGATGCCAGCGAAGATAAATCCAATGGTCACTGTGGAAGCCAGGGGACACTGTGGATGTCGAGGGACTGGTGGATGACCACCAGGGAACCAGTTGAGTATGTTTAAAAAAAAATATTCCAAAGATCAGAATAATCCCTTATCCAAAATACTCATGGTCCCGAGCATTTCAGCTAAGGGATACTCAACCTGTACTGTACTATAGTACAGTAGATCCAAAAACCCATCAGTGTGTCACATGGAGCGGAGTGGATTCAGCTGTCACAAAAGAGACAACACATATAATCAACATACATACATATAACATTATGAAGACATACTGTATTAAGAAACAGAGAAATAATTAATGATGCACAACTGATGATGATCAATAACTTTTAAATATAATAAACTGGTTATGTCATTAGTCCCTCATCTATAGCGTGCCACCATGAAGTCCCCCCAACACCTTTAAAATAGTATACTGAAGATCCCACTACAAAATAAAAGTTCATATAGGATAATTAATATATAGTGCTCATCCATATCAAAGAAAACATCTCAGTGGATTATATTCAGCCTCTAGGGCTAATGGTATCGAAAGAATAAATCCATTGAGATTCTTTTTGTAGTAGCAATTACGCTCGATAGCCACCACCAGGAACATGGTCAATGATGATGCTTTTAAGAGATGAAAGTACATGTTGTTTTGCTAAGAAGTGGTCTGCCGTGGGTTTATCTGAGGTCTTTGCTCTGAGCGCTGCTCTTATGCTGGTCCTATGGTTTACCATACATTCTTTAAAAGAACAAACTGTTTTGCCAATGTAGGAAAGTCTGCACGGTCATTTTACATATAGATAACATGACACATGATCGGATCTATAGGTCATCTGAATTTGAGGTTAATTTTTCGTCTATTGTGTGGATGATAAGGAGGAACTTCCAATGTTCGTGGATTGGCAGGTTACACATCTTGCTAATCTGTAACAACCTATTTCTGGTGTATGAAGCACTGGGTTCTCTTTTAAAATGAATTGTGGGTCTCTTAAAGTACACTGACATTGGTGTGCTATCATTGGTTAGCGACAATGTTCCAGTGTTTCCACACGCTTCTCCTAAAGAAAGATACATGAGTATTGTGTGTCATGGTTATAATCATCCGATCTGGAATAATATTTTTAACCGTAATCACTTCATTACGGAATTTAGATGTGGTTCCTGGTAAACTGCTGTTAATTATTTGAGGTGAATAGTCCCTATCTAGTCATTTTTCTCTCATCTCTTCAAACTGTATCTGGGTATTTCTGTCAACAAAGTTTATTCTTAAGACCCTGAGCAACTGAGAAAAAGGGAGTCAATCTTTCAGATTTTTAGGATGGTAGCTTGAATAATGCATGTATGCAGCTTTTTGAAAGGTCATATGGAGCAAGTACCGTTATTGAGGTCCAAATGAGGACAGAAACATCGGTTTAGTGAAATGAATTTCAAATGTTGAATGGTGAGTGCCCTATTTCAAATAGACTGAGAATTTGGTTCATATGGTGCCTGTGTAAACTTGATGGGAGCACTGCATAGGAAATTAAAGTAATCATGAGTGCATTGGTTCTACAGATAGATCGATAGATAGATAGATAGATAGATAGATAGATAGATAGATAGATAGACAAAGGCGTAACTACCATAGGTGCGAGGGGTGCAGGTGCTATGGGGCCCAGAGCTGAGAGGGGCCTACTTTGCCTGACAAAGTTACATGTGCTTTCATACATTTTCATATAGAAACAGTTCTTCTAGATCCTTTAATCCCATTAATCGCAATTAATTGCATGACATTTTTGTGATTAACTGCATTTAATCGCATTGATACATAAGTGCCGCTTACCTCAAATCTCATTGCCAGGGATTCCATGCTCGGGTATGGATCATTAGGTCACCACAATGTTGGTTGACAGTCATTAGGTCGACACCATTAGGTTGACATGCATTTAGGTCAACATGAGTCTAGTTCGACATACAGGAAGGTCGACATGAGTCTAGATCAGCATGGGTTAGGTCCAAAGGGTCATTAGGTCGACATGGGTTAGGTCAACAGTCAAAAGGTCAACATGGGGGTTTAAAAAAAAAATTCCCGAATGGCGACACAGTGGACATGGACACAAACATAGCATTGCGTCTGCTCGCCATGCTTCGGGCACTATTTTAATCTCTCACCACAAACTATTTGATGGTAGGGCATGAAATACCACCTTTCGGCACATGTCCGCTCATAAAAAGTTAAAAACCCCATGTTAATCTTTTGACTGTCGACCTAACTCATGTCGACCTAATAACCCTGTCGACCTAGACTCATGTCAACCTTCCTGCATGTCGACCTAGACTCAAGTTGACCTAAATGCATGTCAATTCTTGTTGCCAAGGGAGGTTGCATGCTAGTTGCCATCGGGGGTTCCATTATCATTTCCAGGGGTTTCATGCTTGTTGCTTGTTGCCAGGGGTTACATACTCATTGCAGTTGGGCAGTACGGATGGTGTAATGGTTAGCAATACTGCCTCACAGTGCTGAGGTCCTGGGTTCGATTCCCAACATGGCTCTAACTGTGCAGAGTGTGTATATATCCCCGCACTTGCATGGGTTTCCTCCAGGTACTCTGGTTTCCTCCCACAGTCCAAAAATATACTGTACAGGTGCCCATACACACTCCGATGCGGGCGTCCATTTTGTGCTTAAATAGCACGCATCACATGCCTTGTGCATACGTTGTGCATGCAATGCGATGAAAAGCATGTACAAAAAGTATGTGCAGCACTTACTTTTTGTACTGTACGATGAGATGCCGCGGGAGCGCGCATCTCTAAGTACAAAATGGACCTGCTGCATCGGAGCGTGTATGGGCACCTTAAGGCTAATTGGCTCCCAACAAATGAACAGAAGATTGTCTGTGTGTGCATGTACATGTGGTAGGGAATATAGATTGTACGCTCCACTGGGGCAGAAACTGATGTGAATGTTCAAATATTCTCTGTAAGCACAGCGGAATATATATATAAGAAACTGTTAATAAAAAAAATTGCCTGGTGGGATTACATGCTAATTGCAAGGGGGATTTACGTGCTTCAAACGCTGCAAGACCAACGTTTCAGGTCTGGCACGCCCTTTTACCAAGGTGAAAGTTTATCACAATATACAACAAGTGCTTACCTTAAACAAAGTGCTCCCCATCTCATCTAGTCCCCGTGTTCCAAGTCGGTCAGGATGCCGGTAATCGGAAGCAGAAGTTGCGTATAGCCGAAAACTGCTTAAAGGATGTTCTCCTGCTGTCGTGAAGGAGACATACGCTAATGTTTGCCATGGCAACCCGATCTGTCAGCTGTATATTTGCCACCCGACCAGACTGTGGAGACCAAGAAGTAGATTAGATGTCTTCACTATAAGAGAATATAAACAAGTGTATAGAAAACTTCCTTAAAAATAAAAAATAAAGTATTTATAAGAAAATATTGTAAATATATAAAATACAGTAAGTTGACACACAACATGAATCCTAAAAAAATCAAGGTGTAATGCCCAGTTATAGTCATAACTCTAATATAACGTGAAACAACAGGTTGGTTTTGTTCAGATTTGAAAAATGAGAAAGCAAGGCAGGGATCGAGAATAAGATTTGTATAAAGTTTATTTCAGGAACAGGACACACCAAAATGTATCAGTCAAAAGTTACCCAATTATTTGTCAACCCAAAATCAGTTCAATCTTTCTAATTTTACTCTAATTAATAAAGATATGCATACATGATTGATATTGAGTGACAGAGAGTGACAACAACATCCATCTCTGTGATTTAATTGCATGCATTTAACAATTACCCAGGAAATACTGTATCAGTATTTACATGAAACACTATTAAAAGACGCATGCAGCTTGACATATTTAATTCTATAGTAACTTTTTAAATAAATTTGTGAAGTTTTGATCACATTCCAGTTTCAAACACTTACAATATGTTCAAACCAAGGGGTCATTCTGGTTCACTCGCAAAGGAAAATTCACTCTCAGATGGGCAAAACCATATGCACTGCAGGTGGGCCTGATGTAACATTTGCAGAGAGAGTTACATTTGGTTGGGGGGTGTACTTCAAACTGATATCTAGATAGCAGAGTAAAAATAAAGCAGCCAGTATTTACCCTGCACAGAAACAAAATACCTCACCCAGATCTAACGCTCTCTGCACATGTTACATCAGCCCCACCTGCAGTACATATGGTATTGTCCATCTGAGAGTGAATTTGCCTTTGTGAGTGAATCAGAATAATCACCCGCAGATATGTTTTTTAAGTTCTTAATAAAATAATTAACAATTTCCTTAACTTCTATTTACATACAGTATTTACCAGTTTTCTATTGCTGAAATTCTAAAACACAGCAATAACCAGTAAATGTTTTTATTCTGCATTAAACATTGCCCTTTAGTTTTGGAAAATTGGTAAACATGTCAAAAGTGGAGGCTGACTGTAATAAGATTAATAGTGTCTTGCTAAGTCCTTGCACATGTTTACTTAACCGAGACTGGAGAGGGATTACAAATACAGCAAACAAAATGATATACAGCTAGCTGGCTCCAGGCCTGTCCAGTGTTTTGCTTTGAAACAAAGCAGATAAACAGAACATAATTTCAGTAATTGCAAGGAACCATAAACAAAGTTCTCCAAATTATTCCACGTTTGGGCACAGAATGAGATTTGTCAAAGCTTGGAGAGATAATGTACCAGCCAATCAGCACCTGTCATGTTACAGGATGTATTTGACAGAAGACCGTTAGGGCCTGATCGGTTGTACCTTTAGCCAGAAGCTTCAAAATGTTATAAAGTGGAGAGAAAGTACCAGCCAATCAGCTCCTAACTGTAAGTAAGTTTTATTTATATAGCGCACTTTCTCCAACAGGACTTAAGGTGCTTTACAGACAGTAAAATAACAATGCACATATACTGTAATACAAAGGGTTATCAGTACAATGAACAAGTAACAATGGCAGTACAGCTATACATCAAACGTACAGATATGCACAAGACGCATTCTAATAAGGGACACGGACATGGGGAACATATTTACCGAGCTGTGCAGTACCCAGGCAGCCATTCAGCTGCGCCACATAGTGATTGCACCAGCCAGCGCTGTACATATACAACACATTCTCTAAGAATCTCCGCCCCCCTTCGCCTGTCTTCGCAATTATAATTATCGCATATGTTGTAACACATGCGATAATTATAGCAAAGGACAGCTCTTGCGTTAAGAGTCGCCGGGTCCCAGCAGGTCCCGGCGGCTCCCCCCTCCCTCACACACCCGGCGCTGCTGCTGCTGCGCCGGGCTCTCCTCCTCCCTGCACCCGGAAGAGGATCAGTGCAGGGAGGAGGTCACAGGTCCGGGCAGCACTGCGCTGTGCTGCCCGGACACAGGTGAGGGGGCGATGCGGGGCGGCGGGGGTCCGTGCGGGGCGGCAGAGGGATGCGGTAGAAGCCCATTGGTTTCTATGGGGCATCGCCAGATTTTTCTGGCGATGCACCCCCGCCGCGTTAACCCGGCGGGGGATGCTTAGAGCATCCCAAAATGCGGTAAAAACCCCGATAACGGGGTTTTTACCGCATTTCTTATTTAGAGAATCTCCCCCTAGAACAGCACAGGATACACAGAACTAGACATAACACAATTAAAGCACAATTCTTAGTACACAATACAGCTGAGCTATAAGGAAGTGAATGAGAATAGATGCAGGTATAGATTGTAGATGAGTAAGAGAGCTGTAGTTGAAATGCAAGAAGAGTGCTGTGAGAACAGGAGGGAAGAGGACCCTGTTTTAAGGAGCTTACAATCTAGAAGGAGGGAGAGACAGACAGGTGACATGAGGGGCAGGTAAGGAGACCTGAAGGCAAGAAGTGAGCATGGCAGGGATAGTCAGAATATGAGGCAGCAGGTAGAGAGAATGGACAAAGTAGTCCTCTCCCTCCTCGTATTTTCCTCCTACCCCCCCCCCCCCCCCACCTGCACCCTTGAACCCTAAAAGCCATGCGCTGTGGCCCGTGCCACAACACCCCCTGCTAGGAGGCAGAGAGCATGCAGAGTGAATAGGTATAGCACAGGATTTAGGAACCATGGCTGTGATATCACAGTAAAGTTGAGAAAGATTGTGTCAAAATAGTGAAAAGAAAAATAAATGCTGAGTTAGGGTAAGTAGTGTGAGAAGCAGGTGTAGAGGGACATATACAATGCACAGAGAACTGATGTGGAATCTAGCACACTGAAATGGTTACAGAGAAAATGGAAGTAGTGATATTAGGGTGTGCAGACTGTTGATGTTGCTGGATCAGGTGACTCTCTGAAGAATGGTCTGTCCTTCTGTTCCTCTCCAGTGTATCTCCAAAGTTATATTAATATGAAATACTTAACACTAAAAATACTTTACAGCTACGAATGCTATACGAATGCAATGTTACAGGCTTAGTACAGATGGAGAGCCTGTCAGCCAGCCTCCAGGATTGCCAGATGTACTGAGCTGGCTCAGGCTGGCAGACGAGCTCCATCTGATGCTCCACGTCCCCATTAGCAAGGCAGCAGAGGAGTGGCTTCCCTGCCCATCCCCGCTTCAGGGAGACAGGCAGGGAGTGGGGGCTGTGGGGGAGCTGCAAGGGGGTGCAAGGGAGCTGCGGCGGCAGACTCCGATGGAGCGGGATGCACAAACTCCCCCTTCTGTCTGCTGGCGCGGGGCAGGGAATGGCGATTATACCGCCAGGAGCAGCTCCATTGAGAGCTTCTCCATCTGTACATCTCACCCTACATATCCATCCACATTATCTCTCTCTACAAGGTTTATCCCCCAAGAGTTTCAGTAGTGGATTTTTTGTATGCTGTTCAAAATAGTCCCCTGCGGTTTTATTGCACTTACAAAAAAACACGACATAGGGGAATAAACCAACACTGTTGTCAAAGTTTCTCTTAAAGACAAAGGCCAGTATTCAATGCTTTAGATTCACTGTAGTTTACAGCAAATCTGGCATTTATCCGGGATAACGGCCAATTTTTCCTCTGAAAAAACGATTCTATTCAGTGGAGACAATTCGCTGCAAGTGAACAGCGAATGTCGCAGTGTGCGATTTGCCGGTGGTTTTCAATGGGGTTTTGACTCAAATTTGCAGAGAGTGTATTCAATGCTCAAATGGAGAACTGCTTTCTCCAATGATTTTCGCCATGATTCACCGTTTTGCATTCGTCATCTTTTTAAGGTGAACTGGAATGTGATCTTTTTAAAAAAATAATTTTTTTTCTATAAAGGGGCATGCTATTTTTATTGTTTATTGCTTGCAGCGCATGAATATATATTTAGTTTTTTTGTGGTTTCACAATTATTTTTTTTTACACATTTGCCAGCAGGGTGCCAGGAGCTGCTCAATAATATTCATATATTCACTGTACACTGGTCCCGATCATTAAATATGCAGGATCGGGACCAGTGAGTGTAGCGGCTGAGGGCTCCATATCCCAGTCCCCTGCCAGCTCTCCCGGGGCTCTCCCTGTGTCCCTGCAAGCCCTCCTTAACCCCTTCAGTGTCCGGCGCAGGCAGGGAGGCTTCCATCTCCCTGACTCCCTGCGGCATTCGCCGGGGGGGTTAAAATTCACCGCCAGGGGCAGCGAGCCCCAGAGGCGTTGAATAGGGGGTGAGGCAGGGTTGGCAGCGAAAGCACCAGCCCTCTGGAACCCGGCGATTGTGTAGCGAATCCAAAACAGGATTCCCTGCACAGGGTGAACACCTGCCAAAGTGGTTATCCAGTTACATGCTATGAAATATCTGGAGCAAAAAATTGGTGTTTTTCACAATAATGTTTAACTTCTATCTTTTTTTTACGGGGTATAAAAGCTGATCTCCCATAAAAAAAATACCTTTTATCTGAAAACAGACATGTTCAGTAAAACCTGTGTATTTTCACCACCGCCACCTCAGCCTGGAACTTATCAGGTTTACTCAGATGATAAATCTCCACACAAAAACTCATATGCTGTATCTTCTTATGCATTAGGAAAACAGAGAAGACAGCAGGAGGTGTCTATTTATACAAGATGTCTCCTGATTAATCAGACAGCTGCTGCATACAAGGACACAAACCCGCTATTATACTGTCCCTCCCACAAGTAGCAATATCCTGCAGGCAGAAGAAGTTAGGTGGAGCCGGAGTTCACCGTCGCTCTGCTCTGTGCAAAGCAGACATTGATTGCTGAAGAAATGCCGTCCGCAAGTGCACATCATTTCTTCAGTGCAGGGAGGGAGGGAGTGCAAAAAGATAAAAATGGGTTGTGGTGTTACAGTAGGTCACGCCCCCTCTACCCTTTAGCACAGCAGGTCCTGATTTAAATAAGTCTCTGGGCTAGTTACAGTGTCCCAGCGCGTGGTAACAGCATTGCGACTGGCACTTAAGTTGGAAAATACATTTTATGGCAACTAAGTCTAGTGCACTAGTTTCTACAAACCGCATCTACCTACAGTACTTACAGTAAGGGAGTGCCTAGCACTCATCCCCAGAGCCTCAAACTCGCACAAAATGGAATCCCTCTAGTTGAGTGTACCAAAAGTATAAAAAATGTGGTTACTAGTTTGCCAGTAGATTTATTACATTGATCACTATGATAAAGGCCAATTATCATGGTGGCTGCAAAATAGGAGGAAATGGACTGCAATGCAAGTACACAGCAATCATTCATGTGCAGTGGCCTCTATTATTTTTTAAAATAAAAATCTACAAATGCAACTAATGTATTTGATGCTTCAGTACTGCTAAACATGAACATGTCTAGCTGTATACAAAAGACATCAGAATAAATTGTGAACTTCTTCAACTGTGCTAATTAACACCATTGTATTCACCCAACACAAACACATATATTACACTTGCAGTGACAACTGGATGAATTGTGTTCTTGCTCACTTCACTGAACGAAACCACCCGTGGATAGGTTTTTGAATCATTATGAGAGAGTGGAGTCTTACATAGAAATAGTTGTTCAAACAGGACCTTTTTTAGAACGTGAACATAATACCTGTATCAAGGTCTAGTGAGTTTTTCATGAACAATTCAACTTAGTTTAGCTAATCTAACCTCTTTTATACAGTATACAGTATGCTGTGATTAAATTTGCTTTGAAAGTATATCCAAGGTTACTAAAGTATGTTGCTTCAGTCCCGGCAAACTTGTGTAATGTCTTTACTATAATACAAAAATTATACTTGTCTTACAGACCTTCAAAAAAAAAATAGCTGTTAAGGAATTCCATATTTCCATCATTCCAGTTTGCTTTTGAAATAAAATGTTGTGACTGTTTAAATGTTGGTCAAAACTTTAAGCAAGTAGGTTTCTTTGAATGCTTGCCTTGTGTGGAGGCATCAGGGATGCACTTAGGGCCTAATTCAGGTTGGCCTGCAAAAGCAAAATGTATCTCCAATGGGCAAAGCCCTGTGCACTGCAGGTGGGGCAGATGTACACATGCAGAGAGCGTTAAATTTGGGTAGGGTGTGTTCAAACTGAAATCTACAGTAAATTGCAGTGTAATAAAGAAGCCAGTATTTACTGTGCACAGAATAACTCACCTGCCTGCAGAGGAGAATAGTGGCTGACATTGGGGATATCCAGCAGCATTAAAGCATCTGCCGGCAGTTTGTTTGGGACACATTTATTGTGGGATCGAGATATATGTGGAGACACTGGTGGACTAAACCAGCTTATCTTCTGAGTAGGTGTAATACACCCTAGGACGTTTTTTTTTGCCATGGTTGTTACTACTCATAAATCCTAAAGATACTGTATCTATCTTTTCTAAGAGGATACCCGTGAAGGGCCAATCATACACACACGGAAAAAGTTTATAGATGTTTTGCAGTGCAAAATTACTGACCCTATATCTACCTTGTTGAGATTTTATATACACTTTATTGCTATACCCCTGACGAATTCCTGTGCGACGAAACGCATTGGGTTTTTATGAATAAAGGTTCGTATATCTTAAAAGGAGTTTCCTTCTCATTTCAAAAACGGATGAAAAAACTGTTCTGTAAAAAGTCTGATAGGAATTCCAACTATCTGGACTAATTGTGTATTGGCTAAGTGGTACTCACTCTAGCGCACTCCGATAACCCCCTTGTAATATATATATATATATATATATATCTATCAGTTAAGTGGCTCAAAATATGTTTTATTAAAACGGTCTTCTTAAAAATCTGTCATGAAAAACCAAATTTCCAAACAACATACAGTAGCTAAAATCCCAGCAGTGGCAGCAGTAAAGGCTGGCGTAAGTCCAAAATGTATCATATCCAAACCGACTGTCCTGTATTTGATTTGAAGAGCAACTGAAAAACTAGCTGATGGAAGTCTTTTTTTGAAGTTTTAAAAATGCCGTTCTAGTTCATCCACTTACTTAGTGCTAGTCTCTTTAGCATGTTGGAAGAGGGAAACAACTTTCTTTTTTTAAGTCTCAGTCCAAGAGCATTAATGATTTTTTGAGAGACTAAAAGCTGAGGTAGTGACGAAAAATTCCTTAAATAGAAATATTGAAGTCCACTTGACAAATGAGTAAGCTGTGAGATAGTACAAAGCAGTTTAGGTAAATTAAAATCAATAGTTCTTAGTTTTATGGCAGTCTATAGTTTAATCATGCCTTACTGTGCGATTTGGGATTTTCCAAACAAATAGGTTATTCGGCTTTACCAAGTAAAATGAGCACAAATGTATTTATTATATACTGTATTTTGTGAGGATACAATAAAACTCTTGATTGCAACTGGCAAAGGATGGTGAATGATTAATATATTCCAATGACTCATACTAAAGAGACAAGCATATAGACAAGTAACTGCAAATATATACATATATATAAAAATAAAACTTGTATGGACCGCACTCATTGATATCTATATGGAGCGGGTGCAGAAGATCCTCAATTGAGTAATGTAAACAAATGTATCACTGATGATATATGATAGGCAGCACACCATTTATCCGAAGAAAAATTCTTATTTAATGCTCAATAAAGTTCATTCCAAAAATAGGACTGATTTGCAGTAATTGAAAAAAAAGTTTAGAACCGTGGTGGGACACTCATATTCACCCATCCAGAGGAATATATCAAGATAACAGTCGACGAGCCCATTTCTCCTGGACTGACTCATCCAAATCACCCACACCTGTGATAGTTTAACTCCTCAACCAATCAGCAGGACTCTGCACTCAGACACCTGCAAGGCTGGATCTCCATATATGGACAATATGCGCAGTGAAGTCATAGCGTCACGGCATTGCCATAGAGACATATACACTATGTCCTATGCTGCTGCATGGGCCATTTGCTGTGTGCTATGGATGTTTCAGCGTGATTGTGTCATCACGCTACTCCGCTCACGTCCTAATACATAACTCAGGATGGGCATCTCTGAGTTACCATGGCTACAGCAAGGGCCTCTGTATCCGGTGCCCCAGCCTGTCTCCCTGGATAGAAGGCGTCATGTTGCCTAGGAGATCCATCCGTATGTGTCAGTGCAGTGCAACCAATCACAAGCACGCTATGGACCATTAACATCTAGGATCAACTAGCGCTGTATATCCAGAGAGAACTACTAGCAATATTTTCTAATAACTAGGCCACGGTGTCTGCTACATGCCATGGTGGTCTCACAGTTAATTACAAAAGATCACTCACCAAAAAGAAATCACAAATAATAACCTAAAAATAACACAAATACATACACACATCAATATTATATACAACGCAATCCCTCTACTGATTATAGCATATAAGATCTCTATATTAAATAACCTTCTACTCCCATATATAAATCAGAAGGTATATGCAACTATCAGAGGAAGACAGAGATGGGGAACTCCTCATTGAGTCCACTGGGTGATAACGATTTTAGCTTTTGATTACGATGCAGGTTGCTATGGTGACCGTTTATGCCATCCAGGACAATGGACGATTGTGAATAGATTTGAACTTTATATATATAGTTTTGTTAACTAAATGCGATTTCTAAATATGTCAGGATAGAAACTATAATCTTTGCATTGTGTACGTTGGTTTTGAATAATGTAGTACAATTTCAACTATTTCATTTCCTGTGTACTTTGATTGGCTGCTCTCAGTATAAAGGATGGTAGCTCACTGTCCACAGATATGTCTTGAAAAAGGTGTGTAAACACCGAAACGCGTTGACAGATTTCTGTGGAAAGTGAGCAGCCATCATTCTTCCCTTGGACACCTATACTCTGGATTTTGTATGTATTTTTTAAAATATTTTTTAAGGACTTTTTTTATCGTGTTTTTGTATTTTTATACATATTTTTGTAAATTTTTGGGACTTACTGTGGAAGTCTTTTTGGATATTCATTGGGATCCTCTCATTGTTGGGATGAAGGATATTTTTGTGCCACTGTTTTTACAATAAAATAAATTTTTTGAAAAGACTATCTTCCTTTTTGGAACCATCCTGTTTGGAACCATCTATATTGATTACAAAGATCCCCCAGACCCAGGATTAAAAAGAAACCGCTATATGTGGTGAAATCATCGTATGACTGTGAGTTTGGGTACGCCAATATAATCTACTGTTGGGACCTCTCTCCTCACCTTCACCCACTAAATATAAGAAGCATCACAGTGGAGATACTCTTTCTCCACACAAAGATACCTCTATAAGTGTTTAATCGCACTTTCACGTGTGAGTTACGGTACGATATAAGTACCTTCTAATGAGATTAATATAAACACCCCCTAAGAGAATAAATCTCTGTGCCCGTTATGACATAGAGACACATAAATTTGATTTAACACATTTTTATTATATTGTTTTTCTTTGCACCATATCATCTGGAGAGGAAAATTTACATCTTCTGGCCAAGGTCAAGCCCCTTCATATAAAGAACACGCTACGGGTGTAGAGAAATCTTAATAGACGTGAGTTGGGGTACGCCATTATTGTTATGGTCTTTAAGACGAAATAGAACGTCTTCACGTGAAAGAAACCTTTATATGCGTACCTTACCTTTACTTTGGTGAGTAAGGTACGACCCTATCAGCACCATTTCATCAATTTCATCACTGGGTGTCCTCTTTATTTTTGCAAAAAAAGTGAACAAATTACTAATTTATATATTACATCTTTCTCACAACACCCATCACCTTCAACCACAACGAGGAGCACATTGGGAAAGTTGGTCCCCAGAAAGTAAGAAAACAGAAAAAGAACAAAACCAAGAAGAAAGAAAAGAAGAATAAAGAAACCGCTACGTGCCTTTACGCTGCCCTGCCTACTGTAAGTAGGGTACGCTTCCTCTCTTTATATTTCATATATTCATTGCAGTGGGTCTTTAGGATGGTCAGTAACAATTACCATCTTTCCTTCTAAATTTCCCTTATATGGTCGAGAAACCGTCAAGGAGAATTCAGGAAGATATATAAGACTACAATTTCATCTTGCGCCCGTGGTTGGAAATCCCCAATTGTTGTGTATTGTATTGTTTTTTTCAGTTATTGGGTGATAGCTGGGGGTCTGTACAGTCCATAGGCAGCATAGCGCCATCACAGGTCATTTTCTATTTCTTTGAGAATTGTATTGTTTTGTCACCTTCATAGAAAGATCTGTAAAGGCTGCTTGTCAGTTTAAAAATACATTATGTTCCAATTTAGAGAACAACGCCGCTCTAACTTTGAAAAAATGTTTGAGGAGAACTCTGAGGATATAGAACTCATAGATGAGGACTTAGAGGGGATCATGGAGAAGTTAGAAACCTTGCTCCTGAAAGAAAGTAAAACCCTGTGGGAAGTGATTACTCTTGAAAAATATTTGTCCCAAAAACTAATTCCTAAGGGCCTAAAAATTAACAAAACCTCAACTTTCTCGACTGCTAGAGATGAATTTAAAAAACAGTGGGAAACTATTATTAACGAATGTTCGTTTTCCCTTATGGAATTAATAATTAATGAAAGAAAAAGAGAATTAGAAAAAGTAGAGGATGAAATTAAGATGTATAAATCACTGGCCCTGCCTTATGCAAAAAATGAGGAATTTAAATTACTTGAACAAACCATCTCAGCTAATGTCAAAAGAGCAGAAAGGGCAATAATTCAAAGGAAAGTAAAGAAATTCAAAAGGGATAAGGATGAACTAAATAAAGCCCCAGAGGACCTAAAACCTGCCAAAAACATCCCCAAAGAAGTTAAACAAAATACCCAAGGACAAAAGAGAACTTACACAAAGAAAAACTATACACAGGATCCCTATAGATACAAAATAAGAAACTATGACGAGAGAGCTTATATCAATGAAAGGGAATCATATAGATATAACAGACACCAATCTCCCTATCAAAAATTTAGCACTCATAATGGGAGAAGCTCAAACCATGCCTCTCATTGGAAAAGATATTCTCCAAGTAGAACTGAAAGATATCACACCAATGAGTCAAAAAGAACACCTGAGTGGAGAGTACCATCAAAAATCTATAGAGATAGAAACAGAGAGCAGATAAGACCCAATCCAGTTAGTTTCAAAATACAAAATCGATATAGCCCACTCCTACAGGATGAATCTTTAAATGAAGATCTAGACCCATGCTATTCTCCTTTTTTAGAAGAGAGCCAGACCTCTTCCCCGAACAGATAGTCAACCATAAATATAGGGGAAAAAGAGGGGGGAAAGAAAGAAAAACCATCCCCAAAAAAAGCAAAACTTATAAAAAGAAGAGAGAGAAAAGGAAAAAAAAATCCAGAGATAGTGGAAAATGAAAATCCCAATATTGAACCCACGAAAATTTTTAATTTAAGTTCACATGAACTATCTCAAGAAGAATTGAATCTATTACAGAAAGGGTTAAAATATGCACCCACTAATCATATTAACAACTTTGAACTTTATATTGATCTTCAAAGATTCACCAGAAAATTGGCCTTAAAAAAGTTCTTCCAAAAAACTGAGTCGTCCACCACTAAGATCAACAGTGAAGAGACCATATCTAAGTTTAGACCGAAGTCGGTTTTTTACCCTCAACACTGCAGGGGACCATATGTAGAAACTTTTTCTACACTGGTCCTAGAAGATATAAAATCGATAAAAACTGAAAAGAACAAATCAAACCTAACTAAGAAGGAGAAGGAAGCAATGAAAAATCTTAAAGACAACAAGAAAATAATCGTAAAGCCTGCAGATAAGGGGGGGGGGATTGTGGTGCTAGATATTGAGAAATATGAGACAGAGGTCATGAGACAGTTGAATGACAAACAGACGTACAGAAAGTTAAGAGGGGACCCCACATCTAACACCTTAAAAAAACTAGAGGCCCTTATAAAAACTGCATTAGACAAAAACATTATTACTTCAGGAGAGGCAAAATTCCTCCTTAACGATAAACCAATAACGCCTGTTATCTATATTTTGCCAAAAGTTCACAAATGTCTGACCAATCCCCCCGGCAGACCTATAATCTCCGGGGTGGAATCAATTACAAGCAATTTATCCATGTTTGTAGATCATCATCTCCAACCCTTGGTGTGCCTTAATAAGTCACATTTAAAGGACACTGGTGACTTCATTAAACTCATTGATTCAATTACATGGAAACCAAACCTCCTATTAGTCACGGCCGATGTAAGCTCGCTTTACACCATAATCGAGCATGATGTGGGCATACAAAGCGCTAAATATTTTCTTTCTTTGTCAGAAGAACCCCAAGGCCTCCAGGACTTTCTCCTGGAGGGTATATCTTTTATTTTACAGAACAACTTTTTCCTGTTCAATGAGGACTTTTATGTTCAACGTACCGGTACTGCGATGGGCACCAGATTCGCCCCAAGTTATGCCAACCTTTTTATGGGGGCATGGGAGCTAAATAACATCTGGGCAAACAACCCACTTGGGGCGAGTCTGGTGTCCTACGCTAGGTACATTGACGATATTTTTTTCGTGTGGGAAGGGGACAAACAAACTCTTAACTCTTTTTGTGAGCATTTAAATAATAATAATTGCAACATAAAGCTCACATTTGAAATAAATGAGGAAATTATAAACTTTCTAGACATTACAGTATATGTGGAGGGGGGAATACTTAAACATAAAAACTATCGTAAACCCACAGACTCCGGCACATACATTTCCTCAACAAGTTGCCACCACACACAATGGCTGAATTCAGTCCCAAAAGGGCAGTTCAAAAGATTACGTAGAAATTGTTCTGACGACAAAGTTTTTCGAGAACAGGCTACTGATATGAAGAGAAAATTTATTGCATGTGGCTATGAGAAGGAAAAGTTAGATAAAGAAATAGAGTTGATAGAGACCAATAACACCACAAACCCTCCTACTGTTAGTCAAACAAAAACTAAGAAAGACAACTTTGCCTTTGCTTTTGTGTCCACTTATACACAGGAGCACAAAAGAATTGAAAAGGTTTTTAAAAAACACTGGAAAATTTTGCTGTGTGACCCCATTTTAAAGAATCTACTTCCAGATTTACCCAAGCATATTTATCGCAGAGCCCCCAACATTAAATCCACATTGGTAAAGAGTGCATATACTTCAAAACCGCCTATGTCGAGAATAAATACAAAAGGCTTCTTCAGATGTGGAAGTTGTGTGGGGTGCAAGAATGTAAAAAGTAGAGGATCCAATAAGATTACAGATTACATGATAAATGGGTACAAAATGGATATCAAAGATTTTATCACCTGCAATGTTAAAAACGTTATATATACCATAGAATGCAGCTGTAAAAAACATTATATTGGTCGCACAACCAGGGCCTTGAAAATCAGACTGGGAGAACATATTCGAAATATTAAGAACGGTTTCGAATCCCATGCACTATCAGCTCATTTTAAAGCTGTACATAATTGTTCTCCCACAGAAATTACCTCATTCTGTGGACTTAGAGTTGTAAAAAATAATCCCAGACATAATGATAATACCACCCCTCTGGCAAAAATGGAGATGAATCTCATCTTCAACTGTAATACCCTCATACCGGGTGGTTTGAACAGTGACTTCGAGCTGAAATGGTTCCTCTAATAGGGTGCCTTTAAAGCTCGAGGTCACTGTTCCCCACAAAAAATCATGTTTATGTTTACTTATTGGTTTCATTAGTGATGATTTCTGTACATAGAGCTCTAGCGGAATACATAAAAGTCTCAATACAAGTGATTAATTTGGAGATATATTCCTTGAATTGTGCTGTGCACATTACTCAAATGAACAGTCATCGATATCTATATGTTGAACATGGCACAATTATTAAGATGTTTATAAATGTATATATAATACATTCCGCTTTGAACAGATCTATCTAAAATATGCTAAGCCAATTATTGAGACTAACAGCATCTAATTGCTCTCTTTCTATATTCATATAGTTGCGTGATGCGGGTCACCATGGCAACGTGCAATGCATTCCAAAGCCAGGCCGGCATAACCAGCTACTTCCGCGTTATGCGGTTCAAATAAACGGAAACTGACATCCAGCGCTGACATCTGATCCATCCGGGCTTCCGTAGTCTGCGTTCCAGCGACCGGAAGCGATAAGGGGATCACAGCGCGTCTATCTTGAACACTAATCGCGGCCTTCTTCTTCAGTCTGTATGTCATCTCCGACATCCAGGATCTCCATCCTATATGTGCAGTTAGATAGCGCACGTATTAGGGGCCCACGATCGCAGTTTAAACATCATCCTTCAAAACGGACCTGACAACAGGAAGTGACGTGCAGGTTGCTATGGTGACCGTTTATGCCATCCAGGACAATGGACGATTGTGAATAGATTTGAACTTTATATATATAGTTTTGTTAACTAAATGCGATTTCTAAATATGTCAGGATAGAAACTATAATCTTTGCATTGTGTACGTTGGTTTTGAATAATGTAGTACAATTTCAACTATTTCATTTCCTGTGTACTTTGATTGGCTGCTCTCAGTATAAAGGATGGTAGCTCACTGTCCACAGATATGTCTTGAAAAAGGTGTGTAAACACCGAAACGCGTTGACAGATTTCTGTGGAAAGTGAGCAGCCATCATTCTTCCCTTGGACACCTATACTCTGGATTTTGTATGTATTTTTTAAAATATTTTTTAAGGACTTTTTTTATTGTGTTTTTGTATTTTTATACATATTTTTGTAAATTTTTGGGACTTACTGTGGAAGTCTTTTTGGATATTCATTGGGATCCTCTCATTGTTGGGATGAAGGATATTTTTGTGCCACTGTTTTTACAATAAAATAAATTTTTTGAAAAGACTATCTTCCTTTTTGGAACCATCCTGTTTGGAACCATCTATATTGATTACAAAGATCCCCCAGACCCAGGATTAAAAAGAAACCGCTATATGTGGTGAAATCATCGTATGACTGTGAGTTTGGGTACGCCAATATAATCTACTGTTGGGACCTCTCTCCTCACCTTCACCCACTAAATATAAGAAGCATCACAGTGGAGATACTCTTTCTCCACACAAAGATACCTCTATAAGTGTTTAATCGCACTTTCACGTGTGAGTTACGGTACGATATAAGTACCTTCTAATGAGATTAATATAAACACCCCCTAAGAGAATAAATCTCTGTGCCCGTTATGACATAGAGACACATAAATTTGATTTAACACATTTTTATTATATTGTTTTTCTTTGCACCATATCATCTGGAGAGGAAAATTTACATCTTCTGGCCAAGGTCAAGCCCCTTCATATAAAGAACACGCTACGGGTGTAGAGAAATCTTAATAGACGTGAGTTGGGGTACGCCATTATTGTTATGGTCTTTAAGACGAAATAGAACGTCTTCACGTGAAAGAAACCTTTATATGCGTACCTTACCTTTACTTTGGTGAGTAAGGTACGACCCTATCAGCACCATTTCATCAATTTCATCACTGGGTGTCCTCTTTATTTTTGCAAAAAAAGTGAACAAATTACTAATTTATATATTACATCTTTCTCACAACACCCATCACCTTCAACCACAACCGAGGAGCACATTGGGAAAGTTGGTCCCCAGAAAGTAAGAAAACAGAAAAAGAACAAAACCAAGAAGAAAGAAAAGAAGAATAAAGAAACCGCTACGTGCCT
Organism: Crinia signifera; assembly: GCF_055691185.1. Taxonomy (NCBI): domain Eukaryota; kingdom Metazoa; phylum Chordata; class Amphibia; order Anura; family Myobatrachidae; genus Crinia; species Crinia signifera. The sequence continues at coordinate 77,909,943 of NC_139222.1, forward strand.
TTACGCTGCCCTGCCTACTGTAAGTAGGGTACGCTTCCTCTCTTTATATTTCATATATTCATTGCAGTGGGTCTTTAGGATGGTCAGTAACAATTACCATCTTTCCTTCTAAATTTCCCTTATATGGTCGAGAAACCGTCAAGGAGAATTCAGGAAGATATATAAGACTACAATTTCATCTTGCGCCCGTGGTTGGAAATCCCCAATTGTTGTGTATTGTATTGTTTTTTTCAGTTATTGGGTGATAGCTGGGGGTCTGTACAGTCCATAGGCAGCATAGCGCCATCACAGGTCATTTTCTATTTCTTTGAGAATTGTATTGTTTTGTCACCTTCATAGAAAGATCTGTAAAGGCTGCTTGTCAGTTTAAAAATACATTATGTTCCAATTTAGAGAACAACGCCGCTCTAACTTTGAAAAAATGTTTGAGGAGAACTCTGAGGATATAGAACTCATAGATGAGGACTTAGAGGGGATCATGGAGAAGTTAGAAACCTTGCTCCTGAAAGAAAGTAAAACCCTGTGGGAAGTGATTACTCTTGAAAAATATTTGTCCCAAAAACTAATTCCTAAGGGCCTAAAAATTAACAAAACCTCAACTTTCTCGACTGCTAGAGATGAATTTAAAAAACAGTGGGAAACTATTATTAACGAATGTTCGTTTTCCCTTATGGAATTAATAATTAATGAAAGAAAAAGAGAATTAGAAAAAGTAGAGGATGAAATTAAGATGTATAAATCACTGGCCCTGCCTTATGCAAAAAATGAGGAATTTAAATTACTTGAACAAACCATCTCAGCTAATGTCAAAAGAGCAGAAAGGGCAATAATTCAAAGGAAAGTAAAGAAATTCAAAAGGGATAAGGATGAACTAAATAAAGCCCCAGAGGACATAAAACCTGCCAAAAACATCCCCAAAGAAGTTAAACAAAATACCCAAGGACAAAAGAGAACTTACACAAAGAAAAACTATACACAGGATCCCTATAGATACAAAATAAGAAACTATGACGAGAGAGCTTATATCAATGAAAGGGAATCATATAGATATAACAGACACCAATCTCCCTATCAAAAATTTAGCACTCATAATGGGAGAAGCTCAAACCATGCCTCTCATTGGAAAAGATATTCTCCAAGTAGAACTGAAAGATATCACACCAATGAGTCAAAAAGAACACCTGAGTGGAGAGTACCATCAAAAATCTATAGAGATAGAAACAGAGAGCAGATAAGACCCAATCCAGTTAGTTTCAAAATACAAAATCGATATAGCCCACTCCTACAGGATGAATCTTTAAATGAAGATCTAGACCCATGCTATTCTCCTTTTTTAGAAGAGAGCCAGACCTCTTCCCCGAACAGATAGTCAACCATAAATATAGGGGAAAAAGAGGGGGGAAAGAAAGAAAAACCATCCCCAAAAAAAGCAAAACTTATAAAAAGAAGAGAGAGAAAAGGAAAAAAAATCCAGAGATAGTGGAAAATGAAAATCCCAATATTGAACCCACGAAAATTTTTAATTTAAGTTCACATGAACTATCTCAAGAAGAATTGAATCTATTACAGAAAGGGTTAAAATATGCACCCACTAATCATATTAACAACTTTGAACTTTATATTGATCTTCAAAGATTCACCAGAAAATTGGCCTTAAAAAAGTTCTTCCAAAAAACTGAGTCGTCCACCACTAAGATCAACAGTGAAGAGACCATATCTAAGTTTAGACCGAAGTCGGTTTTTTACCCTCAACACTGCAGGGGACCATATGTAGAAACTTTTTCTACACTGGTCCTAGAAGATATAAAATCGATAAAAACTGAAAAGAACAAATCAAACCTAACTAAGAAGGAGAAGGAAGCAATGAAAAATCTTAAAGACAACAAGAAAATAATCGTAAAGCCTGCAGATAAGGGGGGGGGGATTGTGGTGCTAGATATTGAGAAATATGAGACAGAGGTCATGAGACAGTTGAATGACAAACAGACGTACAGAAAGTTAAGAGGGGACCCCACATCTAACACCTTAAAAAAACTAGAGGCCCTTATAAAAACTGCATTAGACAAAAACATTATTACTTCAGGAGAGGCAAAATTCCTCCTTAACGATAAACCAATAACGCCTGTTATCTATATTTTGCCAAAAGTTCACAAATGTCTGACCAATCCCCCCGGCAGACCTATAATCTCCGGGGTGGAATCAATTACAAGCAATTTATCCATGTTTGTAGATCATCATCTCCAACCCTTGGTGTGCCTTAATAAGTCACATTTAAAGGACACTGGTGACTTCATTAAACTCATTGATTCAATTACATGGAAACCAAACCTCCTATTAGTCACGGCCGATGTAAGCTCGCTTTACACCATAATCGAGCATGATGTGGGCATACAAAGCGCTAAATATTTTCTTTCTTTGTCAGAAGAACCCCAAGGCCTCCAGGACTTTCTCCTGGAGGGTATATCTTTTATTTTACAGAACAACTTTTTCCTGTTCAATGAGGACTTTTATGTTCAACGTACCGGTACTGCGATGGGCACCAGATTCGCCCCAAGTTATGCCAACCTTTTTATGGGGGCATGGGAGCTAAATAACATCTGGGCAAACAACCCACTTGGGGCGAGTCTGGTGTCCTACGCTAGGTACATTGACGATATTTTTTTCGTGTGGGAAGGGGACAAACAAACTCTTAACTCTTTTTGTGAGCATTTAAATAATAATAATTGCAACATAAAGCTCACATTTGAAATAAATGAGGAAATTATAAACTTTCTAGACATTACAGTATATGTGGAGGGGGGAATACTTAAACATAAAAACTATCGTAAACCCACAGACTCCGGCACATACATTTCCTCAACAAGTTGCCACCACACACAATGGCTGAATTCAGTCCCAAAAGGGCAGTTCAAAAGATTACGTAGAAATTGTTCTGACGACAAAGTTTTTCGAGAACAGGCTACTGATATGAAGAGAAAATTTATTGCATGTGGCTATGAGAAGGAAAAGTTAGATAAAGAAATAGAGTTGATAGAGACCAATAACACCACAAACCCTCCTACTGTTAGTCAAACAAAAACTAAGAAAGACAACTTTGCCTTTGCTTTTGTGTCCACTTATACACAGGAGCACAAAAGAATTGAAAAGGTTTTTAAAAAAACACTGGAAAATTTTGCTGTGTGACCCCATTTTAAAGAATCTACTTCCAGATTTACCCAAGCATATTTATCGCAGAGCCCCCAACATTAAATCCACATTGGTAAAGAGTGCATATACTTCAAAACCGCCTATGTCGAGAATAAATACAAAAGGCTTCTTCAGATGTGGAAGTTGTGTGGGGTGCAAGAATGTAAAAAGTAGAGGATCCAATAAGATTACAGATTACATGATAAATGGGTACAAAATGGATATCAAAGATTTTATCACCTGCAATGTTAAAAACGTTATATATACCATAGAATGCAGCTGTAAAAAACATTATATTGGTCGCACAACCAGGGCCTTGAAAATCAGACTGGGAGAACATATTCGAAATATTAAGAACGGTTTCGAATCCCATGCACTATCAGCTCATTTTAAAGCTGTACATAATTGTTCTCCCACAGAAATTACCTCATTCTGTGGACTTAGAGTTGTAAAAAATAATCCCAGACATAATGATAATACCACCCCTCTGGCAAAAATGGAGATGAATCTCATCTTCAACTGTAATACCCTCATACCGGGTGGTTTGAACAGTGACTTCGAGCTGAAATGGTTCCTCTAATAGGGTGCCTTTAAAGCTCGAGGTCACTGTTCCCCACAAAAAATCATGTTTATGTTTACTTATTGGTTTCATTAGTGATGATTTCTGTACATAGAGCTCTAGCGGAATACATAAAAGTCTCAATACAAGTGATTAATTTGGAGATATATTCCTTGAATTGTGCTGTGCACATTACTCAAATGAACAGTCATCGATATCTATATGTTGAACATGGCACAATTATTAAGATGTTTATAAATGTATATATAATACATTCCGCTTTGAACAGATCTATCTAAAATATGCTAAGCCAATTATTGAGACTAACAGCATCTAATTGCTCTCTTTCTATATTCATATAGTTGCGTGATGCGGGTCACCATGGCAACGTGCAATGCATTCCAAAGCCAGGCCGGCATAACCAGCTACTTCCGCGTTATGCGGTTCAAATAAACGGAAACTGACATCCAGCGCTGACATCTGATCCATCCGGGCTTCCGTAGTCTGCGTTCCAGCGACCGGAAGCGATAAGGGGATCACAGCGCGTCTATCTTGAACACTAATCGCGGCCTTCTTCTTCAGTCTGTATGTCATCTCCGACATCCAGGATCTCCATCCTATATGTGCAGTTAGATAGCGCACGTATTAGGGGCCCACGATCGCAGTTTAAACATCATCCTTCAAAACGGACCTGACAACAGGAAGTGACGTGCAGGTTGCTATGGTGACCGTTTATGCCATCCAGGACAATGGACGATTGTGAATAGATTTGAACTTTATATATATAGTTTTGTTAACTAAATGCGATTTCTAAATATGTCAGGATAGAAACTATAATCTTTGCATTGTGTACGTTGGTTTTGAATAATGTAGTACAATTTCAACTATTTCATTTCCTGTGTACTTTGATTGGCTGCTCTCAGTATAAAGGATGGTAGCTCACTGTCCACAGATATGTCTTGAAAAAGGTGTGTAAACACCGAAACGCGTTGACAGATTTCTGTGGAAAGTGAGCAGCCATCATTCTTCCCTTGGACACCTATACTCTGGATTTTGTATGTATTTTTTAAAATATTTTTTAAGGACTTTTTTTATTGTGTTTTTGTATTTTTATACATATTTTTGTAAATTTTTGGGACTTACTGTGGAAGTCTTTTTGGATATTCATTGGGATCCTCTCATTGTTGGGATGAAGGATATTTTTGTGCCACTGTTTTTACAATAAAATAAATTTTTTGAAAAGACTATCTTCCTTTTTGGAACCATCCTGTTTGGAACCATCTATATTGATTACAAAGATCCCCCAGACCCAGGATTAAAAAGAAACCGCTATATGTGGTGAAATCATCGTATGACTGTGAGTTTGGGTACGCCAATATAATCTACTGTTGGGACCTCTCTCCTCACCTTCACCCACTAAATATAAGAAGCATCACAGTGGAGATACTCTTTCTCCACACAAAGATACCTCTATAAGTGTTTAATCGCACTTTCACGTGTGAGTTACGGTACGATATAAGTACCTTCTAATGAGATTAATATAAACACCCCCTAAGAGAATAAATCTCTGTGCCCGTTATGACATAGAGACACATAAATTTGATTTAACACATTTTTATTATATTGTTTTTCTTTGCACCATATCATCTGGAGAGGAAAATTTACATCTTCTGGCCAAGGTCAAGCCCCTTCATATAAAGAACACGCTACGGGTGTAGAGAAATCTTAATAGACGTGAGTTGGGGTACGCCATTATTGTTATGGTCTTTAAGACGAAATAGAACGTCTTCACGTGAAAGAAACCTTTATATGCGTACCTTACCTTTACTTTGGTGAGTAAGGTACGACCCTATCAGCACCATTTCATCAATTTCATCACTGGGTGTCCTCTTTATTTTTGCAAAAAAAGTGAACAAATTACTAATTTATATATTACATCTTTCTCACAACACCCATCACCTTCAACCACAACCGAGGAGCACATTGGGAAAGTTGGTCCCCAGAAAGTAAGAAAACAGAAAAAGAACAAAACCAAGAAGAAAGAAAAGAAGAATAAAGAAACCGCTACGTGCCTTTACGCTGCCCTGCCTACTGTAAGTAGGGTACGCTTCCTCTCTTTATATTTCATATATTCATTGCAGTGGGTCTTTAGGATGGTCAGTAACAATTACCATCTTTCCTTCTAAATTTCCCTTATATGGTCGAGAAACCGTCAAGGAGAATTCAGGAAGATATATAAGACTACAATTTCATCTTGCGCCCGTGGTTGGAAATCCCCAATTGTTGTGTATTGTATTGTTTTTTTCAGTTATTGGGTGATAGCTGGGGGTCTGTACAGTCCATAGGCAGCATAGCGCCATCACAGGTCATTTTCTATTTCTTTGAGAATTGTATTGTTTTGTCACCTTCATAGAAAGATCTGTAAAGGCTGCTTGTCAGTTTAAAAATACATTATGTTCCAATTTAGAGAACAACGCCGCTCTAACTTTGAAAAAATGTTTGAGGAGAACTCTGAGGATATAGAACTCATAGATGAGGACTTAGAGGGGATCATGGAGAAGTTAGAAACCTTGCTCCTGAAAGAAAGTAAAACCCTGTGGGAAGTGATTACTCTTGAAAAATATTTGTCCCAAAAACTAATTCCTAAGGGCCTAAAAATTAACAAAACCTCAACTTTCTCGACTGCTAGAGATGAATTTAAAAAACAGTGGGAAACTATTATTAACGAATGTTCGTTTTCCCTTATGGAATTAATAATTAATGAAAGAAAAAGAGAATTAGAAAAAGTAGAGGATGAAATTAAGATGTATAAATCACTGGCCCTGCCTTATGCAAAAAATGAGGAATTTAAATTACTTGAACAAACCATCTCAGCTAATGTCAAAAGAGCAGAAAGGGCAATAATTCAAAGGAAAGTAAAGAAATTCAAAAGGGATAAGGATGAACTAAATAAAGCCCCAGAGGACATAAAACCTGCCAAAAACATCCCCAAAGAAGTTAAACAAAATACCCAAGGACAAAAGAGAACTTACACAAAGAAAAACTATACACAGGATCCCTATAGATACAAAATAAGAAACTATGACGAGAGAGCTTATATCAATGAAAGGGAATCATATAGATATAACAGACACCAATCTCCCTATCAAAAATTTAGCACTCATAATGGGAGAAGCTCAAACCATGCCTCTCATTGGAAAAGATATTCTCCAAGTAGAACTGAAAGATATCACACCAATGAGTCAAAAAGAACACCTGAGTGGAGAGTACCATCAAAAATCTATAGAGATAGAAACAGAGAGCAGATAAGACCCAATCCAGTTAGTTTCAAAATACAAAATCGATATAGCCCACTCCTACAGGATGAATCTTTAAATGAAGATCTAGACCCATGCTATTCTCCTTTTTTAGAAGAGAGCCAGACCTCTTCCCCGAACAGATAGTCAACCATAAATATAGGGGAAAAAGAGGGGGGAAAGAAAGAAAAACCATCCCCAAAAAAAGCAAAACTTATAAAAAGAAGAGAGAGAAAAGGAAAAAAAATCCAGAGATAGTGGAAAATGAAAATCCCAATATTGAACCCACGAAAATTTTTAATTTAAGTTCACATGAACTATCTCAAGAAGAATTGAATCTATTACAGAAAGGGTTAAAATATGCACCCACTAATCATATTAACAACTTTGAACTTTATATTGATCTTCAAAGATTCACCAGAAAATTGGCCTTAAAAAAGTTCTTCCAAAAAACTGAGTCGTCCACCACTAAGATCAACAGTGAAGAGACCATATCTAAGTTTAGACCGAAGTCGGTTTTTTACCCTCAACACTGCAGGGGACCATATGTAGAAACTTTTTCTACACTGGTCCTAGAAGATATAAAATCGATAAAAACTGAAAAGAACAAATCAAACCTAACTAAGAAGGAGAAGGAAGCAATGAAAAATCTTAAAGACAACAAGAAAATAATCGTAAAGCCTGCAGATAAGGGGGGGGGGATTGTGGTGCTAGATATTGAGAAATATGAGACAGAGGTCATGAGACAGTTGAATGACAAACAGACGTACAGAAAGTTAAGAGGGGACCCCACATCTAACACCTTAAAAAAACTAGAGGCCCTTATAAAAACTGCATTAGACAAAAACATTATTACTTCAGGAGAGGCAAAATTCCTCCTTAACGATAAACCAATAACGCCTGTTATCTATATTTTGCCAAAAGTTCACAAATGTCTGACCAATCCCCCCGGCAGACCTATAATCTCCGGGGTGGAATCAATTACAAGCAATTTATCCATGTTTGTAGATCATCATCTCCAACCCTTGGTGTGCCTTAATAAGTCACATTTAAAGGACACTGGTGACTTCATTAAACTCATTGATTCAATTACATGGAAACCAAACCTCCTATTAGTCACGGCCGATGTAAGCTCGCTTTACACCATAATCGAGCATGATGTGGGCATACAAAGCGCTAAATATTTTCTTTCTTTGTCAGAAGAACCCCAAGGCCTCCAGGACTTTCTCCTGGAGGGTATATCTTTTATTTTACAGAACAACTTTTTCCTGTTCAATGAGGACTTTTATGTTCAACGTACCGGTACTGCGATGGGCACCAGATTCGCCCCAAGTTATGCCAACCTTTTTATGGGGGCATGGGAGCTAAATAACATCTGGGCAAACAACCCACTTGGGGCGAGTCTGGTGTCCTACGCTAGGTACATTGACGATATTTTTTTCGTGTGGGAAGGGGACAAACAAACTCTTAACTCTTTTTGTGAGCATTTAAATAATAATAATTGCAACATAAAGCTCACATTTGAAATAAATGAGGAAATTATAAACTTTCTAGACATTACAGTATATGTGGAGGGGGGAATACTTAAACATAAAAACTATCGTAAACCCACAGACTCCGGCACATACATTTCCTCAACAAGTTGCCACCACACACAATGGCTGAATTCAGTCCCAAAAGGGCAGTTCAAAAGATTACGTAGAAATTGTTCTGACGACAAAGTTTTTCGAGAACAGGCTACTGATATGAAGAGAAAATTTATTGCATGTGGCTATGAGAAGGAAAAGTTAGATAAAGAAATAGAGTTGATAGAGACCAATAACACCACAAACCCTCCTACTGTTAGTCAAACAAAAACTAAGAAAGACAACTTTGCCTTTGCTTTTGTGTCCACTTATACACAGGAGCACAAAAGAATTGAAAAGGTTTTTAAAAAACACTGGAAAATTTTGCTGTGTGACCCCATTTTAAAGAATCTACTTCCAGATTTACCCAAGCATATTTATCGCAGAGCCCCCAACATTAAATCCACATTGGTAAAGAGTGCATATACTTCAAAACCGCCTATGTCGAGAATAAATACAAAAGGCTTCTTCAGATGTGGAAGTTGTGTGGGGTGCAAGAATGTAAAAAGTAGAGGATCCAATAAGATTACAGATTACATGATAAATGGGTACAAAATGGATATCAAAGATTTTATCACCTGCAATGTTAAAAACGTTATATATACCATAGAATGCAGCTGTAAAAAACATTATATTGGTCGCACAACCAGGGACTTGAAAATCAGACTGGGAGAACATATTCGAAATATTAAGAACGGTTTCGAATCCCATGCACTATCAGCTCATTTTAAAGCTGTACATAATTGTTCTCCCACAGAAATTACCTCATTCTGTGGATTTAGAGTTGTAAAAAATAATCCCAGACATAATGATAATACCACCCCTCTGGCAAAAATGGAGATGAATCTCATCTTCAACTGTAATACCCTCATACCGGGTGGTTTGAACAGTGACTTCGAGCTGAAATGGTTCCTCTAATAGGGTGCCTTTAAAGCTCGAGGTCACTGTTCCCCACAAAAAATCATGTTTATGTTTACTTATTGGTTTCATTAGTGATGATTTCTGTACATAGAGCTCTAGCGGAATACATAAAAGTCTCAATACAAGTGATTAATTTGGAGATATATTCCTTGAATTGTGCTGTGCACATTACTCAAATGAACAGTCATCGATATCTATATGTTGAACATGGCACAATTATTAAGATGTTTATAAATGTATATATAATACATTCCGCTTTGAACAGATCTATCTAAAATATGCTAAGCCAATTATTGAGACTAACAGCATCTAATTGCTCTCTTTCTATATTCATATAGTTGCGTGATGCGGGTCACCATGGCAACGTGCAATGCATTCCAAAGCCAGGCCGGCATAACCAGCTACTTCCGCGTTATGCGGTTCAAATAAACGGAAACTGACATCCAGCGCTGACATCTGATCCATCCGGGCTTCCGTAGTCTGCGTTCCAGCGACCGGAAGCGATAAGGGGATCACAGCGCGTCTATCTTGAACACTAATCGCGGCCTTCTTCTTCAGTCTGTATGTCATCTCCGACATCCAGGATCTCCATCCTATATGTGCAGTTAGATAGCGCACGTATTAGGGGCCCACGATCGCAGTTTAAACATCATCCTTCAAAACGGACCTGACAACAGGAAGTGACGTGCAGGTTGCTATGGTGACCGTTTATGCCATCCAGGACAATGGACGATTGTGAATAGATTTGAACTTTATATATATAGTTTTGTTAACTAAATGCGATTTCTAAATATGTCAGGATAGAAACTATAATCTTTGCATTGTGTACGTTGGTTTTGAATAATGTAGTACAATTTCAACTATTTCATTTCCTGTGTACTTTGATTGGCTGCTCTCAGTATAAAGGATGGTAGCTCACTGTCCACAGATATGTCTTGAAAAAGGTGTGTAAACACCGAAACGCGTTGACAGATTTCTGTGGAAAGTGAGCAGCCATCATTCTTCCCTTGGACACCTATACTCTGGATTTTGTATGTATTTTTTAAAATATTTTTTAAGGACTTTTTTTATCGTGTTTTTGTATTTTTATACATATTTTTGTAAATTTTTGGGACTTACTGTGGAAGTCTTTTTGGATATTCATTGGGATCCTCTCATTGTTGGGATGAAGGATATTTTTGTGCCACTGTTTTTACAATAAAATAAATTTTTTGAAAAGACTATCTTCCTTTTTGGAACCATCCTGTTTGGAACCATCTATATTGATTACAAAGATCCCCCAGACCCAGGATTAAAAAGAAACCGCTATATGTGGTGAAATCATCGTATGACTGTGAGTTTGGGTACGCCAATATAATCTACTGTTGGGACCTCTCTCCTCACCTTCACCCACTAAATATAAGAAGCATCACAGTGGAGATACTCTTTCTCCACACAAAGATACCTCTATAAGTGTTTAATCGCACTTTCACGTGTGAGTTACGGTACGATATAAGTACCTTCTAATGAGATTAATATAAACACCCCCTAAGAGAATAAATCTCTGTGCCCGTTATGACATAGAGACACATAAATTTGATTTAACACATTTTTATTATATTGTTTTTCTTTGCACCATATCATCTGGAGAGGAAAATTTACATCTTCTGGCCAAGGTCAAGCCCCTTCATATAAAGAACACGCTACGGGTGTAGAGAAATCTTAATAGACGTGAGTTGGGGTACGCCATTATTGTTATGGTCTTTAAGACGAAATAGAACGTCTTCACGTGAAAGAAACCTTTATATGCGTACCTTACCTTTACTTTGGTGAGTAAGGTACGACCCTATCAGCACCATTTCATCAATTTCATCACTGGGTGTCCTCTTTATTTTTGCAAAAAAAGTGAACAAATTACTAATTTATATATTACATCTTTCTCACAACACCCATCACCTTCAACCACAACCGAGGAGCACATTGGGAAAGTTGGTCCCCAGAAAGTAAGAAAACAGAAAAAGAACAAAACCAAGAAGAAAGAAAAGAAGAATAAAGAAACCGCTACGTGCCTTTACGCTGCCCTGCCTACTGTAAGTAGGGTACGCTTCCTCTCTTTATATTTCATATATTCATTGCAGTGGGTCTTTAGGATGGTCAGTAACAATTACCATCTTTCCTTCTAAATTTCCCTTATATGGTCGAGAAACCGTCAAGGAGAATTCAGGAAGATATATAAGACTACAATTTCATCTTGCGCCCGTGGTTGGAAATCCCCAATTGTTGTGTATTGTAATGTGGAGTACGTGCTGGTGAAGACTACCCGATTTACTGTTTTATCTTTGGATTCCGGTGTAAGTAACACTTCTCGATCCAGCTCCATACACTTTTCCACAGCCAATTTTACTTCATTGGCATCATATCCATGATCTAGGAACCTTTGCGCCATCAGCTGTAGATCATTCTCAAGTACGCTCCTGTCGGAGGTGATCCGAACTAGTTGAGAGAACGGTAGTCCTTTTTTGAGCGGTTGTGGGTGAAAGCTGGAGTAGACCAATAACGTATTTTTATCAGTTGGTTTCTTGAAAACCCTTGTGGTGTAGACACCATTGATTACTGTAATAGTTACATCAAGGAAGTCCATAGTAATTGGATCACTCTTATGTGTGAACCTGATTTGCCCAGGTAAGCAGTTCAGGTGGCTGACAAAACAATCTAATTGCCATACAAGGAACAAATCATCAATGAACCTCATATAAAATCATATATACTGGGAAAACTCAGGATTAGCCATGATAAAGGTCTTTTCATAAAAGTACATATACAAGTTGGCATATGCCGGGCCATATTTGACCCCATGGCTTTTCCTGATAATTGCAAAAAAAATTAATTATTAAATAAGAAATAATTCTTGCGCAAGATTATATCCATCAGTAAAATGAGGTAATCAAACGGCGGGCCACTGTATTCTCTGCTCGTAGCAAGAATCTCTCTCACTGCTGCTGTCCCCTCATCATTGGAAATATTAGTATATAGACTACTAACATCTAGGGTTACTAGCAGACTATTAGGGGGAGGGGTTCACCAAATCTCCTTAATTTTAACAAGAAGTCGTGGTATCTCTTGTAAAATAAGGTGTCTGGACCACAATGGGTTGCAGATAAAAATCCACAAATTGTGATAATGGTTGGCCTAGTGACCCCCTGGCAAAAATAATTGGTCTGACTGGGGGGCCACTAGGCTCTTGTGGATCTTGGGCAGCACATAAATCAATGATATCTTGGTAAACTCTTGTTTGATGAATTTGGAGGGGTCGGTGCCTATCCAACAATTTATCACCCCCGTATCAACTATTGCATCTTTCTCCCTCTTAAAGGCTGTCGTTGGATCATAGGTCAGACGTTTTAACATTGGGTATCATTAAGCTGTCGCTATATTTCCGCAATATAATCATTTTTATCTAGGATCACAATTCCCCCGCCTTTATCGGCGGGGCGGATCACTATACTGCTGTTATCATGTAACGAGCAAACAGCTGCTAATTCTGGTTTTGATAAATTGGACTTAATGGGTCTTTTAAGCCGTTGTTAACAATTTACATCTGTCTTAACTAACCTAAAGAAAGTTTCAATTGATGCACTAGTGGTGGGTAGATCGAATACACTTCTGGCTCTAAAAGGCCCCTCTCTTCTATCATTTCCTTACAATGTTTTTTAAAAAAATCTATAAGGTTTAATTTCCTTTGCAACTTGTACAGTTCTACATCGACATCGATGGCTTTGGGCTTATAAGTCTACCCTTTGATAGTACTGCCATCTCTGTAGGTGTTGGACTGTACTTGGACAAATTATAGATGACTAATTCTGGGCTTTTCGCCCCCTTTTTCAAGGCATATGGTCCTGTAGGTGATGCAATGACATCGGATACGGGAAGCTGTCATCTGACAACTTCCGGGCATGGAACCCCGAGACCTTCCGTTTTGTGCATTTCCTCCCGCCGAGCACAGCGGCGTGGTGGAAAAAGATGTGGACTGTGATTTCACAATGGACTTCCCACACTGGTATTTAAGAGTGGGAAGATCAGAATGGACCATATGCCTTGAAAAAGACTTAAGGATAGGTCGAAACGCGTTGGATAAGAATAGAACAAAGGAGTGCCTAAGAATGCGATCGCCATATTGGGACTTGGGGGCAGATTTATTAAGCTTGGTGAAGTGATAAACTGTCTGGTTTTTAACACCGGCAAATCAGCTCCTACCTGTGAAGTTACAGGCTTGGTTTGAAAAATTACAGGAATGAACCGATTGGCCGGTGATAAAAACCAGACACTTTATCACTTCACCGAGCTTAATAAATCTACCCCTTGGTTACCAGTCAGCCTGCCCAGGGAGCCACCTGGTATTTACATCTTTCCAAGCCTATTTTGAACTGTCTTTCTTTGCAGTTCAATACCTCATGGTAAACGCACACTTTGCACTTTATTTGCCTATGGAAAAAGACTTTTAAGCTTTATTTTAATTCTGTGTGAATTGTAATTTATTTCACCATAGAGCAGCGGTTCTCAAACTGTGGGTCCTAACCTTCTCAGCATGGGGTCGCGACTCCATATTGCTGATCATCAGGCTGATGACGTTTCTAATCAGTGATTCAAAGGAGTCTGGAAAAAAAAAGGTTATTTTAGACGTCTGTTATCATTTTTGTGCCTCCACAATGCTGTCTAGTGACTACACGTGATGTAATTATTTTTATTGTCTGAAGGGGTCCCAGAACAAATGAGGATCTCTGCCATAGAGGAATACTTAACATGTGTGATGGCTATCTGTACATGTGAATTGCCCCCAGTGGTGTCTCATCTGAAGCAGGTAAGACTTGACTGGCTCCTCATTGCCATCAATAGGGACTATACAGCTAAATTCATCTGTTAGTGATAATGCTGTAAGCAGCAGTGAGCAGTTTGTGAAATACTGTACGCAGATAAGAAGTCATAACCTCTTTAGCAAGTGTAAAAATAGATTGACTCATTCTTCAATGAAGCCCATCATCTCATACTGCAAATACAGTATGAACAGTAATTTAATTTCAAGTGTCCACTCTAGTGATTGATTGTCAACTTCTACAATACCTACCATGCAGGCTAATCACTTGCTTAAGCAACCCTTGTTATTATTAGCAAGAACCAGAATTATAAATAACCCATATGCATTAATAATGTTACATGTATTAATAATGTTATTTCATCATCACTATTTTATCCAAAGGTTATGCTACGTAAATTTAAATTACAATCACATGGGATATTTGTACATAAAAGAGCTTTTAGATAAAATAGGTGTGACCAGACGCCTGCCCTTCAGGTCCACAGATAGCGGTTGCTAGTCTCACGGGACCTGGCCAATAGCGGATTCCCTCTTACCGTCAGCAACTGCCTGTTACTGACTCCGCCCACTATGCAGTTGGCGGGGATATTGCTGCCACCACCAGACTCCTAATACGTGGCATCTGGAACCATGGTTACCTCCTCAGGCCCAAACACTGGCACCTGAGTGCTACCTGCGGGAGGGTGTGCGCTGACACACCCCCGACTGGCATCGCTTGGTTCCCCACTGGTTACGGACCAGGCTTCTGCTTTGGTAGCTGGCAGGCCGGAGACTGGGAGGACGCTGGATACTGGTACCCAGAACAGCCGGAGAACGTAATTATTGCAGTAATTCTCTTGGTCGCAAGATGAAAGCAGTCGTCTTGGGCAATAGATGGTTTATTTGCACAAAGTAGAAGCTCTTAATAGAGCCCTCTCCTAGATCTCTCTAAGAGTCAAGTCAAGTTTATTGTCATCAGCAGAAGGAGAAACTCTCTCTGCAGACGAAATTGTATCATACATAAAATACCAATGCAATAAAAGCAATATCTGTATATTGCATACAAAAAAATACATAAAACCAAACAACATTCAAGCATTCAACATACGTACTGCTGATGGTAGGAAACTATTGTGCAAACGGCTTGTACGTGCCCTCAGGGTTCTGAACCTTTTTAGCATGGGTAATTTCTCGAATGTACTAAAAAAGCGGTGGCTGGAATCGGCTAAAATATTTTTAGTACGCTTTAAAATTCTGGAATTATAGAGCTCCAGTATGGTTGGCAGCTGCACTCCAATAATTTTGCCTGCGGCCTTTACAATACGTTCTAATTTCGAGCGTTCTCTAGCCATGCGGTTGCCAAACCAAACAATGATACCGAAGGTCAATATACTTTCGATCGTACATCTATAAAAATTTGTCATGGTGGGCCTGCTCACGCCAGCCGCTTTTAGTCGCCTCAAAAAAACGAGATGCTTTTGGTTTTTTTTTTATTTGAGTCAGAACATTGCCAGACCATGACAGATTAGCTGATACCTGAAGACCCAGGAACTTGACTGACTCCATAATTTCTATATCTACCTCATTTATGCCCACTGATCTCTTCAGCACAACTAGCTTTCTTTCCTTAGTTTAACACTAAATAATTCCCTTACTCCAGGCTACCAGTTATGCTATTTATTTTCTATAGTGGGTTTCATCATCCTCACTGATCAACCCCACAACTGCTATATCATCTGTAAATTTCACAATCTTGACAGAATCAGAGGTATAGCATACAGATGTTACAGCATTCAGATCAGGTAGATTGTACAACTTTACAGGCAACACTTGTGCCTTTTTATCCAAAATCCACACACGCCACCACAGGGGGTAATTCCACCCTGTTCTCCCCACCCACTCAGCATTGTGCAGGAGGTGTACATGCCTGGGGCATTTACATTCACATATCAATTGGAACATTTTCCTGTCATAAATAGATCCAGATTACATGTCAAAGGGTTCACTCCAATTTCCTTAATATTTACCAAATGGACAGGATGGCATAGACTCAGTGACCCATAACATACATAAGTTTCCTTATTAACACCTTTTACACAGGACTTTAGACACAAAGCCTACTGCCTGTTGTGTATTGGCCACTCACAGACCTTCTGACAGGAGGAAGCTGTTTAGCATCTCATTTCCTCGTAACAAAGATTTGCTAAATTATTTCCTTCAGAAAGGTACAAAGTGCATTTTAAGTCCAGAATGCATTCCTCAATATTCAATGCAATGTACACAATATATGGTGAAGTCACAGCTCAGTGCTAAACATATATTTCATAAATACATATACTTGCTTTGTGCCAACAGCAGGTTACAAATTACAGCAGTACTGCAGAAGTGGTACTGTCCCAGCTCAGTTCTGCTCATACAGTTTAAAACATGTCAAGTGCCCTTGTTCTGAATGACGGCGCAGCATGGAGGGTTAACCCCTTCAGTGCTTTGGCCACCACTAACCCCGTGTGCCGGGCTCTCCGGTCATAATAGGATTCGTCCATTGCATTACCAGATTATACAGCTGTAAGAGTTTTAAGTTACGCAGAAATGTTATGTTACATAATTTCTAGAAATTGTCATAAGGGGACACTGCACAAGTTAATTCCATTTCTCACACTTTAACACTTCAGAATAAAGATTTTTCTTTCCTCAATAGGTATCTGATAATCGGTAGGGACCGGCAGCGAGGTGGCGGGGGGCTCCACTGGAAGGGATGCATGAGTTAGCGTGTCCACTTCTGGCAGCTGGCGGGGGCTGGCAGTTGGCAATCCGACCGCCAGACCCCTGCCAGACGGCGGGGGCTCCATATTTATGTCACTGCATCTCATGCTATTTGTTGTTCTACTTTGTTGCATAAATCTAAGAACTTACTAAGCTTTATCATGTGTGGACTAGTCACCACCATCATTATTATTTATTTTATTTATTTACAGGTTCTTATATAGTGCAGCATATTCCTTGCGCTTTATACTCATTAAACAACTTCGCTAACAAAGATCATCAAATACACTCTGGCCAAGTGTATCTCCTCCGGATTTGGTCATCTATTTGGGTTAATAAATATATGTACTGGATTATTTGCTTATAAAAATAACATTTAGTTTATATCTCAATGCTTCTGGATAGATGTTGCTGGCAATGAAATACAGTGCTTGTTGGGGAAATTGGCATGGCCTGAATTTTGGACTGCGCTACAGCACCATATCTTGTATTCCCACTGGTAGCACACTTATCTTTGGACCACCAAATTATTACATGGTCTAGGATTTATTTACCGAGATGTATTCCCTTTACCAGTGACAAGACAGAAAATCATAAAACCTTGGCCCTTATTCTGGTTCACTCGCAAAGGCAATATAATTCTCAAATAGACAAAACCATGTGCATTACAGGGGGGGGGGGGGCAGATGTAACATGTGCATAGAGAATTAGATTTGGGTGGTGGTTTCACTTTAAATTGATATATATATTGCAGTGTAAAAATAAAGCAGTCAGTATTTTCCCTGCACAGAAACATAACTCCCCCCAATCTAATTATATGCACAAGTTACATCTGCCCCACCTACTGTGCACATGGTTTTGTCCATTTGAATTTGAATTTTAATGTCAACCTTTTCCAACCTATTGCATGTGTTGACCTTTTAACAATGTTGACCATTTTCAACTGTCCACTGTAACAGATAAAAGTAAAAACAATGAAACAGACTAAAAATGTAAACAAGTTACCAAGACAAGTTAAAGCACATATCATTATAAATTTTCATTCAGTAAACTACTAAAAACATATTGCATTTCTATGGATCTTGACGATTTTGACTTTTAATTTCAAGATAATTGTATATTAGTTTAATTATTTTGATGATTGATGCTTATTATTTTATTTTACTTTTACCATGCTAATGCTTATTTATTGCATACGATTTGTTTTTTAAAGTGTTAGGTTAATATTAGCAGCTGGTAGTGCGTTTATAATCAACATATGTATGCAGTTGTACAGAAATAACAGGCAACGGCAGTTGTAAGACAATGTAGCAATAAACTGACAATAGACAAATAAACAATAAAAAAAGAAAAGAGAGAAAATTGTGTGTCTCTCTTCCGGACACCACCCCAACTCCATCTAGCTGAGTGAAATGGACCTAAACAGTAATATTGTCTAATGTTATTGGAATATCCCCGCCTATGAGCCATGAAAGGTACCACGAGGTATGTAGACCCAAATTGATTTGATGTTTCTTATGAATATGTGAAAATATATGTTTCCCACATGAGGAAAAACTTTTCAATCTTTTTCCAAGAAAACATCCACCCATTCCATGCAAAATAAATTGAAAAGTTTTGCTTTAAATAAAGAGAGGGATGCAATTGTTGTGGATATCCACTCGTGAAGGATTGTTTCTTTTGCTGTCACCAGAGGTCTAAATCCCTTTGTAATCTTGGCCCCTACGGGAATTATTCCAAATATTGCCCATGTAGCATTAAATGGTATATAATTAATTAATTGAATTTCACATTTGAAGATTTCATTAATATGGTAGAGACATAGACAGAAACAGATAGGTGTAAGTAAACAGACAAAGATGATGTTAGGAACAGATAGGGGAAAGGTAAAGGAGTAAAGACGAACACAAAGGATCAGAGAAAGACAAAAAAAAAAAACACAGAAGAGAATGGACAGAAGGAGATAAAGAAAAAAAGAGAAGGAGGGAGGGAAGTGAATGAAGAAAGTTTAGCAGTGGGTATTGAAGGATAGATGGAATAATAAAGTATTTAATTTGAGAAAAAAAAAAACGGTTTAGAAATATTACCCATTCAATGCGTCAGTGATATCACTTTACTCTCCTTAATATTTTTTCATACGAGTTTGGCCTACATAATAGAGGTCTCCACTCTGCGTAGGTGAGGGCTGGTATGGACTAATTTAAACAAGTTACTGTATTAATTCTAGACACTTGATATTGGCCTTCTTCCAGAAAATATATCTTCTTACTCTGTTGGTGCTGATTGTTTCCATGGTAAAATACTTGGCTAATGAAGAAAAGTTCTTCGTAACCTTTCTTTCAAATGGTAGAAAAACTATATATGTGGTTGTCATATAGAAAGCACACTGATGCACATTGCTATACATTTTGGTGCAGATCATTTTTTTTTTAAATGATCAAACTCAGCGGCATAACTATAGCACCGCAGCCCCCGCCACAGCAGGGGGGGGGCGCTGTGCATGTGGGGGCGCCGGGGGCTGCGGTGCTATAGTTACCCCCCCATCCCCCGCAGAATTACCTATCTCGCTGGTCCCGGCAGCTCCGTTCTTCTGCTGAGGACCACCACAAAATGGCCGCCCCATATAGCACACAGTTCTCTGAAACTGTCTGCTGAATGGGGGCGGCCATTTTGTGGTGGTCCTCAGCAGAAGAACGGAGCCGCCGGGAATAGCGAGATAGGTAAGGCTGCGGGGGATTGGGGGGGGGGTTTGCATGGGCGGTGGGGCGGCGGGGGGTGCTTGGCAGGGCGGCGGCGGGGGGGGGGTCCTTGGCAGGGCGGCGGGGGCACCCAAAACATAGCTACGCCACTGATCAAACTACTGTACATTAAAACATTTATTTCCCATATAAGCAACAATATATTATTTTAACAATCTTAAAAGAAATTAAGAATTCTTTTTTTATGCCTGGATTTAAAAAAATAACATTGTTTAGATTACTCCAGACAAATATTTGGAAAAAGCGAAAGTTGGAACAACTTTAAATCGATGCCTATTGATAAATGATAAATTGTACATGATTGATTGTGCAGTTATGGGGATTATTCCTTTCCATCCAGAACTAATTGAAACTAATTTTTAAATATTGGTTTTAAAACCATTTATCTATTTTCCCTTCTTCATACTGTGTTACAGGAACGTGAACACTAAACCCATGACTGGTGCAACGTTTGTTTACACCAACAGTATCTTTCATTAAGATGAATCTTTGGAAATTCTTTCTGTCCCTCGATTCATTTTTCTTACTGACACATAGCCTTGAGCTGGAATATACTCTGGCAAAATAAATGGCTATTCCCATAGCTTATGTGCTCTGGACAGCCAATGTAATGGGTGCAGAAGCAATGGGGATAATTTTGTGAACAATGTAGTGTTTCGATTGTGTGGTTTAGACTTTAAATGATATTTTTTGTATACTTCTATTTATAATACTTCAATGCAAAGTAACTAGTATGATTTTTTTGGGTATAAAATGAATATATAATTAGCACTGTTGTTTATGTATATATATATATATATATATATATATATATATATATATATATATATATATATATATATATATATTTCATATACTGTACATAAAATTTGACAGCAAATGAGAACCACTTGACCCAATCTAGTCTGACTCATTTCTATATACATACACGTTGACACACATAAAAATATATACACACCGGGCCTAATTCAGATCTGATTGCATTGCATATTTTGTTAGCAAATGGACAAAACACGTTGCACTGCAGGTGGGGCAGATGTAACATGTGCAGAGATATTCGGTTTATGTGCAGGGTAAATACTGGCTGCTTTTTTTTTTTTAAATGCAACAAAATGAAACAGCGCTGGTTGAAATTCCAAGTACTGTGCTTAGTTCAAAATTTACATCAAATTACATTAAACACACTATATTGGCCAAAATCTTTCCTTGGAGAGCAAACTTGCTGCTGCTACAATGAGTTCTTTTTAAGTAGATGAGCTGTCCTGGGTAGTGTATCTGTCCGTCAAAGCATTGTCAGTTATAACCAGCTGGAATCTATGCAATCATAGGCAAAGCATTGTTTAGTTGTGTGCACACCAGCATTATTGAAATTAATCACGCAGCTCTGCGAAGTCCACAGCGCTGCGCGTGTTCTTAAACCCGTCCACCACTCACTTTACCACCTGTTCCCCTTCGCAGGGTGAATTCACCCATACGGCAAAACATCCATTCACAACCTAGGGGGCGAGACCCACATCATTTGATCAAATGATGTGGTGAGTACACTCAAAAATAAAACAGGTGTTTTAGCTTTAAGTGTGTCATGTACGAAGACCAGGCGAGCAGCTGACATCTGGTGATGTCAGCTGCCAGCCCCCTGCACCCTCGCCTAATTTCCATGGGAACACCAATGAAATCCTGGGTGTTCCCATGGGTGTATTCCCCGGGCCCTCCGCCACATGCCCCCCACCCACACTGTTGTGTGCGAGCACTCCGTTCACTGTGGCCACTCATACACATCGCATGCACATGCGCAGATAAAAACCATTGCGCTCCAGTGCAAATTCAAATGGAAGGACATTACTCAGAATCAACCCCATAATCAGCAGTCCTCTTGTAGGTTATAAGCCCTGAGTTCCCGGCTGCTGGTGCTCCCAATTAAAGCAGCCATATCAAGGACCTCTTCTACTGATCCCAGTAGTTAGCGTCGCCAATGTCACAATCAAGTCACCATCCTCTACTGGTTTCTCAGCCTATCCAAGCTCCTAGCTTAAATGCACTGCCCGCCTCCCTGCCAATGGAAGTAAAATATGCAGAGAAGCCTGCGTGGTGTTTTTTAAAAGTAGGAAATCCAAATTCCGGGACCCTAGGAATCCTGGGATTAAGCATTTTTTCTTTCCCGATTCCCGGGATTGAAAAAATGCCCCAGGATTTGCTTCCCTACTAGAAAAAATCTTTGAATCAGCAAAATACTTAATTCACATTTCCCAAAACTAT
This sequence comes from Crinia signifera, assembly GCF_055691185.1. Taxonomy (NCBI): domain Eukaryota; kingdom Metazoa; phylum Chordata; class Amphibia; order Anura; family Myobatrachidae; genus Crinia; species Crinia signifera. The sequence goes on from NC_139222.1 coordinate 77,932,139, forward strand.
TAATAATTTCATAAACCACTTTGGCTTCAATATAATATATACCATATTACAATACCCCAACAAGTCCCACTTTTGTTATTTCCTTTGCTTTTAAAGACATTTAAACTTCTAATGCTGCATGTTGCCTTGCAAATTGCTTAGTCAATAATCACACTCATTGCCTATTTAACTATTCATTCACTCAACCCTTTGCTAATTCATTACAATCCTAACCAATTCATTAAACAGTTCTACCTTCTGAAGTTTACAATCCTTCATCTACTAACATGCTTAGCAAAGACAACATAGTATCCATCATGCATTTCCCTATGCAAATTGTGATATTTAGAACAGTAAAGCAAGTACTGTATAAACATACATGTAATAACAAAAAGGTCAGTCTGGTTACATATGGGACACACTTCATATAGAGGCAATTTTCAGTTAACACATACAAATGTTTCCTCATACATCAAGCCGCAATACAAAGTAGGAAATTTCTAGTCCTGTGCAAATCCACTCTTTTTTTGCGTAAAATGCATCTTAGTCACAACCAGTGGTAGATTTATCACGTGACACATAAGGAACGTGCCATTCTAGATGCCATTCTAGGCAGATGACCAGGTGACACCTGGGTTTTTATTTGTTTTTGGTCATTATGGCTTATTGCCTATTTTGTAAAAGGTGGGGGAGGAGAGGGATATGGCCAGTAAATTGAGTTGGTGAGACAGTGAAGTTGGTGCTACTTTGGCAGTTTGGTGGTCCCAATATGAAGGAGGCAGATACATGACCCCTAAATTCAGTCCCTGGTTGCAAAGCAATGTATCTAGAATGCGCCCAGTGACTGTGCTGATTGCAGTAATATATTATAACACATTTTGGGATAAAAGATCTTGCCCAGCATACTGTAATGGTGCCGATAAGATTAAGACTTTGAGAAAGTAGATGAAAAATAATATAATGATTTTCAATTAAAGGTTTGTGTGACGGCTGTTTATCATTTTCTTGTGGTCTAATTAAATCAGTTTTCTATTAAGGCTTTCATATCGCAAGATAAAATAGTATTGAAATAAAAATAGACAAGATTACAGGCTCGGCTTTCTGTCCATGCTGCTATTTATTATGACATTGTTCTTTTCTGCATTCTTGATGTATCCTATTTTCAAAGCACATGCATTGTAAATTCTAATTGTGGATATCAACTATAACATGGCTAAATTGGATTAGCATTCCCCGATTTGCCTGGTGTTTAGAATATTTTTAGCTAAAATAATAAATAAATAAAAAAAAAATCCAAATTCAGTTTAGAATACTGTTTGCATTTCCTCGCAAAAATTTAAATGAAAACAATAATTATTTCAGACAATATATGCCAGTAGACTTCACATTCTTATATATATTCTCTGTAATTTTCTGCAAGAATAGACTTGAATTGTGTAAGATTCCCTCCCCTGTAATTTACATTTGCTGCCGATTGAGGTTTTACATTACATGCCAATGATTGTGTTGTGTGAAAAGGGGATGCTGGAACTAATTAAACTTCATTGTACTGAAAGGTTTGTGCCTCTACTTGTACATTATTGACATCAAATGGACATTTTCATTATTACTTCCTGAAATACTTGCACCCGGTTTCGTAGTCATTTCATTACAGATTTGCAATGCTCCCTTTTCAGTTGAGTGTACATGCATAAATGCACATTACGCTTACACTTGTACATGTTGTCAAGTTTGTACATACAAGAAGTATACTACAGTACATGGGGACATTCAAAAGGTACTGTATGTTTAACATTTGTTATTTAAGCACACTGTTCAATCTAGTCAATTGTGGAACACTTATGTTTAAATGCTCCCATTATAAATCTTTACCAGGGAGGTTGGTGACAAATATTGCACACAGCCATTAATATTTTCCGAAGTGTGGTTGGATAAAAAAAAAAATGAAATAAAACTAGTTGATCGTGATAAAAAAATAAAATAAACCATAAAACAAATACTTCACATTAAACATTTTCCCCACTTCTAGCACCATTTTGCCACTGAAAAATGCTTTTAAAAACTGGAATTTAAATGTTGTTACTTTTGCAGCCTTTGGAGTGAGTGCATTCATATTACTTTTACCACTAATTTATCAAGTGTATTGGAAAATGTGCTGCATTGTATTTAAGATGATCTTTATCTTCTTATTAATATTATCACTGTTAAACTGGACAATTCCATCACTATTGTGATAAGCATCATCGTCCACATTGCTAAAGTCCAGAAGCTTGTCTTTGTACCCCAAAATGAGTTTATCCTGACCACAAAACAATATGTAGTTCATTTTGATGAACACCAATTATTGTACATACAGATGGGGCACGAGTCAGCCAGCCTGCTCTATCACCAAATGACCTCATCTGGAGTAGGCTGGAAGACAGGGGCTCCATCTGATGGGGATATGCGAGCACGATGGTGGGAAGCAGCTTCCTTGCACGTCTCTGCTTCAGGGAGATGGGTGCGCATTGAGAAGGGGGCAGGGGGGGCTGCAGGGGAGCTACTGAGGGCAGAAGAGGGCAGTGGAGGACTCTGTCGGCTGGTGATTCTATCGCTCCAATGGGAGCTGCTTTATCTGTAATCATCAGTACACACACATATATATATAATATATATATATATATATATATATATATATATATATATATATACACACACACACACACACACACACACACACACATATATATATATATATACATATATATGTGTGTGTGTGTGTGTGTGTGTGTGTATATATATATATATATATATATATATATATATATTCCCGTAATAACAGCGGCACTCCTCAGGCGGTTTGAAGAAAATAAAAATCCTTTATTTGCGCCCAACGGCGTTTCGGGGTATATCCCCCCGTCTTCAGGGACTTAAGGAACAAGTGATGTGTACAAGGCAAACATATATATAGCATATGTGACACTCAAATAATTAAAACATGAGCGCTCTTACCTGTCCGGCGTCGCCGCCCGCTCCGGGTACTCCACGCTTATTTCCCGTCGCGTCCAATGCACGTGGGACGGCGGCGCCGCACAGTGACGTCACTCCAGCAGGGAATCGAAGTTGCTAGGCTACGCCTGTGGATGTCAACAAACGGCGGCCATTTTTTACACTGCTTGCGATTCCTGCACATAATAAAAAACATTTAGAGGTTGCTGATTAAAATATAATGGTTAAAACAACATAAAAACATTTGAGATCTTTAGACAGCAGTGAATGATGCAATATTCAAATTAAACTGATATGGAAATTACAATATATTATACGACCTGTAAGGTGGAAACTTCCACTACCTACGGCTATAGGTGACCTAGTAAAGGAGCAGGAGTGTGAAAAAAACAGAAGCGAGTCTTTTCAAAGAAAGCACTGCAGTCCCAGGGCCTCATTCAAACCCCTAGGGGCGATGGTATCCAAAAAATATATCCATTTATTTTCTCGCTGCAAAAGGATTTTGGCCCTGTCACCTCCCCTCAAAGTGACAGGGACATGGTCTATTATAATTGCCCTAAGACTAGGGATTGTGTGCTTATATTGGGCAAAATGCCTGGCCACAGGCTGTTCACTCGAGCCACTACTGAGTGCCTGTTTTCTGGCGCTTCGATGCTGCGCCATGCGCTCCCTAAACTGACGTTGAGTCTTGCCCACATATGACAGTCCACATGGACAAGTTAACATGTATATAACATACGTGGTAGTACAGGTGACGGCTTGTTTGATGTTTATACGTCTACCTGTATGTGGATGATTAAATGTTTTACTTGGTGTTAGGGTGTTGCACGTAGTGCAGCCCAAGCACCTAAAACATCCAGTTTTTTGGGTCAAAAAATGCGTATATGGTGTTTTTTAAGGAGAGGGGTTACATCCAATTTAACTACTTTGTCCCGGATGTTGCTACCCCTTGTGTAACTAGGCAATAGTCTACTGGTTTTCAGGGTGGGTAAATCGGGATCTGAATTAATTATAGGCCACCATCGTTTGGCCTTTTTGATAACAGGATCTGTGTCAATTGTATATTTGTTGACCCAGGGTATCACTTCACCCATATTTTTCTTGGGTTTAGCGATCATTTTTTTTTAATAAAGTTTTTATTTTATTTGTTTTTATAAAGTTTGCACCCAGTGCCTTATAAAATGGTAAACATTATACACATATATAGAGGAGAAGAGTAAAAAAAAAAAAAGAAAAAAAAGGAAAAACAGAAAAAACATCATATTCTTTCCTTCTTTCCACATTCCATATACAACATTTTTCATCAAAACTACTATCTACCTTCTTCTATTCTATACATTTCTAATACCTGTTGCATACTACTTGCCTTAATGTTTACCCATCCCGCCCCCCTCCCAAAAAAAAAAAAAAAAATCCACCCCCCCCCAAAGGGAATTTCATCCTGAGGAATCTCTCATTTCCCTACTTCTCTCTGTGCTTGTTCATTTTTCTTTCTATATCTGATATGCTCACTAGTTTTTCCTATCATAATTTTCCAGATTTCATTCATGTTAGTGTTTCTATTTTTGTGTATTTGCTTTGTGGGTTTGTGTAAAATATTTATTTTCTCTATTTTATTTATTTTCTTTTTTTTTTTTTTTTCCTTTCCCCTTTTTTTTTCTCCTCCCTCCTGCCCTGATTGTAGCTCTACTCATTTATTTATCCCTAGTGTATATGTGACTTATATATATATATTTTTTTTTTTTTGTGTTTCCCCCTCCCTATTTATTTTATTTCATACGGGTCCCCCATCTGTCCCTCCTTTTCTGGGGATTTCCTGGGTCCTTTTGGTTCGTGCAAATCTTGCTACATGTGTGCCTATTAGTGCTTATGTGTATCTCTATCGAATCTTATAGTGCTTAGAGGTCACCCACCTATCCCACACTTGGTGAAACTTTCCTATGTTATTCCGTTTACCATACATATATCTTTCGTGGCTTATTGTTTTATTTACATGTATATAACATACGTGGTAGTACAGGTGACGGCTTGTTTGATGTTTATACGTCTACCTGTATGTGGATGATTAAATGTTTTACTTGGTGTTAGGGTGTTGCACGTAGTGCAGCCCAAGCACCTAAAACATCCAGTTTTTTGGGTCAAAAAAATGCGTATGTTGTTTTTTAAGGAGAGGGGTTACATCCAATTTAACTACTTTGTCCCGGATGTTGCTACCCCTTGTGTAACTAGGCAATAGTCTACTGGTTTTCAGGGTGGGTAAATCGGGATCTGAATTAATCATAGGCCACCATCGTTTGGCCTTTTTGATAACAGGATCTGTGTCAATTGTATATTTGTTGACCCAGGGTATCACTTCACCCATATTTTTCTTGGGTTTAGCGATCATAGTTTGTGGCCTTGGTATGGACAGTACTTTTTCTTTAATTTTACCCAATTCAATACGGTCATATCCCCTTTCTACAAACTTTTCTATCATTTGGTTTAATGCTACCGCCGTCTGGTCCGGATCTGACGTGATTCTACGGACTCTGAGAAGCTGAGAATAGGGGAGTCCCTTTTTAAGGGATACTGGGTGAAAACTATTTGCTTTTAGAACAGTATTCCTGTCCGTAGGCTTGACATAAATCGAAGTGGCAATCTGACTGTTGGAAATCTGGATGTTGATATCCAAAAAATGTATGTTACTCTCACTGATATCATAAGTGAGTTTGATCACACTATCAGTGTGATTATGAACATCCAAGAGGTTGCTCAAAGCCTCCTTGGTTCCCATCCAAAAAATGATTAAATCATCAATGAATCTTCGATACAATCGTATTTCCGATATCAGAGTGCCATTTCTATAAAATAGGTCCTGTTCCACTGAAAACATAAATGCATTCGCGTGGATTAAAAAAATCGACGCACAAATGACGCAGTACAAACGTGAGCTGATAGATTTTAAAAAAGAAAAGCAGAAGAAAGTACAGCAAGACTACGAACAGAGAAAGGTCTACTCATGGCTGAGTAACAGCCGTCCACGTCAGGAGCGTCGACACCAACCCAGACAGTATCGTCAAGCTAATTTCACGTCCAACAGAGACGATTCAAGCACTTCATACAGTGAATCTGACTCTCAAGCCACAACTTCTCATCAAGGTATCCCCCCTTTAGGGGCACGCGCCCGCACGGGCCCAAAAAACACGGCTCAAAGAGGACGCGGCGGGCGCAGCAATGGCGGCGGCAAGAGAGGCAGAAAATATCAAGTATGAATAAAGCTGATCTGGTTTTTAATTTATCCACTAAAGGACTGACCCCCATGGAGACACAGGTACTATCGCATGGCCTGTCCTTTGTGCCCACGACACCAGCAGATCCATTTCAACACAAAGTAGAGACGTACAAACTTCATAGGACCTTGAAACTCAAGGAACATTTTGGGAAAGCAGCAGCACCACCACCACCACCTAAACAAGTGTGTGATGAGATTCCATCACAGTTGAAAAAACCGTTACCAAGATCAAAGTTTGACCCTCTAAGTAACAACCACACTATCAAGTCATTCATTAGAATCATGGAGGAACCTGCAGCGACATCAGCCCCACCCAGGTTGGTAAACAGACATTATAATTTGAACAAGGAAGAACAAGTGGCCCTTAAAACATTGTCTGAAAGGACTGACATTATCATTAGGGGAGCGGAAAAAGGGGGGGCAGTAGTGGTACAGGACGTTACTGATTATCACCAAGAATGTCTTCGACAACTATCAGTGTCGACCACATACCGCCCTCTAACATCCGACCCCACCAATATCTACAAGAGAGAGCTAGATACAGTCCTGAATGTGGCAGCTCAACAGGGACATATTACTAGCGAATTATGTTCAGCGCTCAAAGTTGAACATCCACGCACCCCTCTTTTCTATACGGTCCCTAAGGTCCATAAGACTCTCTGCAAACCTCCCGGACGACCTATAGTGTCGGCGGTTGAATCTCTATATCAAGCAATCGCAGTGTATCTGGACTCAATATTAAATCCTTGTATCCAACAGATACCGTCGTATATTAAGGACACTACTACGATATTGCAATCATTGGAAGATATAGGACCTATACCATCTCAATTCCACATGTGTAGTGCGGATGTAACTAGCCTCTACACCTGCATACCACATGGGGCAGGTGTGGAGGCAGTCCGTCGACTCATCACCGACAATGTTCATTATGTGGGCCCCCAATTTCTTTGTTTTTGGAGCTACTTATGATGGTTTTAACCCATAATTATTTTCTGTATAATGGCAAATATTTTTTACAGGTAGCAGGGTGTGCGATGGGGTCCTCAGTGGCCCCATCGTACGCGAATGCATTTATGTTTTCAGTGGAACAGGACCTATTTTATAGAAATGGCACTCTGATATCGGAAATACGATTGTATCGAAGATTCATTGATGATTTAATCATTTTTTGGATGGGAACCAAGGAGGCTTTGAGCAACCTCTTGGATGTTCATAATCACACTGATAGTGTGATCAAACTTATGATATCAGTGAGAGTAACATACATTTTTTGGATATCAACATCCAGATTTCCAACAGTCAGATTGCCACTTCGATTTATGTCAAGCCTACGGACAGGAATACTGTTCTAAAAGCAAATAGTTTTCACCCAGTATCCCTTAAAAAGGGACTCCCCTATTCTCAGCTTCTCAGAGTCCGTAGAATCACGTCAGATCTGGACCAGACGGTGGTAGCATTAAACCAAATGATAGAAAAGTTTGTAGAAAGGGGATATGACCGTATTGAATTGGGTAAAATTAAAGAAAAAGTACTGTCCATACCCAGGCCACAAACTATGATCGCTAAACCCAAGAAAAATATGGGTGAAGTGATACCCTGGGTCAACAAATATACAATTGACACAGATCCTGTTATCAAAAAGGCCAAACGATGGTGGCCTATGATTAATTCAGATCCCGATTTACCCACCCTGAAAACCAGTAGACTATAGCCTAGTTACACAAGGGGTAGCAACATCCGGGACAAAGTAGTTAAATTGGATGTAGCCCCTCTCCTTAAAAAACAACATACGCATTTTTTTGACCCAAAAAACTGGATGTTTTAGGTGCTTGGGCTGCACTACGTGCAACACCCTAACACCAAGTAAAACATTTAATCATCCACATACAGGTAGACGTATAAACATCAAACAAGCCGTCACCTGTACTACCACGTATGTTATATACATGTTAACTTGTCCATGTGGACTGTCATATGTGGGCAAGACTCAACGTCAGTTTAGGGAGCGCATGGCGCAGCATCGAAGCGCCATAAAACAGGCACTCAGTAGTGGCTCGAGTGAACAGCCTGTGGCCAGGCATTTTGCCCAATATAAGCACACAATCCCTAGTCTTAGGGCAATTATAATAGACCATGTCCCTGTCACTTTGAGGGGAGGTGACAGGGCCAAAATCCTTTTGCAGCGAGAAAGTAAATGGATATATTTTTTGGATAACATCGCCCCAAGGGGTTTGAATGAGACCCTGGGACTGCAGTGCTTTCTTTGAAAAGATTTGCTTCTGTTTTTTCACACTCCTGCTCCTTTACTAGGTCACCTATAGCCGTAGGTAGTGGAAGTTTCCACCTTACAGGTCGTATAATATATTGTAATTTCCATATCAGTTTAATTTGAATATTGCATCATTCACTGCTGTCTAAAGATCTCAAATGTTTTTATGTTGTTTTAACCATTATATTTTAATCAGCAACCTCTAAATGTTTTTTATTATGTGCAGGAATCGCAAGCAGTGTAAAAAATGGCCGCCGTTTGTTGACATCCACAGGCGTAGCCTAGCAACTTCGATTCCCTGCTGGAGTGACGTCACTGTGCGGCACCGCCGTCCCACGTGCATTGGACGCGACGGGAAATCAGCGTGGAGTACCCGGAGTGGGCGGCGACGCCGGACAGGTGATAGCGCTCATGTTTTAATTATTTGAGTGTCACATATGCTATATATATATATATATGTTTGCCTTGAACACATCACTTGTTCCTTAAGTCTCTGAAGACGGGGGGATATACCCCGAAACGCCGTTGGGCGCAAATAAAGGATTTTTATTTTCTTCAAACCGCCTGAGGAGTGCCGCTGTTATTACGGGAATCTATTTGGGACCTGCAAAGGCCATTTGAGGGCACCCCCAGCAAGTTAACATCGGAACCAGTGAGTGCCGGGCATACAACGTCTGTATATATATATATATATATACACACACACACGCACACATTTATAACAATGTGCCTTAATGTGCTAAACACTCTTTTGGATCACACATTAGAGGATGGCCAGATTAAGGGGCCAATTCGGACCCATTTCTAAGGGTTTGAATGGTACTTGTTTCCAAGTCGTCGGTCGCGTCTCGATGATTGAACAATAGTAAACAGTGTATGCGATAGCATTTAATTTAAACATTGTACAGCATCGCATCCATCACATCGCGGCCCTTATAGTGCACTAAATAAGGTACATAATCACATGCGATGGGCGTACCGTTTGAATTCATCCCCAACCATTTGTTAGAGGATAGCACATACGCAAATATGTGCATGACAAAACCCCAGGGGGTGAATTGCTTTGGTGAGTTTCACGCTTACCAACCCGTTCGCTCCATAGTGAGCGGGAAGGGGGTGGGCCGGAAGCTCGATCAGGCGAAAGCCCAGTTTTTTATGGGTGTCCAAATAAAATCTCTCACATGACGTCCGCGCCTGCCCAGAATTCGGAGGACAGCAGGTGCTAGAGAAATCAGCCCGGGCGGACTTTTCCTAGCGAAAGACTATCAAATGATTTTTCATCCTTGCATGTTAGAAAGGGGACTAGCATGGCAGGCCTTTGGCCAAGCGACGTTTACCTGTTTGCTAAGTTGCAAACCTTGCTGCCCCACAGTGTCTGTGCTCCCATTGGTTAGGGCTATACACAGCACCTATTGACTGCTGTGTACAGAATGAGGAGGCAATGACAGCTGTATAGTGTGAGCAGGTAAAGACAGCTGTAGGCAGCCACTGGCGTAACTATAGAGGGTGAAAGATGTGCGGTTGCTATTGGGCCCCATAGCCGGCATCCCCCATATACCTGCCATATGTCAGCAGCATCCAGCATCTCTCTCTTGCTTCTGATCAGCAGCCAGTGTCTCTTCCTCCATCCTGTGTGAAGCTTCTGTTGACCTGCGTTCAGCTTCTATAACCCCTGCACAGCCACCAGCTTGCCTTATTATCCTGACCGATACCACCCAGTGTCAGTGTCTGTGGCCAACTTCTCATCCAACCTCACCCCAGCAGCAGTGGCAGCCAACTTCTCCCCCCCCCCACGTGTGCAGCAGCCTACATCTGAAGACACCTCAGATCCTTCCCTAGGTGCATCGGAATCAGGGGCGGGCAAAGGGCTGCTATCCGCAAAAATTATAGAGAGGTGCCAATATGTGTGACAGAGGAGCTACATCATCAGAGCATGTGTGGAGAACAAGCAGCCTCTGAGGCAGGTGGGGCAGGCTGCCGCTGGGGAGACTGCCCTTAGCCCTCCTTCTCTCCCTATGCCTTTGAAAACATGTGTGCCACTGCTTCTTGATTACTTCATTGCACATGAGTGTAACATGTATGTAAATAAAGCTGCATTCAGACACTGGAGATTGACTAACCATTCCATTTCGGGAGCACTTTGAAACCTCATACAGTATTGACGGTTTACAACAAACTTCTTTACATATGATGTTATTTATAATTAGAGATGTGTGCCAGCCACTTTTTGCGGTTTTGGTTTTGTTCTTGGATCTGTATCTGCCTCTGGTTTTGGATCTGTATTTCGGTTTTGCTAAAACCACCCTTTTTGGTTTTGGATCTGTATTTTTTTGAAAAACAGCTAAAATCACAGATTTTTTTTTTTTTTTGCTCCTGCGCTATTTTTAACCTCAATAACATTCATTTCCACTCATACCCAGTCTACTCTGAACACCTCACACCCCACAATATTGTTTTTAGGGCAAAAGGTTGCACCGAGGTAGGTGGATAACTATGCTAAGCCACACAAGTGTGCAGCACAAGCAAGGGGCTCATCTAGGAGTGGCACTGCAGCGGCAGACAGGATGGCAGTTTGAAAAACTAGGCCCCAATAAGACCCCTATCTGGCTTGATCACAGCACCGTATAAACAGATGGGGTACGGACAGCAGTCACAGTACCATATAAACAGATGGGGTACCAGCAGTCACACTACCATATAAACAGATGGGATACGGACAGCAGTCACATTACCTTATGAACAGATGGAGTACCAGCAGTCACAGTATCATATAAAAAGATGGGGTATGGACAGCAGCCACAGTACCGTATAAAAAGATGGAGTATGGACAGCAGTCACAGTACCATATAAACAGATGGGGTACGGACAGCACTCACAATACCTTATAAACAGATGGTACAGTGCTACAGCACGTGGGACAGAGACATTTTTTTTCTTTTTTTAAACTTTTAATAATTTTATTAATTTAAAAAAACAGTGGGGTACGGCCTGCAGTCACAGCAGTACCTTATAAACTGGAACGGAGCTGCGGACAGCAGTCACAGTACCATTAGTGGGAACTAATAATGTAACACACTGTCTCTATTACATTTTTGTATCTATGTCTTCTTATGTTCTCTTTGTTGCCTTACAGAGTGTGTATATTCGTCACCATGGCAACATCGTGGGCGCCGTACGCTAGTGTGGTCTCTAATGCCGCCCCACGTGACTTACCGCGTCACCTAGGTTCTCCCCCACTACATTGTGACAGACACCGGAAGCAGCATCACGCGCTGCGTTCCAACGGCACCCTATCACGGAGGAGGACTTCCGACGGCGTGCGTGTCACTCTTCAATACAGTGACTTCCGGGTTTCAACGATCGCCCGTTCTACCTGCCGCCGCTATAAGAGTTATGCATTCTCCACATACCTCAAGATAGCGCCCTCCTTGCGCCTTAGTCTGATACCTTCAGATGAACTCTAATGTTATTTATTCATCCCGGACGGACACATTCGGACACGGAAGCCACATCCGTTGCCATGGCAACGGATCTACACACCCGGAATATACGGACTTTGGCTCATAATTTACCTTGGACTGCTATATAATATAATGTAGAAAGCTTAAATAGTTTATTTGTGTATGGTGTATGGAGAATTTTAAAAGAAACCGCTACAGGCTTAGAGCCACCACCTAAAGTGGTGAGTAAGGTACGCCACGTACCCTTTATATTGTTTAAGAAACCTTCTTTACTGTGGCCAGCTCTACATTGGAGATATATTTTCTCTTTATATGGTCCCCGGACAACATATTGAGACAGCACCCATCGGCTTTACACCCTGGGGGAATACAAAGAAACCTTTATGAGTGGACGACCCAACACACAAAGTGTGAGTTTGGTACGCCCGCCCTACATAAACGTTTTTCAGTTTGATAATCAAGATTGTATAGTTGTGATAAATCCTGATCCCTGGTATATCAAAACTTCTTTCCGAGATTAATCGAAAGAAAGATGCACAACGTCCTGAGGAAACAAAGATACCCATATACGTCTGAAAAAACCTTAAATACCGTGAGTTGGGGTACACCCATTTCTTCCATAAAGAAACCGTTATAGATGTTATTTCTGTCACATATTGGTGAGTGAGGTACGCTAATTTGAGCTCCTCACTTATATCTTCGCACATATAATGGGAATGTAAAGTGGATCTACACATTGTACTCTCTTCTTCCTTTTGAGCACCACTCGTCAGAGTCACCTTTTACTTCAAACAAAATAAACCCCGGTTCCCTGCACAAATCAGAGGAAATACAAAGATACCCATATGTGCTTGAATAACATCTTTTACACCGTGAGTTGGGGTACGCCCTTTTATTGCCATTAAAGAAACCTTTATATATGTTTTATACATCACTTATTGGTGAGTGAGGTATGCGAATCTAGCTCCTCACAAATATCTGGATACAACTTTTTAGATATACTAATAGACTTACACACGGCACTTGTATTGTCTTATCTTCCTTCTTCTTGAGCACATCTTGGAAGTATCACCGTTTGCTTCAAGCAAAAGATTTCCTGCTTTTTGAACACTACCAAGAAAGATACCTTGATAGGCTTCACACCAACGTATACAAACGTGAGTTTGGTACGCACAACACTGCCTATCCTCTAAAAGAAATACTGCAAAACTGACACTTGTACACATTGTTTAAATATAATTTTTTATTGTATTTTTTTTGGGAATAACACCGGCAAATGAAAAAAACGGTTCGGACCCCAAAATTCCATTGACAAAGATCACGCACAGCAAAAGGAAGACCTTACCTTGTTGTACCTCTAAGTATTGTATTTGCGCCTTATTGTATACCTATTTCACAACTTCTTTTGTTTGTACAGTACTGTATAAACAGATGGGGTATGGACAGCTGTCACAGTACCTTATAAACAGATGGGGTATGGACAGCACTCACAGTACCCTATAAACATACGGGGTACGGAGCTGCGGACAGCAGTCACAGTACCCTTTAAACAGATGGGGTACCAGCAGTCACAGTAATGTATAAACAGATGAGGTATGGAGCTGTGGACAGTAGTCACAGTACCATATAAACAGATGGGGTACCAGCAGTGACAGTAATGTATAAACAGAGGTACGGAGCTATAGACGGCAGTCACAGTATCGGCATATACTACACACAGTGGATGTACAGTATGCAGTGCACTGCAAACACTGGGTTATGTGGAGTTATACACTTTGAAACAAAAAACTGCTGGTGGTGCTACTAAACTTAATTAAATTAAAACTTGTGGCCACTGCCTAAAGTGCCTAAGAAACAAAGCTGGTTCCCACTGCCTATGAAGCAACAAAGCTGATGCCTCTGCCCACTGCCTATACATATTAAGTCTAAAAGATCTTAATATGTATACTTTAGAGCAGAGAAGGGAAAGGGGGGACATGATAGAGACTTTCAAATATATCAAGGGTTTTAACCCCTTCCTGACAGAGCCAGTTTTTGCGTTCCTGACAGAGCCCTTTTTTTCAAATCTGACATGTCTCACTTAAGTGGGGATAACTTTTTTTTGCTTTTACTTATCCCAGTGATTTTGAGATTGTTTTTTCGTGACACATTGTACTTCAAATTAGTGGTAAATTTGGGTCGATACAGTCTGTGTTTTTTTGTGAAAAATACCAAAATGTCGTAAAAAAATGGAAAATTTAGCAATTTGCAAAATGTTAAATTTTCTGCTTGTGAGACAAATAATCATACCACTCAAAATAGTTAATAACTAACATAGACCATATGTCTACTTTATGTTGACATCATTATTTCAACTTCCTTTTAATTTTTTTGGACACTAGGAGGCTTACAATATGAATAGCAAATTCTCAAATTTTCAAGAAAATTTCAAACACTAATTTTTTTAGGGACCAGTTCAGTTCTGATGTGACTTTGAGGGACTTGTATGTGAGACACCCCCATAAATGATACCATTTCAAAAACTGCACCCCTCACAGTATTCAAAACAGCATTTTGGAAGTTTGTTAACCCTTTAGGTGTTTCACAGGAATTAAAACAAAGTGTAGGTGAAATTTCAAAATTTCATTTTTTTTGCAGATTTGCAATTTGAATACATTTTTCTAAGGAACACAGTACATTTTACTAGAGAAATGTGACAAAAAATTGATTCCCATAATTCTTTTGTTTTCATAAATATCCTATATGTGGCCCTAGTGTGCACGTTGACCAAACCACAGGCTTCATAATAGAAGGAGCACCTACTTGATTTTGGAGCCTCCTTTTTATGAGATTATTTTTTAGGCACCATGTAGGTTTCTAGGCACCATAAGATGCTAAAAGTTAGGAACCCCCCCACAAGTGACCCCATTTTGCAAACTACACCCCTCAGGGAATTCATCTAGGGGTATAGTGTACATTTCAAACCCCCAGGGGTTTCACCAATTTTGATACAAGTGGGCAGTGAAAATGAAAAATTACATTTTTGTACACAAAAATAGGAATTTGGTACTCACCGTTAATTCCCTTTCTCCGAATCCGTAGGGGACACTGAAGTCTACGCTGGGGAATAGAGTGGTGTATCGGAGGAGTCGGCACTTTAAGAAACTTGAACTGTGGTATGGCTCCTCCCCCTCTATTCCCCCCTCAGACCTCAGTCTTAGTTGACCGTGCCCGAGAGGAGAAAAGAGACCAGGGAATCCCAATAGAGAGAGAGAAAGAAATTAACAAACCAAAACGAACAACCATACTACTCAGTAGGCTATCAACAACACCCAGACGCATGCATAACCAAACATAACTGCATGCGCTCAAAATAAATCCCCCCCTTTAGGCTTGAACAGTGCCGGGAGGGTGTTCAGTGTCCCCTACGGATTCGGAGAAAGGGAATTAACGGTGAGTACCAAATTCCTATTTTCTCCTTCATCCTTGGGGACACTGAAGTCTACGCTGGGGACGTCCCAAAGCCATCCCCACGGGTGGGAAGGCACTGGGCATCCTGAAGCACCGCACGGCCGAAACTAGAGGCAGAGGCCGCAAAGGTGTCAAACCTATAAAACTTAACGAAAGTATTAGGGCCCGACCAAGTGGCCGCCCTACATAACTGTGTCAGGGAAACTCCCCTGGCAGCGGCCCAGGACGGCCCCACCGAACGGGTGGAATGGGCCGAGATCCTGACTGGCGGTGACTGTGAAGCATGAAGGTAAGCCTGCATAATGGTGAGACAGATCCACCTGGCCAGAGTCTGTTTAGACGCTGGCCAACCTCGCTTTGCCGAAGAATAAAGGACAAAAAGTGAATCCGACCTTCTGAGATCCTTGGTCCTATTCACATACACCTGCAAGGCTCGGACCACGTTCAGCGAGGCGGAATCTCCCGTAAGAGCTGGAACCACGATTGGCTGATTTAGGTGATAAGATGAAACCACCTTAGGCAAATAATCCAACCTGGTCCGAAGCTCAGCCCTGTCCGGATGAAACACCAGGTAGGGTGACCGACATGAAAGAGCGCTAAGATCGGACACCCGGCGTGCCGATGCTAACGCGAGCAGTAACACCGTTTTCCAAGTTAACAACCGCAAATCAATAGAGTCTAAGGGTTCAAAAACACTTGACTTAAGATAATCCAACACTAAAGAAAGATCCCAGGGTTCCTCCGGAGCCCGCACTGGGGGCTGAAGGCGGAGAACCCCGCTCAGAAACGTCTGCACCTCAGGAATGACGGCAAGACGCCTATGAAAGAAAACTGACAATGCAGACACTTGTACCTTAAGGGACCCTAGGCGCAAACCCGCCTTAAATCCGGCTTGCAGAAACTGCAACAACCTAGACAAAGAAAGTACAGCCGTGGGCAAGTTACGGCACTCGCACCACGCTACATAGGCCCTCCAAATACTATAATAATGCCGTGAAGTAACCTCCTTCCTGGCTCTTATCATAGTGGGAATCACTGACTTAGGAATTCCTCGTCTGCTCAACAGTGCGGCCTCAACAGCCATGCCGTCAAACGAAGTTGCCGTAAGCCTTGGTAGGCGAACGGCCCCTGCTGTAGAAGATCGTCCCTTAGAGGTAGTTGCCAAGGATGATCCATCAGGAGCCCCTGAAGGTCGGCATACCAAGGACGACGAGGCCAATTCGGCGCCACCAGGATGACTGTGGACCTCTCCCGCTTGATTCTTCTGAGTACCATCTGAATCAAGGGCAACGGAGGGAACAGATAAATGAGGGAGTAGTTCCAACTCGCGGTCAGCGCGTCCGTCGCTACCGCCTCTGGATCCCGAGACCTGGAACAATACAGCCGCACCTTCCGATTGTTCCTGGAGGCCATCATGTCCACCTGAGGCATCCCCCATCGGTGGGCGATCTGGGCAAATACCTCCGGATGTAAGGCCCACTCCCCAGGGTGAACATCCTGGCGACTCAGATAGTCCGCCTCCCAGTTGTCCACCCCGGGAATGAAGACCGCCGACAAGGCCAGAGCATGCCGCTCTGCCCATTGCAGAATTGGACGTACCTCCTGCATGGCTCCGCGACTGCGCGTTCCGCCCTGCCGGTTCACATAAGCCACGGCCGTGGCATTGTCCGACTGAATGCGAATCGCCTTCCCCCGGAGGATCCCGTCCGCATAGGACAAGGCCAGACGAATCGCGCGAAGCTCCAAGATGTTTATAGGCAGCTTCGCCTCCTGAGACGACCAACGACCCTGGAAGTGCTGCCCCAACACAACAGCTCCCCAGCCCCGGAGGCTGGCATCGGTCGTGACTATCGTCCAATCCCAGATTCCGAAACGTCGGCCCTCCAACAAATTGTCCGACAGTAGCCACCACTGGAGAGAGAGACGGCTGCAGGGCGATAACACCACCATCTTGTACATGTGCAAGTGGGAGCCCGACCATTTCCTGAGGAGGTCTAATTGAAAGGTCCTTGAATGGAAACGCCCGAACTGCAGAGCCTCGAACGAGGCTACCATCTTGCCCAGCAAACGGATACATAAGTGCACCGACACTCTCCGAGGTCGAAGCACCTGCCGAACCAACTCCTGCAGGGACAACATCTTTTCCCGAGGCAGAAAAACTTTTTGAACCTCCGTGTCCAAAATCAACCCCAGGAATACAATCCTTCTTGAAGGATTCAGCTGAGATTTCTGGTAGTTGAGAATCCAGCCATGGTTCAGTAACGTCTGGCAGGTTACCTGAATCGCCTGCGTCAACAGATCCCTGGATTCGGCCTTGATTAGTAAATCGTCCAAATAAGGAACGATTTTTACTCCCAGAGAATGAAGCAACTCTACCATCACTGCCATTACCTTGGTAAACAGACGTGGCGCCGATGAAAGGCCAAAAGGCAGAGCCCGAAACTGAAAATGGAGATCCCTTATCGCGAAGCGAAGAAACTTCTGATGCGGAACGTAAATGGGAATATGCAAATAAGCATCTTTGACATCCAAAGATGCTAAAAATTCCCTCGGCTCCAGCCCTGCAACCACAGAACGAAGAGACTCCATCTTGAATCTGTGGTACGTGATATATACGTTTAAAGCTTTTAAATTCAATATTGGTCGAACCGAACCGTCCGGTTTCGGAACGAGGAACAGGGGAGAATAAAAGCCCTCTGTGCGTTGTTCGGCAGGAACCGGCATTATAACTCCTGCGGTCAACAGTTTCTGTACTGCTTGAAGAAGCAACTGACGGTTCAACTCCACGTGAGGCAACCCTATTGTAAAAAACTGGTGAGGGGGAGTACCGGAAAACTCCAGTCTGTACCCCTGCGCAATGACGGACAGAACCCACTTGTCCTTGCAAGACCCCTCCCAGGCCTGCCGGAAGTCCAACAGGCGAGCCCCTACTCTGGGATCCCCCAGGTAGGAGGGCCGGGAGTCATGCTGCGGGCTTTTCGGTTTGCTTGACGTCTGCGCGCCGAGCAGCTGGTCCTGAGGCAGTGGTTGCTCCACCAAACCCTCTGCCTCTGCCACGGGAAGCGGTAAAGGATCCTCTGGACTTACCTCTGAACTTAGGTGCCCCCCGAAAGGAGCGAAAGGCCGGCCCTTGATAAGGCTTTTTGGGAGGCGGAGTCGCGGAAGGCAGGAAAGTTGATTTGCCTCCTGTGGCCAGAGAAATCAACTTGTCCAACTCCGGCCCAAACAAGACCTCTCCCGTAAACGGAAGAGCCTCTACCGCCCTTTTAATGTCCGCCTCCGCTTGCCAGGACTTAAGCCACAAAGACCTCCTGGCCGTAATGGACTGAGCCGAAATCCTTGCCACCAAAGCCGCAGAATCCCTTGCAGCCTCTCCAATATACATTGCAGATTCCCGCATCTGTTCTGCTAACTGAATGAACTCCTCAGAAGAACCCTGATCATTCAGACCCTTTGACAAATCCTCCGCCCATTTCTCCATGGCCCTACTGACCCAGGAGATCACGAGAATGGGCCGAAGTGACACACCTGCGGTTGAAAAAATCTGCTTAAGCCCCGCCTCCAGACGCCTATCTGGCGCCTCCTTGAGGGCCACTGCTCCAGGAATGGGAAGTGCCGCTTTCTTGGAAAGCTTTGACACTGACGCGTCTGCCAACGGCGGAGTCTCCCATTTTGCTCTAGCCTCCGGAGCAAATGGGTAAGAGGCCTTAAACCGCCTAGATAACTGAAACTTTTTTTCTGGAGACCTCCAAATATCCAGAAGAGGTTTCTCCAATTCCATAGACTCTGGGAAGGTGACCACTGCTTTAGCAGACCTCCCAAAAATAGAAACCTGCGTCGGCGGCTCCTGCTCGCTAACATTGAGGGTAGATTTAATAGCCTGAATGAGAGCCTCTATACCCTGGGCCTCTTCCTGAGGAACGTCCTCTACAGGATCAATAGGATCCTCCTGAAACATATCCCCTTCCAAGGGGTCCCCCGGTTCGTCCTCTGAAGTATCCCCCTGTAACAATAAAGGAACACCTCTTTTCCTCGGGGGAGGTGGAGCACTTGCGGACCCCGAAGGCACCGCAGCTGCTTGGGCCAACGCCTTCACTGATGTAATCAGTTCTCTGGCCCAGGTAGGCTCCGCAGCAGACAAGGAAGCCAATTGCACCTGCAATGACTCCCTGTCCCTGCGAGATGCAGCCATCTCTGATGCCAGAGTGGCTAACACACTGGTAACTCCCTCAGTGTTCAGAATAGGGACCTGACTCTGCCCAGCATCCCCTTTGAAGCAATCCTTACACAAGGATACACCCTTCACATGCTGCATAAACTGTTGCTCACACTTAGTGCATACAAACAGCTTTGGAGAAGCTTTTGACTGAGACTTGGTAGTCATGCTGCACACACACACACCCCTTACACACACACAGGTGAAAGGAGGTGAAATAAGCCAGACCAAGAGAGCCCCCAACAAGGACACACCAAGAGAAAGAGCACCACACTAATAGGGGGAGAGGAGCGCACCTTCCCCGAATTAGGCCCACCTGATAAACTCTCCAGCGGGGAAGTCTCACAAGAGAAAATCCCCTCCACTCACCCAGCGCAGTATTCAACAATATCCAGGCTGAAGAGGGGGAGAAAGCGTCCTGCTGTCCTGTTCCAGTGAACTGTAGAGGCACAGCCGACAAGGGAGCAGCGTGGCAGGCACCGGCGTCTGGCGCAGAGGACTGCAGCTAGGACGCGACCACTCACTGGTCCGCCCCTTCCTCTCATCAGAGCGCACGCTGTATACAGCGGCGCTGATTGGTTGTCTGCTCCCTGCTGGACCAGCGAATTAACCCTGGTCCAGCCGTCACCCAGCGCTATGCGCTCGCACGCCCTGCTCTCTCCGGCGGGCGACTAGGTCGCGGCCCCGTAACACAAGCCGCAGGCAGCTGTGGCGGGACCCAGACGCTGATGCGTCTGTGACCGGAGTCAGCCGCGTGCGCCGCAAGCGGTGCCGCTCTGACTCCCCGGAGAGCTGTCCCACGTTGCAGGCAGCCGGCACGCGCTGGCTGCCTGTGTCAAAAAGTTCAAAAACAAGTAAAACAAGTAAAACAAGAAAGGCCCCAAACGGAGCCCTTGC
This sequence comes from Crinia signifera, assembly GCF_055691185.1. Classification (NCBI taxonomy): domain Eukaryota; kingdom Metazoa; phylum Chordata; class Amphibia; order Anura; family Myobatrachidae; genus Crinia; species Crinia signifera. The sequence goes on from NC_139222.1 coordinate 77,952,673, forward strand.
CCAGGGATCCGACTCCTCCGGGCACTAAACTAAGACTGAGGTCTGAGGGGGGAATAGAGGGGGAGGAGCCATACCACAGTTCAAGTTTCTTAAAGTGCCGACTCCTCCGATACACCACTCTATTCCCCAGCGTAGACTTCAGTGTCCCCAAGGATGAAGGAGAAAATGCAGTTCTGGCTCAAAATTTTTCATTTTCAGAAGGTATGAAGGAGAAAAAGCACCCCAAAATATGTGCCCCAATTTCTCCCGAGTACGGCAATGCCTCACATGTGACCAAAAAATACCAGTTGGGTGCATGGCAGGACTCAGAAGGGAAGGAGTGATTTTTGGATTTTGCAGCTCAGATTCTGGTGGAATTTTGGTGGGTGCTATGTCGCATTAGCAAGACCCCCCAAGCACCAATACAGTGGAACCCCCCCACAAGTGACCCCATTTTGCAAACTACACCCCTCAGGGAATTCATCTAGGGGTATAGTGTACATTTCAAACCCCCAGGGGTTTCACCAATTTTGATACAACTGGGCAGTAAAAATGAAAAATTACATTTTTTTACACAAAAATGCAGTTCTGGCTCAAAATTTTTCATTTTCAGAAGGTATGAAGGAGAAAAAGCACCCCAAAATCTGTGCCCCAATTTCTCCCGAGTACGGCAATGCCTCACATGTGACCAAAAAATACCAGTTGGGTGCATGGCAGGACTCAGAAGGGAAGGAGTGATTTTTGGATTTTGCAGCACAGATTTTGGTGGAATGAATGGTGGGTGCTATGTTGCACCAATACAGTGGAACCCCCCCACAAGTCACCCCATTTTGCAAAGTACACCCCTCAGGGAATTCATCTAGGGGTATAGTGTACATTTCAAACCCCCAGGGGTTTCACCAATTTTGATAAAAGTGGGCAGTGAAAATGAAAAACTACATTTTTTTACACAAAAATGCAGTTCTGGCTCAAAATTTTTCATTTTCAGAAGGTATGAAGGAGAAAAAGCACCCCAAAATCTGTGCCCCAATTTCTCCCGAGTACGGCAATGCCTCACATGTGACCAAAAAATACCAGTTGGGTGCATGGCAGGACTCAGAAGGGAAGGAGTGATTTTTGGATTTTGCAGCACAGATTTTGGTGGAATGAATGGTGGGTGCTATGTTGCACCAATACAGTGAAACCCCCCCACAAGTCACCCCATTTTGCAAAGTACACCCCTCAGGGAATTCATCTAGGGGTATAGTGTACATTTCAAACCCCCAGGGGTTTCACCAATTTTGATACAAGTGGGCAGTGAAAATGAAAAATTACATTTTTTTACACAAAAATGCAGTTCTGGCTCAAAATTTTTCATTTTCAGAAGGTATGAAGGAAAAAAAGCACCCCAAAATATGTGCCCCAATTTCTCCCGAGTACGGCAATGCCTCACATGTGACCAAAAAATACCAGTTGGGTGCATGGCAGGACTCAGAAGGGAAGGAGTGATTTTTGGATTTTGCAGCTCAGATTCTGGTGGAATTTTGGTGGGTGCTATGTCGCATTAGCAAGACCCCCCAAGCACCAATACAGTGGAACCCCCCCACAAGTGACCCCATTTTGCAAACTACACCCCTCAGGGAATTCATCTAGGGGTATAGTGTACATTTCAAACCCCCAGGGGTTTCACCAATTTTGATACAACTGGGCAGTAAAAATGAAAAATTACATTTTTTTACACAAAAATGCAGTTCTGGCTCAAAATTTTTCATTTTCAGAAGGTATGAAGGAGAAAAAGCACCCCAAAATATGTGCCCCAATTTCTCCCGAGTACGGCAATGCCTCACATGTGACCAAAAAATACCAGTTGGGTGCATGGCAGGACTCAGAAGGGAAGGAGTGATTTTTGGATTTTGCAGCACAGATTTTGGTGGAATGAATGGTGGGTGCTATGTTGCACCAATACAGTGGAACCCCCCCACAAGTCACCCCATTTTGCAAAGTACACCCCTCAGGGAATTCATCTAGGGGTATAGTGTACATTTCAAACCCCCAGGGGTTTCACCAATTTTGATAAAAGTGGGCAGTGAAAATGAAAAATTACATTTTTTTACACAAAAATTCAGTTCTGGCTCAAAATTTTTCATTTTCAGAAGGTATGAAGGAGAAAAAGCACCCCAAAATCTGTGCCCCAATTTCTCCCGAGTACGGCAATGCCTCACATGTGACCAAAAAATACCAGTTGGGTGCATGGCAAGACTCAGAAGGGAAGGAGTGATTTTTGGATTTTGCAGCACAGATTTTGGTGGAATGAATGGTGGGTGCTATGTTGCACCAATACAGTGGAACCCCCCCACAAGTCACCCCATTTTGCAAAGTACACCCCTCAGGGAATTCATCTAGGGGTATAGTGTACATTTCAAACCCCCAGGGGTTTCACCAATTTTGATAAAAGTGGGCAGTGAAAATGAAAAATTACATTTTTTTACACAAAAATGCAGTTCTGGCTCAAAATTTTTCATTTTCAGAAGGTATGAAGGAGAAAAAGCACCCCAAAATCTGTGCCCCAATTTCTCCCGAGTACGGCAATGCCTCACATGTGACCAAAAAATACCAGTTGGGTGCATGGCAGGACTCAGAAGGGAAGGAGTGATTTTTGGATTTTGCAGCACAGATTTTGGTGGAATGAATGGTGGGTGCTATGTTGCACCAATACAGTGGAACCCCCCCACAAGTCACCCCATTTTGCAAAGTACACCCCTCAGGGAATTCATCTAGGGGTATAGTGTACATTTCAAACTCCCAGGGGTTTCACCAATTTTGATACAAGTGGGCAGTGAAAATGAAAAATTACTTTTTTTACACAAAAATGCAGTTCTGGCTCAAAATTTTTCATTTTCAGAAGGTATGAAGGAAAAAAAGCACCCCAAAATATGTGCCCCAATTTCTCCCGAGTACGTCAATGCCTCACATGTGACCAAAAAATACCAGTTGGGTGCATGGCAGGACTCAGAAGGGAAGGAGTGATTTTTGGATTTTGCAGCTCAGATTCTGGTGGAATTTTGGTGGGTGCTATGTCGCATTAGCAAGACCCCCCAAGCACCAATACAGTGGAACCCCCCCCACAAGTGACCCCATTTTGCAAACTACACCCCTCAGGGAATTCATCTAGGGGTATAGTGTACATTTCAAACCCCCAGGGGTTTCACCAATTTTGATACAACTGGGCAGTAAAAATGAAAAATTACATTTTTTTACACAAAAATGCAGTTCTGGCTCAAAATTTTTCATTTTCAGAAGGTATGAAGGAGAAAAAGCACCCCAAAATCTGTGCCCCAATTTCTCCCGAGTACGGCAATGCCTCACATGTGACCAAAAAATACCAGTTGGGTGCATGGCAGGACTCAGAAGGGAAGGAGTGATTTTTGGATTTTGCAGCACAGATTTTGGTGGAATGAATGGTGGGTGCTATGTTGCACCAATACAGTGGAACCCCCCCACAAGTCACCCCATTTTGCAAAGTACACCCCTCAGGGAATTCATCTAGGGGTATAGTGTACATTTCAAACCCCCAGGGGTTTCACCAATTTTGATACAAGTGGGCAGTGAAAATGAAAAATTACATTTTTTTACACAAAAATGCAGTTCTGGCTCAAAATTTTTCATTTTCAGAAGGTATGAAGGAAAAAAAGCACCCCAAAATATGTGCCCCAATTTCTCCCGAGTACGGCAATGCCTCACATGTGACCAAAAAATACCAGTTGGGTGCATGGCAGGACTCAGAAGGGAAGGAGTGATTTTTGGATTTTGCAGCTCAGATTCTGGTGGAATTTTGGTGGGTGCTATGTCGCATTAGCAAGACCCCCCAAGCACCAATACAGTGGAACCCCCCCACAAGTGACCCCATTTTGCAAACTACACCCCTCAGGGAATTCATCTAGGGGTATAGTGTACATTTCAAACCCCCAGGGGTTTCACCAATTTTGATACAACTGGGCAGTAAAAATGAAAAATTACATTTTTTTACACAAAAATGCAGTTCTGGCTCAAAATTTTTCATTTTCAGAAGGTATGAAGGAGAAAAAGCACCCCAAAATCTGTGCCCCAATTTCTCCCAAGTACGGCAATGCCTCACATGTGACCAAAAAATACCAGTTGGGTGCATGGCAGGACTCAGAAGGGAAGGAGTGATTTTTGGATTTTGCAGCACAGATTTTGGTGGAATGAATGGTGGGTGCTATGTTGCACCAATACAGTGGAACCCCCCCACAAGTCACCCCATTTTGCAAAGTACACCCCTCAGGGAATTCATCTAGGGGTATAGTGTACATTTCAAACCCCCAGGGGTTTCACCAATTTTGATAAAAGTGGGCAGTGAAAATGAAAAATTACATTTTTTTACACAAAAATGCAGTTCTGGCTCAAAATTTTTCATTTTCAGAAGGTATGAAGGAGAAAAAGCACCCCAAAATCTGTGCCCCAATTTCTCCCGAGTACGGCAATGCCTCACATGTGACCAAAAAATACCAGTTGGGTGCATGGCAGGACTCAGAAGGGAAGGAGTGATTTTTGGATTTTGCAGCTCAGATTCTGGTGGAATTTTGGTGGGTGCTATGTCGCATTAGCAAGACCCCCCAAGCACCAATACAGTGGAACCCCCCCACAAGTGACCCCATTTTGCAAACTACACCCCTCAGGGAATTCATCTAGGGGTATAGTGTACATTTCAAACCCCCAGGGGTTTCACCAATTTTGATACAAGTGGGCAGTGAAAATGAAAAATTACATTTTTTTTACACAAAAATGCAGTTCTGGCTCAAAATTTTTCATTTTCAGAAGGTATGAAGGAGAAAAAGCACCCCAAAATCTGTGCCCCAATTTCTCCCGAGTACGGCATTGCCTCACATGTGACCAAAAAATACCAGTTGGGTGCATGGCAGGACTCAGAAGGGAAGGAGTGATTTTTGGATTTTGCAGCACAGATTTTGGTGGAATGAATGGTGGGTGCTATGTTGCACCAATACAGTGGAACCCCCCCACAAGTGACCCCATTTTGCAAAGTACACCCCTCAGGGAATTCATCTAGGGGTATAGTGTTCATTTCAAACCCCCAGGGGTTTCACCAATTTTGATACAAGTGGGCAGTGAAAATGAAAAATTACATTTTTTTACACAAAAATGCAGTTCTGGCTCAAAATTTTTCATTTTCAGAAGGAATGAAGGAGACAAAGCACCCCAAAATGTGCCCCAATTTCTCCCGAGTACAGCAATGCCTCATGTGTGACCAAAAAGTGGCAGGACTCAGAAGGGAAGGAGTGATATTTGGATTTTGCAGCACAAATTCTGGTGGAATGATGGTGGGTGCTATGTCGCATTAGCAAGACCCCCAAAGCACCAATACAGTGGAACCCCCCCACAAGTGACCCCATTTTGCAAACTACACCCCTCAGGGAATTCATCTAGGGGTATAGTGTACATTTCAAACCCCCAGGGGTTTCACCAATTTTGATACAACTGGGCAGTGAAAATGAAAAATTACATTTTTTTTACACAAAAATGCAGTTCTGGCTCAAAATTTTTCATTTTCATAAGGTATGAAGGAGAAAAAGCACCCCAAAATCTGTGCCCCAATTTCTCCCGAGTATGGCAATGCCTCATATGTGACCAAAAAATACCAGTTGGGTGCATGGCAGGACTCAGAAGGGAAGGAGTGATTTTTGGATTTTGCAGCTCAGATTCTGGTGGAATGTTGGTGGGTGCTATGTGGCATAAGCAAGACCCCCGAAGCACGGTGAAATGATGAACCTAATAATCCATAGATGTGTGGTATATTTTAAAACACTCCTTTATACATAGGCCGGGTTTGTCGGGGCAAGTTTCACAGTGGAAAATAGTTTCCTTTCTTATTCCCTTTTTATAGCAAACTTTGCACCTTTTTTGTGTCCTGCCCTTTCTTGCAGTGGAGGGGATTTCGTTCGGAAAATGCTGCCCTGGTACAATACGGGGGCCAGTACTAGAAGTACTGGGGCCCTCTGCCTGCTGGTTCCCAAATACTAGGCCCTTTATGACTTCCTCTTGAAAGTGCATAAATGTCCCCCTCTGGCCGGTAGAACTGAATAGCACGTAAGCGTTATACAGTGCCATCTGGATGATATACACGGCCAGCTTCTTGTACCAGATTTTTGTTTTCCGCAGGGCACTGTACGGCTTCAGTACCTGATCTGAAAGATCCACTCCGCCCATGTACCTATTGTAATCCAGGATACAATTAGGTTTTGAGGTGTGGGTACTGGTACCTCGTACAGGGACGGAGGTGGTACTGTCTCCGTGAATTGTTGTCAGTATAAGGACATCCCTCTTGTCCTTATATTTGACCAACAACATATTTTCGGTGCATATTCCCCTGCTTTCACCCCTTCTCATTACTTGGGCAATGTGCGTTTTTGGGAGGCCTCTTTGGTTCTTGCGCACAGTACCGCAAGCTGCTGTACCTCTTGAACCAAGGGCCTTAAACAGGGGGATGCTAGTGTAAAAGTTATCCACATAGAGGTGATAACCTTTATCCAGGAAGGGGTGCACTAAATCCCAGACAATTTTTCCACTAACACCTACGAGGGAGGGGGGGCATTCTGGCGGTTCAATTCTTGAATCCTTCCCTTCATATACCCTAAACCTGTGAGTGTACCCTGAGGTGCTTTCACACAGCTTATACATTTTTATGCCATACCTTGCCCTCTTACTGGGAAGGTACTGGCGGAATTTAACCCTTCCTTTAAAATGTATAAGGGACTCGTCTATGCAAATGAATTTATCTGGGATGTACATCTCTTCAAATTTGGCACTGAAATGATCAATGACCGGCCTGACTTTGAATAGCCGGTCAAAGGTGGGATCATCTCTGGGTGGGCACTGTGCATTATCGTTGTAATGCAAAAATTTAAGGATCGTCTCAAATCGAGCCCGGGGCATGGCCATACGGTAAAATGGGGTGCTGTACAGAACATCTGTACTCCAATATTGCCTAATTTCTGGCTTTTTTACTATGCCCATATGAAACACCAGACCCCAAAACGTCATCATCTCTACTGCATCTACAGGGGTCCACCTAGCAAATGATGACGTGGGGTTTTGAGCAATAAACTGCTGGGCATATAAATTAGTTTGGTCCACCATTAAATTTATAAAATCATCAGAGAAAAATAATTTGAAAAAGTCAATTTCTCTGAGACCTGTGGAATCAAATTGGATTCCTGGCATGGCCAAAAACTCAGGAACCTGGGGCTCAAAATTGTCTGGTGGTGGGGTCCATACGAGATCAATTATTGGGGGGGTCTCAGCTGCTCTACGGGGGCGTCTTTGAGGGGGTCCCTCATCACCAGAGGAGGAAGAGGAGCTTAAGGCGAATCCTTCAAATTCCCCGCTTGCATCACTGGCTGTGTCAGAGTCAGAAGCAAGCATGGCATATGCCTCCTCCACTGAATACATTCTTCTGGATGACTGGGATGACATTTGGGATGACATTTGGGATGCCATTTTTATTTTTGTGTTACTGGTAGTGAAATGTTTCAACACGTGTATAGTGTAGGGGGGGGTACAAACTTTATTTCAACCCGGGGGGTATGTAGTGTGTAGTGTGTATGTAGTGCAGAAAAAAAAAAATACTTTATACAAAAAAAAAAAAATGAAGGGGTTAAAAAAAAAAAAAAATTGAAGGGGTTAAAAAAAAAAAAAAAAAAGGTCCTGCGCCAAAAATTGAGCACAGATGTTGGTCAGTAACGTCTGTCACTGAACAGCGCTCAAAGGCAACAGGAATTTGATCAAAAAAAAAAAAAAATAGATCAACCCTGTGCCGAAAAAGATGATCAGTGATGTACGTCACTGATCAGCGCACAGCGGCCACAGGACACCCCCAAAATCACAGTGTGTGTAAAAAAAAAATTAAAAAAAGACCCCACAGCACACACAAAAAAAAAAAAAGGTGATCAGTGATGCGACACTGATTACCAGTGAGGGGCAGCAGGTGCACAACCTTTGGTGCAACTGACAGTGCAACTGGCAGGTATATATAAAAAAAAAAAAACCTCTGCACCCCTAAAAAGTTGCTGATCACCTCAGATATAGTGATCAGCACAAAAGGCGGGGGCAGCAGACACAAAATTTAGCACTCTCTATCACTCTCTGTCACTATCTCTCTCTCTCTCTCTCTCTCTCTATCTCTCTCTATCTCTCTCTATCTCACTATCTATCACTCTATGACACTGCAGCAGCAGCACTGACAGTTATATATATGAAAAACAACCCCTGCACCCCCAAAAAGTTGCTGGGGGTGCACAAAAGGGGGGCAGCAGACAAAATATAGCAGTCTCTATCACTCTCTGTCACTATCTCTCTCTATCTCTCACTATCTATCACTCTATGACACTGCAGCAGCAGCACTGACAGGTATATATATATATATAAAAAAAATACCCTGCGCCCCCAAAAAGTTGCTGATCAGTTAATTTATACTGATCAGCACAAAAGGGGGGGCAGCAGTCAGTTATATAAAAAAATATATAGCACGATCTGTCACTATCTCTCTATCTCTCTCTATCTCTCTCTCTCTCTATCTCTCTATCTATAACTCTATTACACTGCAGCAGCACAAAATATAGCACTCTCTGTCACTAGGCCTCTCTATCTCTCTCTCTCTCTCTCTCTCTCTAACTCGATGACACTGCAGCAGCACAACACAGCACAACACAGCACAGGATGTCACAAGATGAAGCAAGATCCCAAGCAGTGATCAGGTAAGTATTGAGCAAGGTTCTGGTCAGTAAATGGCGACAGCTGGGCACGGTGACCGCACTGCACGCTATTCCAGACCGGAATGGCGTCTGCAGTGTAGTCCCCGTTAGTTTAAACCCCCCTCCATGGCTGTGATTGGTCCGTCGGTCCGACGGACCAATCACGGCCTTTGGGGGCGGGCGGGGTGAGGTGGGGTGACACCAGTGTCACTTTACAGCACCAATCACCTCCGATCCCGTGTCACCGGCGAACGTTATTCGCCGGTGACACAGAAAACGCTGTAATTGGCTGTTCACACTGAACAGCCAATCACAGCGATCGCCGACGGGGGGGCTGCATCGCAGCCCCCCCTGGGCATGCAGGGACATGTCTGCTGTCAGGGACAGCAGACATCGTCCCTCTGTCACTGCGTCTCTAGACGCAGTGACAGTTAGAAGTCATGACGTATATATACGTCATGTGTCGGGAAGTACTTCCCGGCCATGACGTATATATACGTCAAATGTCGGGAAGGGGTTAACAAGGTACAGGTGGGAGACATTCTTCACAGGAAGAGGAGCAACAGAACATGAGGACATGCACTGAAACTAGAGGGAGGAAGATTCAGGGGAATTGTGAGGAAGAATTACTTCACAGAAATAGTAGTAGATAAGTGGAATAGCCTACCATCAGAGGTGGTAGACGCAAATACAGTAGTACAATTTAAACATGCTTGGGGTAAGCATATTGATATCCTTACAAAAAAATAAGGATCAAATATGGTTTGAGGTAACATGTTTAAAAAAGGGGCAGACTAGATGGGCCAAGTGGTTCTTATCTGCCGTCAAATTCTATGTTTCTATGAAACAAAGCTGCCCACTGACTTTGAAACAAAGCTGGTGCACACTGCCTATGAAACAACAAAGCTGCCCACTGTAATGCTGCACTAAAGCTGCCCACTATCACACAGAGCTGCACAATGTAGTTTTACCTTTTTCTTTAAGTAAACTTGTTTGACTTTGCACTGAGCACACCAGCGGAGCGTGCTGTTTCCCAGTCTCTGGATCCCAGATAATGGCGACGAACCACGGGCTTGGCGCCTTATATGGAATCTAGGTCTCACGAGAATCCGATGGTGGGAAGGTGCCGTTCGGCCTCGCTTTGGGTTCCGAGTCTGGCGGGAATTGCCGAGCCGCGGCTCGGTAATACTCGGATCCCCAAGTTCGTATTCTTTAGAATCCGGACCGCACATCTCTATTTATAATGCTGATACGCCAATAAAGGCCAATTCCCAAACCCTGCGATTTAAAGTTGTTGGAACCAGTACCCCTAATGAAGTCATTTTGCTGAAACGTGTTGGGTCTGTTCCCTTTTTGACGGCATTGAATGGAAACTATCATGTCTGATGCCTTTGAATTGTTTTAATAAAAAATGTTGCTGATGCTATCCACCACCATTTTCAGCAATGGTTTGGACAAATACATAGAAATATGCACAACTGATTACAGTACAAATTGTATTTTTATTAAAAATTCTTTGTTAAAATCTCATGATTTACATCTGATCATTCCTTTCAAGACGATGGTTCTAATATAGATTCTTATAGATTTCAAGGTAAAAATTGGAATATATTTCAATGGAAGTTCAATGCCAAGATTGGAGTAATAAGTTACGTATGACTCATGTATTGACAGGGTGGATGTCCTGAGTAGAATCAATGCCTGAAGAGAATCTAGATAAGAGCTCCTCTAGCAGACTGTCTGCTGGTGGAGCGCTTATCTAGATTTGGACGGAACTTATTACTCCAATCTTGGCATTGAACGTCCATTAAAATATTGGCGATTTTTACCTTGAAATCTAAATGGCAGACCATCTTGAGGCATTTTCCGTATAATACCACCTAATAGATCTATGAGACACTTCACCTCATTGTAGATCGTTGGATGTTTGAAATATCCGTCTTAAGGATCTATTCCATCAGGTGGTGGATAGCATCAGCGCTCTCTATATATTCTATTTCTACCTATTTCTGGTCTCCCACTAACAGGGGGGTCTATATAGTAGCTGCTTTACCATTTAGGGCACACTTGGGGTCACTCCATGTTCGATATATACATATATTATAGGGGAGCAATATTTATAGTTACGCCACTGTTTACAGGATCAGACTGCATTTGATCCAATGACACAGGATTACTTAATACTGTTATGAAGGCCAATGAATGTTGGCATTGAAGGTTCCGTGTGCAATGTATCCTTGCTGATGGTATAGTAGATGTTATTGGACTGCTTATTGCATAAAATGTTATTTAAATATGAACATCTTGTATGATTACAATGCAAATGGATAGTTTATAATTGCTTTATTATTTCATATGAATATGTAGCTAGTCTTGATATTGCTATTGTTATTTTTTCTATTTAACAAGTTATTTTTAATTTAAATGTATTTCTCCTTTTTATTAAATGCAATATTATTATTATTATTATTATTATCTACTTGAGAAATATAGTTTTGGTGGCAACAGAGTAACATATTTCATAACCTGTTTCTTTTACAATTGATGAAATCATTTATTTGACATGGCAAAATATCTTGGCAAAATAAAATTAAGTGATTCCTTTAAATCAACTTGAAAGTCACAGAAGGTAGAGAATGTTATAATAATCAGGTCACAATTCCTATTTTGAAATGTGTAGTTTGAATAAATGTGTTTGGATTTGAAAAGAAAGTAATTTTTTGGCCAGTCAGGTGTAGCAAAAATTGTATAGTTTATTTTAAAGGGACACAATAATAACTGAATCATGTATTTTACAATAGTTCAAAATTGTAAGGCTTTTACCGAACAAAGAGGCAATTCTACTGCCAAGCAATAGCTCAATCAAATGTTAGCGCAACAATAAATATGTTTAATAAAAAAAGAAAATCTTACATTTGAACAAGCCTTTCAATTGCTACATTTATTAGCATTTCAAAAATAGACTACATTATAACTATATAATAGAAATAAAAAACCTGGACATATCTATCACTTGAACTTCTTACATAAGTAATAAGTTGATTAAAATAAAAAAAATATTTTTCTTTTCTGTAAAAGAATACTCCTGTATGCACAAATGACAAAGAACCATCGTATTTATGACTTTAAAATTATTTTAAAAAAAATATCTGTTGACAGAATATATAAGTATGTCAAATCAAATTCTGTACTTCTGTATTGCTATCTATTACACTGTAGCTTTACGTCGGAAAAAATGAGGGGATAGGGGGTAGGTCGAGTATGTCCATGACCAGTCATCAATATTATTTGTAGGGTGCCTCATATCTATTTGTTTACGTTACAACAAGGTCAGAGGAGCTGAAAGGCTTTCCAGGTATTGTAGAACAAAAAGTCCCAGCATATCTTCTCAACTATCAGAGGGAAATCAAGGCTAGATGTGTGTAAAAGGGGTGGAGTTTGTGAGGGAACCAAATGTGAGTTTGGGTATCTTCTCCAGAGACCCATCTTTTCTGAATAAAGAGAGCAGCCCATTCAAAGTGAAGCACCCTTTTTTTATTGAAGCATGGGAGAGTCTTATTCAACCCCAATTCTCATACTGTAGCTGCTGTTGTTGTACAGATAATTCCACCACTGACTACAAATCTCTATAGAGGATTCGTCCTATAAATCACCAGCAAAATATTTAAAATGGCAAAAGCTGTTTCAGCCTTTTATTTAATAATCCATCCATCAACATTAATTGCAAAATAGTTTACTAAGTCTCTCATATCCCCTTTTTCTCCTGTCTTGAACAAGCTACTTCCCTATACAACACCTCCCATACTTCTGCTTGAGTTTGTTGCTCCATTAACCACTAATCACCCTTGTAGATAAACACCTCAACCCTAACACTCCAAATTCGCACACTACCTGGAAAAATGTTCACGCACTGCCAAGCAGCAATGAAGGAAATCACAAACAAACAGATTTCCTCAATTTAATAATCATCCTAGAGTGCTTCCCTTTTACTTTCAAAACCATCATTCTTCAAAAATCTTATCCCAGTTATCAAACTGACAGCATCTCTTTGCCATTGTTAAATCTTTGCCCTACCCAGCCCCACTTTTATTCCCTTCTTCACACTCTGCAGTTGACTTTTTCTACCTACTTCACATAAAAAATGGACTCCATATGCCAGGATATCACATCCAAACAGATAATCAACAACCAGTCCCTTCCTTTCCTTGATCGCCCCTCCCCACACAGCTTGCCAACTCTGACATCTAGAGATTAATTAATAGCCCACATGCAGTCTCCCTTCCACTTTCACATTAGAACCTATCCCCTCCCACTTCCTCAGTTACCGCTCTACTTCCCATCTTGTTTTCCTCCTCAATATCTTCCTCACATCAGGCATTGTCCCCCTGCCTTCAAGCATGTCATTGTCTCTCCTATTCCTATAAAAAAACAAACAAACAAACACTTACCCTTGATCCAACTTACCCATTTCTATGCTCAATTTTGCCTCCAAACACCTTGAACATATTGTCTACAACTGGTTAGCTGCATTTTGTTCCTTACACTCCCAGCTGGACCTATTTCAATCCAGTTTTCCATTTTCTTCTCTCCACTGAAACTGCCTTCACTAAAGTCTTCAAGGACCTCCATGCTGCTAAATTGAAGAGGCACTAATCTACTCATTTTCCTTTTCCTCTCTGCTGTGTCACGACTCAGGGTTTAGACATACTTATCTTCGTTCCAGGTGCTTGGCCCAGCTTGTTCAGAAACTACAGATGGAGCCCCTCTTATTGTTGGCCAGCACCCACCAGAACGTCCCCTCTAGAGAGCACCGGCGGAGAGGAACTGCATTAAACTGGGACATGGATGGTCAGCGGGCCTTGCCCGTCTTCGCTTCAGGGAGATGGGCAGGGTTAGAGGGGTTTGGGGCGGTAATGGGGACCGGCTCTGGTGGCAGGGAGCTCCATCGCCACGTGAGCATTTTGTGCGCATGTACCCCTGGCAGGAGCCGGCGGTAGCTTTGCCAGCCCATGCAAAGATGGAGCATGCTCCATCAGATCATCCAGGTCAGTGCTGCGGGATCCCAGTATCCGTCTGACACAGTGTTTGAATGGTCAGTGTCTCACGCAACATAATCTCAGCAGGCACTGCTGAAAACAGCCTGCAGCCTTGTTGCTCACAAACTCCCAGTGCGGTTACAGGCCTCAAGCTGCCCATACATGGAGCCGTTCGCCGGCATCCGTTCTGTACTATGCGATGCGCGCTCCTGCGCATCACATAGTATGGTACAAAAAGTATGTGCTGCACATACTTTTTGTACTAGGTACACATCGTATCGGATCGCAGTGCATGCACAATGCATGCACAAGGGCAGCTTCAGGCCTTTCCCCATGCACACCAAAGATTGTTTGTGTCTCCAACATGGAGGCGGCCATAATAGTTTGATTCAAAAGAGTTTACCAGCTAATCTGGGAATGGTTATTCCGACATCATCCTGCAACTGCCAATCAGCTACAGTCTCCACCTATTTATATACCCTGAGACTGGAGCCAGAAGTCAGTCAGTACAGTTATGTCCCATGAGTAGCACGTCTCCAAGCTCTCTTGTACTTCTGCTAATTCAGCACCTGCAGCATTCCACTCTGCCTGCAACCTGAATCCCTCTAGTGTCCAGTCTGGGACATTGCATCCACTATCAGAATTCCTGGGTTCTGATTGATTACAAACATCAATATCTGCACTAAATACAGATACCTGCTGTTGCTGTTATCATCATTGGTGCAGCTCTCCTGTGATGACCATAGTGATACCCAGTGCATACTTCCCTGCAGTGACCTTACTCAGCAGTCCTCATCATTGTTCTATTCAAATTGAGCCTATCCATACTTACCAGTTACTCCCTGGCTCATCTAGTCTTCCAGAGACTCCATCTTCACCCCCCAAATCACTAAAATGTGTGTTATGGAATGCACGCTCTGTTGGCAACAAATTAACATCCATCCATGACCTCTTCATTTCAGACAACTTCAACCTTCTGGCTATAACTGAAACATGACTCTCATGATCAGACACAGCCTCCCCTGCAGCTCTGCCACACGGTGGTGTCACACCTAAACCTAACTCTCAAAACAGCCCCGGATGAAGTGGCGCCAGGTACTCACCACACTCCCCATAGGCCTAGACACCAACCGTGGCACTCTAAAATTAACAAGACACCTACAAAATTTCTCATGCAAAGTTGAGCGTAAATGGCATAAATCTCACAGTCCAATGGATTTCTTTACATATAAGACTATCTACCAGTCCTATAGTTATGCCCTGGAAACTGCAAAACAAACATATTTCCAAACTCTCATTTCTGCTCAAGCTTCTAATCCAAAATGTATTTTTAAATACATTTAAATCCCTTCTCAACCATCCCTCATCCAACCCACCAGCCACTATCCATGCACAAGATCTTGCACCAGCCACTATCCATGCACAAGATCTTGCTTCCTCCTCGAGGGATAATATTGTCAAGATCAGAGATGAATTGGTATGTTCCAACTCAGTTGGTGATCTGCTCAATTCCATATCTGAGTCCTCTGACGCATTTACTTTATTTGATCCCATGAATGAAGATTAGGGGTGAGATTTAATAGGATGAGAGATTCAGAAAGTGAGAGATTTTGTGAGAAATCTCCAGTTTTTTTTAAAGCGGCAATCATTTACACAGCAACATCAAACTGGTGTTGCAGTGTAAATGATTGCCGCTTTAAAAAAAAAACTGGAGATTTCTCACAAAATCTCTCACTTTCTGAATCTCTCATCCTATTAAATCTCACCCAAAGTATCTGCACTTTTCTCTTCCTCCCACTCTACTACTTCTCCTCTTGACCCTACACCCTCACAAATAAGTAAATCTCTGTCTCCTGTACTCATCCCAATCTTAACTAAAATCTGTAACCTCTCTTTCTCTACTGGTGTCTTTCCTTCATTGTTCAAACATGCAGTTGTTACTCCAATTCTGAAAAAAACAGAATTCTGACTGCTCTCAAACTACCGTCCCATCTCTCAACTTCCTTGCACCTCCAAACTACTTGCTTACACTCGCCTCACACACTTTCTTAACTCACACAACTTAGTGGACCCGCTTCAGTCAGGCTTTTGTGCCCAACACTCCACAGAGACAGCACTGACTAAAGTTGTGAATGATCTGGTCACTGCTAAGTCTAAAGGCCACTGTTCACTACTAATTCTTCTATATCTCTCTGCTGCTTTTGACAGCGTTGACCACACTTTTTATGACTTCTCATAAAAACACTACAACCCCTACAATCTTAGAGACACAGCCCTCTCTTGGTTCTCATCCTACCTAGCCAACCGCTCCTTTAGTGTTCGTTTCTCTGATTCTACCTAATCTTTACTACCTCTTTCAGTTGGAGTAACTCAGGGTTCAGTTTTAGGTCCTCTGTTTTTCTCAATATATACCTCATCTCTTGGCAAACTAATCAGCTCTTTTGGATTTCAGTATCATCTGTATGTGGATGATACTCAGCTCTACATATCCTCCCCTGACCTGTCCCCATCTGTATTGAGTGGTGTCTCAGAATATCTTTGTTTCATCCTGGATGTCATCTTGCCACTCAAACTTAATATTTTAAAAACAGAATTATTTATATTTCCATCAATAAATAGTAATATACAACCTGATATCTCTATTGCTGTTGAGAATATGACAATCGCTCCTACCTCTCAAGCTCGCTGCCTAGGTGTTATCCTTGACTTTGAACTTTCCTTTGTACCCCACATTTAATAGGTCTCAAAATCATGCCACATGCACCTAAAATTTGCCATTACCTTACACAAAACACTGCAAAAACTCTAATACATGGTCTCATCATCTCACACATTGATTATTGCAATAGTCTCCTTATTGGTCTTCCCCAATACAGACTCTCACCACTACAGTCCATCATGAATCCAGCTGCGAGGCTAATCTTCTTAGCCAGGCGTTCATTGTCTACAAAGCTACTCTGTCAGTCACTTCATTGGTTACCTGTATTCTACCATATTCAATACAAAATTATTTTACTTGCACACAAAGCCATAAACCAAACTACACCAACATACATACCTTCTCTCTCTCTCAAAATATCCTCCACCCCAACCTCTACGCTCCTCCAAAGATCTGCATCCCTCATCCATTACTCGCTCCCATTCCCGATTGCAAGACTTTCTTCGGGCTGCACGCACTCTGTGGAATGCCCTTTCAAGCACAATAAGACTCTCCCCCAGTCTCCAAACCTATAAATGTTCCCTGAAAACTCATATCTTCAGGCAAGCTTATCAAATTCCAGAACCAGTCACAGAACCTTGCATTCTGGTGGAATCAATGCAATAAAGAATACAGTATCTATCCTTATGTATCAATGCATATTTCCCTATAAATTGTAAGCTTGCGAGCAGGGCCCTCCTACCTTTTGACTGTCTGTAAATTACCTGTTTGCTGTGTCACGGTCTCCTTTTGTAAAGTGCAATGGAATATGCTGCGCTATATAAGAAACTGTTAATAAATAAATAATGAACTCGGCTTTACCCTGTTAAAGTGTACAGAGGTAATATATGCAAAAACTTGGAAAATTATATTTCTGTTCAACTTCGTGATATTTAATCTCTAGATTAAAAAAAAAAAAAAACATACAATGGTTTGTGTCTCGTGGGATACTGGACATACTACACAGAAGGTTAATTTGAATGTTTATCTGTTTTGTGTGGTACAATTCTTCTTGTCTTGTTATTAAAGTGGAGCTCGAACCACATACATAAGGAAAATGAATATAAAATAATTTAGCTTAAAATATATGGCATTTCAAATGGTCAAAGTAGCATTAGCCTTTAAATTACATTGTACTTAATAAAAATGTGTGAATAAAGTGTGAACCAATAAAGTGAAAAATCCCTAAATACATAAATAAATGAGTGAAGACAAGAACTGCTAACTTTACAGGTTTAAAGCCCAAAAAATCCCTCTCTCCTCATGCAATATAGATGTCTCTTATTGTGTTTGTATCTTTATGTGCCTGGTTTATTCTCCACCGTGTACAGCTTTATATAAATCAAATTCTTCTGGGAAAAAAAAAAATATTTAATGCTGGATTTCTGGATGATGTGCAGATTTGAATTAAATGCTGATACAGATAAAAAAATATGGTACTCTTTACCTAGAAGGGCGCCCGTCGCGGGCATCGCGGGTACATTTATGTATGGCCGCGACGCGACCGACGCGATGCCCGCGATTTCCCATTGAAACCAATGTTAAACATGGAAATCGAGTCGGTCGCGTCGCGGCCTGCCATAAATGTACCCGCGATGCTCCCGATTTCCCATAGGAATCAATGTTAAAAGGCGCGATGGACCCGATTTTACTGTTAAATGGCTCAATCCACCCGATTTGGCCATAGGAATCAATGTTAAATGGGCCACAGAGCCCATTAACCCTTAAATGTCCCCCCAAATTTTTAACGTCACCCCACGATCCACGCCAACCCGAAGCGTGGCGAGCGCAGCGAGCCCGCGAGGGGCGGCGGTACGCATCCTCCGACCTTTTCATGCCCTACTATCCACTAGGGCGTGGTGTGAGAATATAATAGTGTGGCGAGCGCAGCGAGCCACTGAGCCCGAAGCGTGGCGAGCGCAGCGAGCCCCGCGAGGGGACGCGGATACCTTCACAGTTATGCGCGTCCCCTCGCGGGCTTCACAGGTGTCCGTGGCGAGGCGGACACCTGTGAAGCCCGCGAGGGGACGCGTCTACCTGTGAAGGTATCCGCGTCCCCTCGCCACGCTTCGGGCTCGGTGGCTCGCTGCGCTCGCCACACTATTATATTCTCACACCACGCCCTAGTGGATAGTAGGGCATGAAAAGGTCGGAGGACGCGTACCGCTGCGCTCGCCACGCTTCGGGTTGGCGTGGATCGTGGGGTGGCGTTAAAAATTTAAGTGGACATTTAAGGGTTAATTTGGCCTATTTGGCCCCAAATCGGGTCCATTGAGGCATTTAACAGTAAAATCGCGGTCAATCTGCCGTTTTAACATTGTTCCCTATGGGAAAATCGCGGTGATCGCGGTCATCGCGGCCATCCCGATTTACCCACGATGCCCGCGATGCCCGCGATGACCGCGATTTTTACCCCCGACGACCGCGATTTCAATCGCTGGCGCCCTTCTAGGTAAAGAGTGCCAAAAATATATATATATATATATATATATATATATATATATATATATATATATATATATATATATATATATATATATATATATATATAATTGTTATATATATGTTTAAAATATTCTGCTTTAATTTTGTTTATATATATTTTTTGCAGCCACCAACATCGGCTTAATATTCGGAAGTACAGGTCCTTTTCCTGTTCTGTATAATCTATATGTATATTTGTCATATATACTTTTGCACATATGCACTTTGTTTCATGTATGTACCTCTTTAAATCCTGCGCCATTGCACATTATATTGGTTGTGAATAATGTATTTTACCATCATTTTGGGGTTATAGTTAACATATATCTGTAAAGAATGTACCACCTTTTTATGAAATAGTGTAATTTTTTAGATATCTTTATTGCAATGTTTTTATATGCTTTGTATGTACACTATATTATACGTATAGGAATTATTGTATTTGTATTAAGTGTATTTTTAAAAAATAACAATCATGGTAGCTGTTCCATATTTTTTTAATAATGGACATAGGCTATAGAATTGCAATATAAAAGTGACAAAAATTTATTGGAGATTAACAGTTCCTGCAGAGAACTCTGTGCGGACACAGGCCATAGTGCAATCAGAGCTCAGCTGGTGCTGAAAGCACCACGAGTTAAACCATCAGCTGTTACCATGATTGTAATTGGGGTTGCCTGTTATAATGAGTGAGAGACGCACGCTAGGCCTGCCCTCTGACGAAGTCGATGATGAAACGCATTGGGGCGTGGCCTAGTGTCGTCTCTGACCAGAGTTACCTGTGGGAATTTCTTGCCGTTTGGACGTGTGGAGTTCCACTGCCTCTGCTGCTGCAAAGTTGGACCGCTGCCTGAGTGTAACCACTCCAACACCTGGCTGCTGAGACAGCACGCTTATGCTCTATATCTGCGGTGTCTAGTAACGCTTTGTCCGGTACGTCATTTTATGCCATCTGTAACCTGTGTGTACCTTGAATAAAATATTTTTACAGATTCATGCACTATAGAGCGCTCGCTCTCCTTATTTCTTTGTATATATATATATATATATATATATATATATATATATATATATATATATATATATATATATATATATATATATATATATATATATATATATATATTCTAAGCAAAAAAATAAGAGCACTCCATAGGGCAATATCAAATGATAAAAGATGTTTTATTTAATACAATTTCCAAGCATAGGCATATGCAGGTTAACATACCACAGTCGGCGGTTCAACAACCGCATGGAAACAGAAGAAAACTCTTTGTCTCAGACACAGTTTTTGTTGGAGCGGTTGCACTTGTACATCAGGTAGGCAGACAGCAATGGAACAAGAGGATCACCAACCAGGTGATAAAGGCGCTTGGGGGGTGGGTTGTTTTGTGGGCTGCTCACACAGAAGGAGAGTTCAAGCCCCTATCAGAATATGTACATGGAAAAGAGAAAGGGTTTGTGGAGCGCTCAAAAGATTAGTTTGATGTATGGATTATAAATTTAAATTTACAACTAATGATAAATCTGATCAATTGGGTATCACAAAATATGAATCATTTAATCATCACATAAAATAAGAATAATAAAAATACAGTTAGTATAAATGTACATAAAATTTAACATAAAACATGATTATATTGCACTCAAGGGAATTCTTAGAGGGCATACAGTAAACCACTTGTTATTAATTAAGAATTAGTAAGGACAAGGATACTTAAGTGAGTCCCGCTTGTTCCAAGATGGTGCTCTCCTCTTGTTAAGTGTTAGTAGTCCCCAATTGGGGACTACTAACACATAACAAGAGGAGAGCACCATCTTGGAACAAGCGGGACTCACTTAAGTATCCTTGTTCTTACTAATTCTTAATTAATAACAAGTGGGGGAGGAGGGGGAGGGTACAGAAGAGACTTAAATGTGTTAAAAAGTTGCATAAGGTTGGAGGCATGAAAAGAAATGAGAGATTGGTAGTATGTTTGGCAGTGTCCAAAGCATTGCAGTAGGAGTGGTAGCTAGTCTTATGTGTAAGGAAATCAGTCATACATACGATTTACACCATTGGTTTTCTACTTAACATGACTGATTTCGTAGTTGTCTTGTTGTTTTGGAGTGCCATGGTTGGCATCTAAGCCTACGTGGGGTGTAATGGGTAGCTGGAGCCACTTCATCAAGGGCTGTTTCAAGAGTCTGGTAGAGGTGGGAAAAAGCAGAGTCAGGAGAGGTATATGTTGAAATTAGTAAGTGCTGTTGTTGCAGGGAGGTGGAAAGTTGTGGAAAATTAATAGCATTAGTATTTCTGCGGGTTAGAGTAGGCTTGCATGATTTCAGTGTCAGTGAGCTTGGGGTGATGGAGGAGAGTGAGAGGGTAATGTGATTGTGATCAGAGAAAGGGAATGGAATGTTAGTAAAATCAGAGACTGAGCACAGCCTGGTGAAAACAAGGTCAAGGCAGTGGCCTTCCTCATGAGTAGAGGCATTGGACCACTGGGAGAGGCCTAGAGAGGAGGTTAAAGAGAGGAATTCGGAAGCATGCAAAGATGGTGGACTGTCAATAGCAATATTGAAGTCACCCAGGATCACAGTGGAGATGTCAGAGGATAAGAAATGGGAGAGCCAGGCAGAGAAATCTTCTAGAAATAGAGTTTTGGGAAGCCCAGGTGGGCGATAGATAGCAGCAACACGCAGAGGGAACGGGGAAAAAAACCCTAATAGAGTGAACTTCAAATGATGTAAATGTGAGTAAAGGAACTGGTGGTAGAACGGAGTATGTGAAGGCTTGTGACGGTTATATACCAACCCCACCTCCTTTACAATTACCAGGCCTGGGGGTATGAGTGAAGTGGAAACCACCATGTTACAGTGCTGCAGGCAAGGCCGTGTCTGATTGTGTGAGCCAGGTTTCTGTAATGGCCATCAGGTTGAAGTTGTGAGAGATGAAGAGGTCGTGGATGGATGTTAATTTATTGCAAACAGAGCGTGCATTCAATAGGGCACATTTAACCTGTTTGGTGTGTGGTGGGAGGCATGTGATATTTATGAGGTTAGCTGAATTTCTAGGCTTACAACCAGTAAAATCTGAGTGGAACAGGAGGTTGGGGCCTGGGTTTGGTGATAGGTCACCAGCTAATAAGATTAGAAAGGAGAGATAGATATAGGTGGATGTTTGTGGTTTTTTTTGTATTGGTGGTGGGATGTGGATGTGGAAGTACAATTAGAGAAGTAAGTAAAGAGCTCATGAGTGTTTAGAAGAGGGGAGTGAATAATGGAAGAGGCAATGTGTACTGATTGTCAGGGAGATTATAGGATGGTTGAAGTTTTGTGAGTATGGCATGTAATGAAATGAGAAGTAGCAGTTTGGTGAGCATGATGTGATTGGTGTATGTTAGAGATAGGGTTAAGTAGAGTGGATAAGTATAGTATTATTTTGGAAAAGTATTGTATTTACATTGCTTGAAGTTGTTCAGTGTTTTTCAGCTGTTTTTCAGTAGATATTGCATTCCTACAGTACATACAGTATGCACTATTTTTAAATAACACAATGCAGGTAATTCAGTTAGGCACTATCATATTTTGACTGGAAAAATAATTTTTGTGTTCTGGTTAACAGATATTTTTGGTGTAATTTAATTAGTGCCCATTTTATGCGGTGGGGAAATTATCTATTTTCGGGTGTAAAACAGTGATTCCATAATTATTTTACAAACTGTACATACAGTATGTGGCATTATCTGGGAGAATGCTGAGCTTCTGAAAAATAAAATGTTATTAGCTACCAATAGATATGCTTCAGGGCTAATTGTATAGCCTTGGGATATTAATTAGCCTGCAGTAAATTGCAATGTCCAATTTATCCCACCCCTTTATCTTTTTAAAATACACATAATTGTATAAAAATCTGCTGCTTCCATAAGGATAGTCTTCTGCTGGCCAAAGACCCAAATCTGACAACAGCAAATGGCAGGAGGCACGTTATAAGCTATTACAGGGCTAATGTGAGTTGAATATGATCTGTTTACAATGGGTTTTAATTAAGTATTTAAAAAACATCAAATTGATTTCTCCAGCAGCGGATCACCTTGCATGGTTGCGATTGGAAACGGTGGCGGGAAGGTATGGAGCTTCACCGGGGCGGTGTCAAAAGGACTCAAGGTGCCCTTACACGCACCGATTTTGTGTGCTGTGCATTTTGTACTTCAAGCTGCCATGCGATTTTAGCACTTGAAGTGGATGTGATGCGATTTCAGCCTCTTTATTTTTAAAGTTAATAGTTACAAATGTGCATCGCATCGCATGTACTACTAAAGTGATGCGATGCGATGCAATGTAGCACAAAAAGTACTGCCTGCAGATACTTTTTGTGCTATACAATGTTGTACCCTTGGGGACGCGCATCGCATCCCCGCAGGTACACGGTGTGATTATCACACATGCGATGCATTTTGAACTTTAAAAGTTCAAAACGCATGCAATAATTGCAGCGTGTATGGGCACCTTCAGTATTACCAAGTCAATCAGAATCACACCCTTAGTGACCAAAATGTGGCCCAACAATATGGCTAACTTGGGATTTAAGTGAGTAATAAGTGCAAATGCTAAAGACCCTGGTGAATCGGTCATATTTTTTAAAAATAAAATCAGAGATGCTTGATAAAAAAAAATGGGTAATTGTGTAGTTTCATAGCGGCAGCTCTACGCTATGTTTTCAATGTATTTGAAGATACGTTGTCAGCGTAGACGGCGCCGTGAAACTACACATGGGAGCAGGGTTGTGGGTGTTTTGTTTTATACTTACTGCCCTGCGGGCGGCAATCCCCACGGGCGATGGTCACTCCCCGGCAGCAGCTTTCAGTCCTCTCTCCGGCAGCCACTCCCTGGAACCAGCAATGTACTTAATTCAGTGCATTGCCGCTGGGGGAGCATCACATGGTTTCCCAGATCCCCCAGTGGCACTATGCTAATTGCGTACATTGTCCGCTGCCAGAGCTGGAGGAGAAGGACTGAACGATGGTGCCGGGGAGTGACTGCCCAAGGACGGGGACTGAACGCTGCCCACCGGTGGATCGCAGGGACTCAGTGGACGCAGTGGCCAGGCCGAAAGAGGGTTAGTATAATGCACAACACACACACACATTTCCCCCACTATACACGTCAGCGTGGAGTTGATTTTATAAAGTGTGACGAGCGCAGCGAGCCACTGAGCCCTAATCATGGCGAGCTCACACGTATCCACTTTATTGCACTTTATTTGTTGCCACGTCCTGATGACAAAGCTGCACCGGCTTTGAAACATCGACCTGACCATATGTATGTTTAATTAAATTAATGTGATTAAAATTGATCTCGATCGATCGATAGATAGATAGATAGATAGATAGATAGATAGATAGATAGATAGATAGATAGGATAGGATAGATAGATAGATACAGATGATTTAGGTGGCACTCACAGGACATATAGAAAGAATTCACTCCAACTCTGGGTATCTCGTTCAACGTTTCAGTTTATGTGAGTGCCACCTAAATTGTCTCTCTATACAAAAGGTTCCTGCATAACCTGGAAGGAACCCGGGCAAGTATTTCACAATACAAAGCAATCCAATTAATAAATGTATTACCCGTATATATTATGATATAAAAATATACTCAATATATAATATGTATAATCAACACAGCAATTAATGGTACATATACAACATTAAAACAGAGCACTGGGTTATACCTTAAAATAATGATTTTGCTATAAGATAGATAGAATGTATCAATTATTCTGAGGTGTTCCAATTTCTGACAGTTCCTGACAGTGTATTGTGGTAACTGTACCCCCAGATATATGAGTTTTATGCATAACTAATAGGAGAGCCACAAAGTTCCACTTAGAGCTGCCTGCTGCTCATATAAAGCTAGCAGGACGTGGTTCATCGATGGAGGGGACAGTCACGCACCGCTCTGTGCTGCAGACCGCAGCAGTGACCCTGGTGATCGGTAACCACTGGGCAGAGTGTGGGCACCCCAACTTCCACTGCTACATACACTGTTGGCTCAGCAGGTGATCTCCATAACCAGAGCAAGTAGTAGGGTGCTTGGTAGTCTCTTTATTCATCTCGTCTGATGGATGAATGGAACGCGAAGACTGGCACCTCCGGTTGGGTAGCTGCTGTGGCTTGGAAAGAATGGAGGGCAGTGCTCGGTGCCGTTAGGCATCTGGATCCATGACCCAGATACCTCTACTCATTTCTCCGCACTATTGCGTATGGCGGTATCCTCAGAAGGTGCTTGTGGGTCAAATGGGCTTTGCTTTTACAAGTTGTCATTTCATTATTGCTATTATTACTTGCAAAAGTTCTGTTATGTATTTCAACTTTGAAAACCTTAAAAAGAATTGGAATATGCCTATCTCGTTTTTAATAATTTATTTTTATATTTATTTATTAACAGTTTCTTATATAGCGCATATATATTCCGCAGCGCTTTACAGAGAATATTTGAACATTCACATCAGTCCTGTGCCCCAGTGGAGCTTACAATCTATATTCCCTACCACATGTTCATTCACACAGACAATCTAGGGTTCATTTTGTTGGAAGCCAATTAACTTACCAATATATTTTTGGATTGTAGGAGGAAACCGGAGTACCCAGAGGAAACCCACGCAAGTACGGGGAGAATATACACACCGTACAGTTAGAGCCATGGTGGGAATCAAACCCATGACCTCAGCGCTGTGAGGCTGTAATGCTAACCATTACACCATCCGTACTGCTCAATGAGTACTAATGAGTATGCTCTCCACTTGAGCATTATGAGATTACCTCGAATATATCAGGTGCAACCAGGGGTGGATTTAGAGATGAGGGCGCCCCTAGGCACAACAATAATGTTTACTAAGTTAGACAGTTTATAGGGGCAGTATCTACATGTCCTATCCATTTACACTCTATTTAAGATGGAATATAGTACAGTACAGTGGATATTTTGCAGTTATTGGTACATTTTGGGCTGACAGTATTATCACAGGCATCCAAGTGCCGCCCCAAAACATGTGCCGCCCCTAGGCCGGTGCCTCACGTGCCTAATGGGAAATTCGGCTCTGGGTGCAACGATTGCACCTATTCTACACCTGTATTTACTAATGACCGGAACATTTTCATTGGCCAGGACATCTGGTAAAAGCAAGGCCCATTTGACCCACAAGCACCTTCTGAGGAAACCACCATATGCAATAGTGTGGAGAAACCCATAAAGGTATTGGGCTCAAGGATCCAGACCCCTAAAAGACACAGAGCACTGTCCTCCATTCCATCCAAGCCACAGCATCAACCCTCCACACAGACCGTGATTGAGCTGCCAACCTCTGCACTCCCTCCATCCAGCAGACAAGCTCCAGTGAATACAGGCTGAAGTGTGGATGAGAGACAACCAAGCACCTTGCAACCTGCTCTATTTATGGAGATAACCTTCTGACCAGAAGCGGACGATGGAGTGCCAACATTCCACCCAGCCGATACCGACCATCCAGGTCACTATTGCAGTCTGCGGCACAGAGCAGTGCGTGACTGTCCCCTCCATCGCTGACCCACGTCCTGCTGGCTTTATAGGAGTAATGCCCCTTTCAGACCGCATATATTAACCGGTATATTGCCTTTTTTTACCGTTTCAAAACAGTAATATGTGCGGTCTGAAAGGTCCAAAGTGAGTTTACCGTTTTAAAATAACTGGTATTTTAAAAAGGTAAAAAAAGCAGGGTCCTACCCGTTTCAGACCCATTTTTTGTTGTTGTCTGAAACGGGTCTGAAACGGTACCCAGGCAGCAGTGAGCACTATTGGTCCCCATCCCCATGCATATTAATGAGCTGGCCGCTCATTACATATGTGCATATGTAATGAGAGGCCGGCTCATTAAATATGCACGGCGCTGGCTCAGAGGGGACCAGCTAATCCTCAGTGTACCCTGCCCCTGCCTCAGGTACCGGGGATGAGGGAGTATGAGACAGAGAGGAGGGGAGGGAGGAGGTGCACTTACCGCTGCTGGCGCGGGTCACCCCAGACAGCTCTGCAACAGCACCGGGTACATCTCCCATCTCGAATAAACCAGAGAGAAGCCGGGAGTGCAGGATAAGGTCTCCTGGTTGGGCAAAGTGACAGCAAATGTTCCCATCCCCCCACCCCTGAGCCAGCAGGTTAGTGATGTATACATTGCGATGCAGCCCAGCCAGCTTACATGGGGGAGAAGTCAGAGGTGCCAGGGAACTAGCTCAGGGAGACGGCACCGGGCCTCCGGTGTGATGGCAGGGAGGAGATGCGGCTTGTGTCACTAAAGACCGCTCTGGCTTTGACCCTGTATTTGGAAAGTTTCCAAAAACGGGTCTGCCAGTGTAAAAAAAACGGCACTTAAACAGTAATATACTGTTTAAGAGATGCGGTGTGAAAGGGGTTTTACCTGGCAGACCCGTTTTTGGAAACATTTTCAAATACTGGGTCAAAGCCAGTTATGCGGTCTGAAAGCAGCATAACCTGTCCTCTGGCTGTGATATCATCACAGACCCATGGTGACAAAGGTGGACTGATCACCGGTCTACTGTAAGTGCGGTGCAGTTTTCTACATTACCATCTGCCAACACACATTCGGTGACTACTGATCTTATGTGCCGATCAATCCTTTGCATCTCGGGATGCACTCGAATATGAGCTGCAGGCAGCTCTAAGTGGAATTTTGTGGCTCTCCTATTATGCCCCTTTCAGACCGCACTTTTAAAACGGTAAATTGCCGTTTTTTTACCGTTTTAAAACGGTAATGTGTGCGGTCTGAAAGGTCCAGTCCCACTTAACCGGTTAGAAAATGCCGTTTTTTCTAACCGGTTAAAATGCAGGGTCCTACCCGTTTCTGAACCGGTATTTTAGCGCAAAAATCGGCTCAGAAACGGTATTTAGGACCCAGCCAATGAGCTGGGTCCTAAATTCAGCACAGTGAATACTTAATGAGCGCTCATTAAGTATTCACAGCACTGGAGCCCCCCCCCCCGCGCGTGTCGACACCCCCCGCGCGCGTGTCGACGCCCCCCGCGCGTGTCGACGCCCCCCCCGCGTGTCGACCCCCCCGCGCGTGTCGGCGCCCCCCCCGTGTCGACTTACCCCGTGCCGGTATCTCCGTTGTGGTTCCCGGCACTGCAGCTCAGTATGCTCGGAAAGCACTTATGAAAAAAGTGTCTTTCAGAAAATGGCTGCCCCCCATACGGAAGACAGTTTTTTCATAAGTGCTTTCCGAGCATACTGAGCTGCAGTCCACAACGGAGGTACCGGCACGGGGTAAGTCGACACGGGGGGGGTGGGGGGGGGGGGCGCCGACACGCGGGGTGGGGTGGGGGGGGCGTCGACATGCGCGGGGGGCGTCGACATGCGCGGGGGGCGTCGACATGCGCGGGGGGGCGTCGACATGCTCTCGGTCGACACGCGAGGGGGGGGGGGGAGCTGCACGGAGGAGAGGGCTGAAGGCTGCACTGGCTTTGACCCTGTATTTGGAAAGTTTCCAAAAACGGGTCTGCCAGTGTCAAAAAATCGGCACTTAAACGGTAATATACCGTTTAAGTGCTGCGGTGTGAAAGGGGTTTTATCTGGCAGACCCGTTTTTGGAAACGTTTCCAAATACAGGGTCAAAGCCAGTTATGCGGTCTGAAAGCAGCATTAGTTACGCATGAAACTCAGATCTAGAGGAACTGGACAGTTTATTAACAGTTACCAAAAACATTCTAATAAGGAACTGTCAAGAATTGGAACGCCTCAGAATATTTGATACATTCTAGCTTTTTTATAGCAAAATCATTATTTGAGGGTTTAATGCAGTGCTCTGTTTTAATGCATATGTACCATTAATTTCTGTGTTTATTATACATTTTATATGGAGTATAGTGTTATATAAATTGTTGTATTTGGGTAATGAATGTATTAACCCCTTCCCGACATTTGACGTACATTTACGTCATGGCCGGGAGGTACTTCCCGACACATGGCATAAATGTACGTCATGAGTTTAAACTGTCACTGCGTCTCGAGACGCAGTGACAGAGGGACGATGTCTGCTGTCCCTGACAGCAGACATGTCCCTGCATGCCCAGGGGGGGCTGCGATGTCGCCCCCCCGTCGGCGATCGCTGTGATTGGCTGTTCAGTGTGAACAGCCATTCACAGCGTTTTCCTGTGTTACCAGCGAATCGGACGCTCGGTAACACAGGTGTCAATCACCGCCGGGCGTCAGGGGGCATGAGGGGGTCATCGGTGACGATGACACCTCACCCCACCCTCACCCCACCTGCCCCCAAGGCTGTGATTGGTCCGTGGGACCCACGGACCAATCACAGCCAAGGCGCGACATTTAAACTGACGGTGACTGCGCTGCAGACGCCATTCCGGTCTGGAATAGCGTGCAGAACGGTCACCGTGCCTGCCTGCCGTGAATACCGACCTGATCCTTGCTAATACTTACCTGATCCTTGCAAATACCTTACCTGATCACCTTATCACTGCTTGTAGCGTGCTGGACGCTTCCTGGATCTGACTTCCTGAGACTTCCTGCTGCTGCTGCAGTGTGATAGAGAGATAGAGAGATAGAGAGAGAGATAGAGAGAGATAGAGAGAGATAGAGAGATAGTGACAGAGAGAGCTATATTTTGTGTCTGCTACCCCCCCTTTTTGGGGGTGCAGGGGTTTTCTATATATATATAACTGTCAGTGCTGCTGCTGCAGTGTCATACAGTGATAGATAGTGATAGATAGTGATAGATAGTGAGAGGTAGAGAGATAGAGAGATTTGTGTCTGCTACCCCCCCTTTTTGGGGGTGCAGGGGTTTTATTTTATATATATAACTGTCAGTGCTGCTGCTGCAGTGTCATAGAGTGATAGATAGTGATAGATAGTGAGAGATAGAGAGATAGAGAGAGATAGTGACAGAGAGTGATAGAGAGTGTATATTTTGTGTCTGCTACCCCCCCTTTTTGGGGGTGCAGTTTTTTTTATACATATAACTGTCAGTGCTGCTGCTGCAGTGTCCTAGAGTGATAGATAGTGAGAGATAGTGAGAGATAGAGAGATAGAGAGAGATAGTGACAGAGAGTGATAGAGAGTGTATATTTTGTGTCTGCTACCCCCCCTTTTGTGCTGATCAGTATATCTGTGCTGATCAGCAACTTTTTGGGGGCGCAGAGGTTTTTTTTTTATATATATACCTGTCAGTTGCTGCCAGTTGCACTGTCAGTTGCACCAAAGGTTGTGCACCTGCTGTCCCTCACTGGTAATCAGTGTCGCATCACTGATCACCTTTTTTTTTTTTTGTGAGTGCTGTGGGGTCTTTTTTTAATTTTTTTTTTACACACACTGATTTTGTGGGTGTCCTGTGGCCACTGTGCGCCGATCAGTGACGTACATCACTGATCAGCTTTTTCGGCACAGGGTTGATCAATTTTTTTTTTTTTTTTTGATCAGATTCCTGTTGCCTTTGAGCGCTGTTCAGTGACAGACGTTACTGACCAACATCTGTGCTCAATTTTTGGCGCAGGACCTTTTTTTTTTTTTTTAACCCCTTCAATTTTTTATTTTTAACCCCTTCATTTTTTTTTTTTTTATTGGTATAAAGTATTTTTTTTTTCTGCACCACATACACACTACATACCCCCCGGATTGAAATAAAGTTTGTACCCCCCCCTACACTATACACGTGTTGAAACATTTCACTACCAGTAACACAAAAATAAAAATGGCATCCCAAATGTCCTCCCAAATGTCCTCCCAAATGTCCTCCCAAATGTCCTCCCAGTCATCCAGGAGAATGTATTCAGTGGAGGAGGCATATGCCATGCTTGCCTCTGACTCTGACACAGGCAGTGATGCAAGCGGGGAATTTGAAGGATTCGTCTTAAGCTCCTCTTCCTCCTCTGGTGATGAGGGACCCCCTCAAAGACGCCCCCGTAGATCAGCTGAGATTCCCCCCCCAATAATTGATCTAGTATGGACCCCACCACCAGACAATTTTGAGCCCCAGGTTCCTGAGTTTTTGGCCATGCCAGGAATCCAATTTGATTCCACAGGTCTCAGAGAAATTGACTTTTTCAAATTATTTTTCTCTGATGATTTTATAAATTTAATGGTGGACCAAACTAATTTATATGCCCAGCAGTTTATTGCTCAAAACCCCACGTCATCATATGCTAGGTGGACCCCTGTAGATGCAGTAGAGATGATGACGTTTTGGGGTCTGGTGTTTCATATGGGCATAGTAAAAAAGCCAGAAATTAGGCAATATTGGAGTACAGATGTTCTGTACAGTACTCCATTTTACCGTATGGCCATGCCCCGGACTCGATTTGAGACAATTCTTAAATTTATACATTACACCGATAATGCACAGTGCCCACCCAGAGATGATCCCACCTTTGACCGGCTATTCAAAGTCAGGCCGGTCATTGATCATTTCAGTGCCAAATTTGAAGAGGTGTACATCCCTGAAAAATTTATTTGTATCGACGAGTCCCTTATACATTTTAAAGGAAGGGTTAAATTCCGCCAGTACCTTCCCAGTAAGAGGGCAAGGTATGGCATAAAAATGTATAAACTGTGTGAAAGCACCTCAGGGTACACCCACAGGTTTAGGGTTTATGAAGGGAAGGATTCAAGAATTCAACCGCCAGAATGCCCCCCCTCCCTCGTAGGTGTTAGTGGGAAAATTGTCTGGGATTTAGTGCACCCCTTCCTGGATAAAGGTTATCACCTCTATGTGGATAACTTTTACACTAGCATCCCCCTGTTTAAGGCCCTTGGTTCAAGAGGTACAGCAGCTTGCGGTACTGTGCGCAAGAACCAAAGAGGCCTCCCAAAAACGCACATTGCCCAAGTAATGAGAAGGGGTGAAAGCAGGGGAATATGCAACGAAAATATGTTGTTGGTCAAATATAAGGACAAGAGGGATGTCCTTATACTGACAACAATTCACGGAGACAGTACCACCTCCGTCCCTGTACGAGGTACCAGTACCCACACCTCCAAACCTAATTGTATCCTGGATTACAATAGGTACATGGGCGGAGTGGATCTTTCAGATCAGGTACTGAAGCCGTACAGTGCCCTGCGGAAAACAAAAATCTGGTACAAGAAGGTGGCCGTGTATATCATCCAGATGGCACTGTATAACGCTTACGTGCGATTCCGTTCTACCGGCCAGAGGGGGACATTTATGCACTTTCAAGAGGAAGTCATAAAGGGCCTAATATTTGGGAACCAGCAGGCAGAGGGCCCCAGTACTTCTAGTACTGGCCCCCGTATTGTACCAGGGCAGCATTTTCCTGATGAAATCCCCTCCACTGGAAAAAAGGGCAGGACACAAAAAAGGTGCAAAGTTTGCTATAAAAAGGGAATAAGAAAGCAAACTATTTTCCAGTGTGACACTTGCCCCGACAAACCCGGCCTATGTATAAAGGAGTGTTTTAAAATATACCACACATCTATGGAATATTAGGTTCATAATTTCACCGTGCTTCGGGGGTCTTGCTAATGCCACATAGCACCCACCATTCATTCCACCAGAATCTGAGCCGCAAAATCCAAAAATCACTCCTTCCCTTCTGAGTCCTGCCATGCACCCAACTGGTATTTTTTGGTCACATGTGAGGCATTGCCGTACTCGGGAGAAATTGGGGCACAGATTTTGGGGTGCTTTGTCTCCTTCATTCCTTGTGAAAATGAAAAATTTTGAGCCAGAACTGCATTTTTGTGTAAAAAAATGTAATTTTTCATGTTCACTGCCCAGTTTTATCAAAATTGGTGAAACCCCTGGGGGTTTGAAATGTACACTATACCCCTAGATGAATTCCCTGAGGGGTGTAGTTTGCAAAATGGGGTCACTTGTGGGGGGGTTCCACTGTATTGGTGCTTTGGGGGTCTTGCTAATGCGACATAGCACCCACCATCATTCCACCAGAATTTGTGCTGCAAAATCCAAATATCACTCCTTCCCTTCTGAGTCCTGCCACTTTTTGGTCACACATGAGGCATTGCCGTACTCGGGAGAAATTGGGGCACAGATTTTGGGGTGCTTTGTCTCCTTCATTCCTTCTGAAAATGAAAAATTTTGAGCCAGAACTGCATTTTTGTGTAAAAAAATGTAATTTTTCATTTTCACTGCCCACTTGTATCAAAATTGGTGAAACCCCTGGGGGTTTGAAATGTACACTATACCCCTAGATGAATTCCCTGAGGGGTGTAGTTTGCAAAATGGGGTGACTTGTGGGGGGGTTCCACTGTATTGGTGCAACATAGCACCCACCATTCATTCCACCAGAATCTGTGCTGCAAAATCCAAAAATCACTCCTTCCCTTCTGAGTCCTGCCATGCACCCAACTGGTATTTTTTGGTCACATGTGAGGCATTGCCGTACTCGGGAGAAATTGGGGCACAGATTTTGGGGTGCTTTTTCTCCTTCATACCTTCTGAAAATGAAAAATTTTGAGCCAGAACTGCATTTTTGTGTAAAAAATGTAATTTTTCATGTTCACTGCCCACTTGTATCAAAATTGGTGAAACCCCTGGGGGTTTGAAATGTACACTATACCCCTAGATGAATTCCCTGAGGGGTGTAGTTTGCAAAATGGGGTCACTTGTGGGGGGGTTCCACTGTATTGGTGCTTGGGGGGTCTTGCTAATGCGACATAGCACCCACCAAAATTCCACCAGAATCTGAGCTGCAAAATCCAAAAATCACTCCTTCCCTTTTGAGTCCTGCCATGCACCCAACTGGTATTTTTTGGTCACATGTGAGGCATTGCCGTACTCGGGAGAAATTGGGGCACAGATTTTGGGGTGCTTTTTCTCCTTCATACCTTCTGAAAATGAAAAATTTTGAGCCAGAACTGCATTTTTGTGTAAAAAATGTAATTTTTCATGTTCACTGCCCACTTGTATCAAAATTGGTGAAACCCCTGGGGGTTTGAAATGTACACTATACCCCTAGATGAATTCCCTGAGGGGTGTAGTTTGCAAAATGGGGTGACTTGTGGGGGGGTTCCACTGTATTGGTGCTTGGGGGGTCTTGCTAATGCCACATAGCACCCACCAACATTCCACCAGAATCTGAGCTGCAAAATCCAAAAATCACTCCTTCCCTTCTGAGTCCTGCCATGCACCCAAATGGTATTTTTTGGTCACATGTGAGGCATTGCCGTACTCGGGAGAAATTGGGGCACAGATTTTGGGGTGCTTTGTCTCCTTCATACCTTCTGAAAATGAAAAATTTTGAGCCAGAACTGCATTTTTGTGTAAAAAAAATGTAATTTTTCATTTTCACTGCCCACTTGTATCAAAATTGGTGAAACCCCTGGGGGTTTGAAATGTACACTATACCCCTAGATGAATTCCCTGAGGGGTGTACTTTGCAAAATGGGGTGACTTGTGGGGGGGTTCCACTGTATTGGTGCAACATAGCACCCACCATTCATTCCACCAAAATCTGTGCTGCAAAATCCAAAAATCACTCCTTCCGTTCTGAGTCCTGCCATGCACCCAACTGGTATTTTTTGGTCACATGTGAGGCATTTCCGTACTCGGGAGAAATTGGGGCACAGATTTTGGGGTGCTTTTTCTCCTTCATACCTTCTGAAAATGAAAAATTTTGAGCCAGAACTGCATTTTTGTGTAAAAAAATGTAATTTTTCATTTTCACTGCCCACTTGTATCAAAATTGGTGAAACCCCTGGGGGTTTGAAATGTACACTATACCCCTAGATGAATTCCCTGAGGGGTGTAGTTTTCAAAATGGGGTGACTTGTGGGGGGGTTCCACTGTATTGGTGCTTGGGGGGTCTTGCTAATGCGACATAGCACCCACCAAAATTCCACCAGAATCTGAGCTGCAAAATCCAAAAATCACTCCTTCCGTTCTGAGTCCTGCCATGCACCCAACTGGTATTTTTTGGTCACATGTGAGGCATTGCCGTACTCGGGAGAAATTGGGGCACAGATTTTGGGGTGCTTTTTCTCCTTCATACCTTCTGAAAATGAAAAATTTCGAGCCAGAACTGCATTTTTGTGTAAAAAATGTAATTTTTCATTTTCACTGCCCACTTGTATCAAAATTGGTG
Source organism: Crinia signifera (assembly GCF_055691185.1). NCBI lineage: Eukaryota > Metazoa > Chordata > Amphibia > Anura > Myobatrachidae > Crinia > Crinia signifera. The sequence goes on from NC_139222.1 coordinate 77,987,750, forward strand.
AAACCCCTGGGGGTTTGAAATGTACACTATACCCCTAGATGAATTCCCTGAGGGGTGTACTTTGCAAAATGGGGTGACTTGTGGGGGGGTTCCACTGTATTGGTGCAACATAGCACCCACCATTCATTCCACCAGAATCTGTGCTGCAAAATCCAAAAATCACTCCTTCCCTTCTGAGTCCTGCCATGCACCCAACTGGTATTTTTTGGTCACATGTGAGGCATTGCCGTACTCGGGAGAAATTGGGGCACAGATTTTGGGGTGCTTTTTCTCCTTCATACCTTCTGAAAATGAAAAATTTTGAGCCAGAACTGCATTTTTGTGTAAAAAAATGTAATTTTTCATTTTCACTGCCCACTTGTATCAAAATTGGTGAAACCCCTGGGGGTTTGAAATGTACACTATACCCCTAGATGAATTCCCTGAGGGTGTAGTTTTCAAAATGGGGTGACTTGTGGGGGGGTTCCACTGTATTGGTGCTTTGGGGGTCTTGCTAATGCGACATAGCACCCACCAAAATTCCACCAGAATCTGAGCTGCAAAATCCAAAAATCACTCCTTCCCTTCTGAGTCCTGCCATGCACCCAACTGGTATTTTTTGGTCACATGTGAGGCATTGCCGTACTCGGGAGAAATTGGGGCACAGATTTTGGGGTGCTTTTTCTCCTTCATACCTTCTGAAAATGAAAAATTTTGAGCCAGAACTGCATTTTTGTGTAAAAAATGTAATTTTTCATGTTCACTGCCCACTTGTATCAAAATTGGTGAAACCCCTGGGGGTTTGAAATGTACACTATACCCCTAGATGAATTCCCTGAGGGGTGTAGTTTTCAAAATGGGGTGACTTGTGGGGGGGTTCCACTGTATTGGTGCTTGGGGGGTCTTGCTAATGCCACATAGCACCCACCAACATTCCACCAGAATCTGAGCTGCAAAATCCAAAAATCACTCCTTCCGTTCTGAGTCCTGCCATGCACCCAACTGGTATTTTTTGGTCACATGTGAGGCATTGCCGTACTCGGGAGAAATTCGGGCACAGATTTTGGGGTGCTTTTTCTCCTTCATACCTTCTGAAAATGAAAAATTTCGAGCCAGAACTGCATTTTTGTGTAAAAAATGTAATTTTTCATTTTCACTGCCCACTTGTATCAAAATTGGTGAAACCCCTGGGGGTTTGAAATGTACACTATACCCCTAGATGAATTCCCTGAGGGGTGTACTTTGCAAAATGGGGTGACTTGTGGGGGGTTCCACTGTATTGGTGCAACATAGCACCCACCATTCATTCCACCAGAATCTGTGCTGCAAAATCCAAAAATCACTCCTTCCCTTCTGAGTCCTGCCATGCACCCAACTGGTATTTTTTGGTCACATGTGAGGCATTGCCGTACTCGGGAGAAATTGGGGCACAGATTTTGGGGTGCTTTTTCTCCTTCATACCTTCTGAAAATGAAAAATTTTGAGCCAGAACTGCATTTTTGTGTAAAAAAATGTAATTTTTCATTTTCACTGCCCACTTGTATCAAAATTGGTGAAACCCCTGGGGGTTTGAAATGTACACTATACCCCTAGATGAATTCCCTGAGGGGTGTAGTTTTCAAAATGGGGTGACTTGTGGGGGGGTTCCACTGTATTGGTGCTTTGGGGGTCTTGCTAATGCGACATAGCACCCACCAAAATTCCACCAGAATCTGAGCTGCAAAATCCAAAAATCACTCCTTCCCTTCTGAGTCCTGCCATGCACCCAACTGGTATTTTTTGGTCACATGTGAGGCATTGCCGTACTCGGGAGAAATTGGGGCACAGATTTTGGGGTGCTTTGTCTCCTTCATACCTTCTGAAAATGACAAATTTGGAGCCAGAACTGTATTTTTGTGTAAAAAAAATAATTTTTCATTTTCACTGCCCAGTTGTACCACAATTGGTGAAACCCCTGGGGGTTTGAAATGTACACTATACCCCTAGATGAATTCCCTGAGGGGTGTAGTTTGCAAAATGGGGTCACTTGTGGGGGGGTTCCTAACTTTTAGCATCTTATGGTGCCTAGAAACCTACATGGTGCCTAAAAAATAATCTCATAAAAAGGAGGCTCCAAAATCAAGTAGGTGCTCCTTCTATTATGAAGCCTGTGGTTTGGTCAACGTGCACACTAGGGCCACATATAGGATATTTATGAAAACAAAAGAATTGGGGGAATCAATTTTCAGTCACATTTCTCTAGTAAAATGTACTGTGTTCCTTAGAAAAATGTATTAAAATTGCAAATCTGCAAAAAAAAAGAAATTTTGAAATTTCACCTACACTTTGTTTTAATTCCTGTGAAACACCTAAAGGGTTAACAAACTTCCAAAATGCTGTTTTGAATACTGTGAGGGGTGCAGTTTTTGAAATGGCATCATTTATGGGGGTGTCTCACATACAAGTCCCTCAAAGTCACATCAGAACTGAACTGGTCCCTAAAAAAATCAGTGTTTGAAATTTTCTTGAAAATTTGAGAATTTGCTATTCATATTGTAAGCCTCCTAGTGTCCCAAAAAATTAAAAGGAAGTTGAAATAATGATGTCAACATAAAGTAGACATATGGTCTATGTTAGTTATTCACTATTTTGAGTGGTAAGATTATTTGTCTCACAAGCAGAAAATTTAACATTTTGCAAATCGCTAAATTTTCCATTTTTTCACGATATTTTGGTATTTTTCACAAAAAAACACAGACTGTATCGACCCAAATTTACCACTAATTTGAAGTACAATGTGTCACGAAAAAACAATCTCAAAATCACTGGGATAAGTAAAAGCAAAAAAAAGTTATCCCCACTTAAGTGAGACATGTCAGATTTGAAAAAAAGGGCTCTGTCAGGAACGCAAAAACTGGCTCTGTCAGGAAGGGGTTAATTGGATTGAGCTCTCAGAGATTTATCTCTCATTTTTTATTGAATATTTAAAAAAAGCCTTCAATCATTTTTTCCCCACTTCTTCTCTAACTGCATTGTTACATGTTCACCACCCATCGCCAACTATTTCTCCTCAGATATGGTCATCCCTCCTCACTCCCTGCTCAAGAACTCAATTCCTGTCCTTAGATATTCTTCCAGTATTTACCCCTTCAAGTCATATTCTTAGTCCCTGCACAAGATGGAGCTTCCGGCACCTTCTACCACCATACAGTATAAATAAAAGAAAAAAAATAGTATATATTTCCAAACAGTGTATAATTGATTAATTCAATAGCTGAAAATACTGTATACATTTATAACATGAATTGCACTGCAATGACGAGTTTTGATTTGAGACTTTCCTTGTCATGAAACTAACCATATTTAAAATGCATGACCAGAACTTTCTGAAAAAAACTGCTATAACATTTTTCTCTAAAATGTATTTCAGAAACACATCCCTGAGAATACATTTAAATAAATTACCTATGACAAATCTTAAACACATATACGTCATTTGTTGGATTTCATTTTTCTATCCCCCTCGAATACCAGCTTTTCATTAATCTTGTAGTTACTGTATGTATGAGAAAGATCATAAATACTAGTAGTGGCAGCCTATTCATTAATAAAAATACAGTATGTTCCTTTTGCAGATGTTGGTGGATATCAACTGGCTCTTCTAGTTTTATACCTATATAATTTAATGGTGTACATAAGCTTTGCCACAAACCCGTCTAATAAAGACAAAAAAAATATGTTCTGGTGATTTAAAGGATTAGATTTTAGTGCAGTGCAGTCTCCTGGGTTGGAAAAATGGGACGCCCACCAGGCAAGAGGAAGTATAAAGTTCCACAAAAGCCTATACTTACTTATGTGTCTGTTTTATGCTAATGTACCCTTTATTACAGCAATAATCTTCAAGTATGTTGAATATGTGTATTAGCAGAGGCGTAACTCTGGGAGGCAATGGAGTCATCTGCCACCGGGCTCCTGCTCCCAAGGGGGCACCTCTTCTCCCCTGCGAGTTTGAATCAGTTAATTAAAAGCTGTCGATATGGCTTCTTGGCTGACTTCCCTCCTAATATTATTTTTGCAAGCATCAAACCTGTATTAGAACCCATGACTTGTCTTACTGGAGACAGACACCTTACAGGTTGAGCTATTTGGGGGGCACCAATATTTATCTTGCCTCCGGGCAACTGGGGCGAACTTCCGCCACTGTGTATTAGTATTGAAGGAAGGTAGAGAGAGAAGAAAATAAGAACAACATTAAGGAGATATACCTTTGTCTGTAACAATGAAAATATTACCAGAGTGGAAAAAAAATACATAATCAACATATTTGAGGATTAATTGCTGCAATAAAATGGACAAGGCTCAAAAAACAGTGAAAAAACTCAGGTCAACCTAACGCATATGTCTACCTAAACCCATGTCGACCTAGACACCTGCTGACCTTCACCCATGTCGACTTCGAACCCTGTCGACCTTCCCACCTGTCGACCCAACGTTGTCGACCTAATGACTGTCCACCTAACTATCGTTGATAAAACGATCCACACCCATTGCAATATCCAGCCATTTTAATTGCCCGAAACGGCATCAGGAATAAAAGGATATCTGACTAAGGACCATTTGCACTTAGCTTAAAAAAATGTATAAAATGGAGTGTGATAAACTACCAGCCAATACTATCTTAAATGCCATTCTATAGGCCTTGTTTGGCAGTTGGAAGCTGATAAGCTGGTAGTTTATCACTCTCCACATTATCATTTTTTTTGAAGATTAGTACATCTGGCACTAAGGGTCAAATTACCTTTATTAGTAATAGCTTGAATGATTTAGAGTATACTCCAATAAATCTTGTTACTTATGAATATATTTATAGTTTTTTGCCTTTTATTGCAATGTACTTAGTTGCTGTTTCAAACTTACAACATACTGTAAAACCAGAAGTAGTGTCTATTCTGTAGTGTAGTAGTGTTCTACAGTAACCATATCATTTATAGGGCTTTTTCCTGTTTAATAAATAAAATCTTTCCTCTCTCTTCACTTTAGTTTAAATATTTTGGAAGGCTGTTATTTGTAATTGGTGCTCACAATAAAGCAGATAATTGCATCGGAGGCTTGAATCCCCAAATAGAAACAAAGAAATAAACACAAGAAAATAATTTGGCATCGTAAACCTAATATTGTGAATAATTTTATTGTTTTATTTTTGAATTATTAGTGTTTTATGCACATTTTAGATTCCATAAGCTTGGGAGGCAAATACAAAATTAGTTTAAGTATTTCTTGTAAAAATTGTATTAACATTTTTAATGAAAGTGTACAGGTTGGTTCAGTATCCCTTATTCAAAATGCTCGGGACTAGAAGCATTTTGTCACAACGGGTTGTTGTGGATCCACTATGGGTGACTGCTCCGATACGGATGGGAAGTGGTGGAGAGAGTATCGTTGGTCTGATATACTGTCTTCGCATAAGAGAAGGCCTTTAGGAGTTTGGTGGAACTCCCAACCAGAGGCGTGGAGTCTAACTGGGTGGCGGTTTTCACCAGTGATTCCCACAAGGGAATTTGGACCCTGCTGCGTCCACCTAGCAGGTCGCAGCCCTCTGACGGAAGCCTCCTTGAGAAGCTTAAGCACTGGCAGAGACCGGAGGGTAACATGGCATTGGATGAACACTTGGCAGTGTAATGGAACTCAGGAGGCACAATTGGAAATATAACGGAACTCAGGAGGCGCACTTGGCGGGATACAGGTAACACAGGTATCAGGCTGAACTAGCAGACAGGAAAAAGCAGGGTAATACTCCAGCAGGCTGTCAGCTGGAAACTGACCTAAGTCAGCAGAAGCATCAGCATTAAGTAATAGGCAGCCTGCCTTTTATCCCTCCCAGGTTATGATGTCACAGGCCCAACCTCTAACAGAGGTTATATCAAGCCCTGCCTCTCAGGCCGACATGCCACATCCAAGATGGTGGCGCCCATCCCAAGAGTCGGCCACGGGGATCGACAGACCCAGGGGGGATAGCCACCAGCCTTGGAGCCAGAGGGGACAGCGGAGACCTGCAGGGAGACCTGGCGGCAGAGCAATGATGTCAGCGCCCATCTCAGTAAGTAACAGACGTGGAACAATGCTCTACCGCAGCGGCGTGTACTGACACCTTTTGGATAATGGATTACTCCATATTTTGGAATATTTTTATATTTGAATGAGGTACAGTATCTTGCATTTATGTTGTATAAACACATGAAACATACAAATATATTTTGTGCATGAAACAAGGTTATAAACATGAAAGTTTGTGTACAATCCCAGACACTGAATTTGAATGCCAAGCAATAATTTTCTTGTACATATTTAGTGCCGGTTAAATATCGAGTCCCCAGTATTGCCAGTTATAGATGTACCTAGTTTTTAGCAAAAAAAAAAAGTACATTGTGGAAACTATGGTTTTCGGAAATATTTGGATAAGGGATACTCAACCTGTACTATGGCGGAACCCATATTTTGAAAACCTTTGATTTTTATATGAACTAAAATAAATATCATTGTAGGCTCTTATACTTGAAAATAAAATTATGGTTGCAGAAATGAAAAATAGCATTGCTACATAACAGTACCATAATGTTATGTCATCTTGAGTCCCTGGAAATTAAGATGATCTATTTAATTATTTGGTACTTATGTAGTATCTGGGCTGCCGATTTTTTGATTGTATGCCTTAAGTTAAGGCATACAATCAGATGCGATGCGATGCGATATCGCATCGCATCGCATACGATGCGATGCGATGCGATGCGATGCGATGACCCGATTTTTCCATAGGATTCAATGTTAAAATGGACTGAGTCCATTTTAACATGAAATTCAATGGGAAAAAGGGGTCCTTTTCATACCCCTACTATCCAAGTGGGCATGGAGTTGGATATAAACCTGTGGCGAGCGTAGCGAGCCACCGAGCCCGAAGCGTGGCGAGCGAAGCGAGCCCCGCGAGGGGACGGTATTCTGTGTCCCCTCGCGGGGCTCGCTACGCTCGCCACGCTTCGGGCTCGGTGGCTCGCTACGCTCGCCACAGGTTTATATCCAACTCCATGCCCACTTGGATAGTAGGGGTATGAAAAGGACCCCTTTTTCCCATTGAATTCCATGTTAAAATGGACTCAGTCCATTTTAACATTGAATCCTATGGAAAAATCGGGTCCATCGCATCGCATCGCATGCGATTTGGTCGGGTGCGATGCGATGCGATGGACCCGATTTCAAAATCGGCAGCCCAGTTACTACATAAGTACCAATTATTTATTTTTAATCTAAGTCTAACTTGCTTAAACTATATTTATCTAAAGTGCCTAAGGGTTATTTTATTTAACATATAGCTCTATATGTTATAGATTTCAAGATGCATTCTCACTCTTACGACTGCTTCATCTTCCATATTACCTCTGGTAAAACACCAGCTCAGTGACGACATGAGTGTTTTATGCTCTCATTGCAAAATACTATTTGATGCCCAAGTATGAGGCAAAGTGATGAAGATAACGAAGCGTCTGGGAAGACATATAGCGGAGTACGTTACCCCAAGAATTTTGGTTGCTAAAGATTAACTAATAGCTAGTGGTTTCAGTGGGAAAGGATGATATCTGAAGCCATCACTTTTTATGATGTTTGCATGGCAAATAAATTTGTGTTTCATTAAAATAGCAAGATGCTCATCGTCTGCTGATCTCCTCTGCCAGTCCCTCCATTGGTTGCCTGTATTTTTCTGTATTTAATATAAAATACCTCTACTCGCATATAAAGCTATTAACCATACTACACCAGCTTATATATCTTTACTTATCTCTAAATATCTCCCAACTCAACCACTCCGCTCAAGATCTGCATCTCTCTTCTGCACAGATCACTAACCTATCAGATTCACTATTACAGGACTTTCATCAGGCTGCTCCCATTCTATGGAATCCCCTTCCACGCACAATCTCCACTGGCCTTCAAACTTTCAAGTGTTCCCTGAAAAATCACCTCTTCATGCCCCACGCATAACCCTCTGAGGCACTTACTGTATGTATTATATAGATTCTCTTTCTGGACTTGCAACTTAGTGGGACTGCTATGCTATTACCCGTGCCTGTCCCTGTGTTTCCCTCCTATGTCTTTAAAGATTGTAAGCTTGCAGCAGGGCTCTCCTACCTCCAAGTCTGTCTGTTGTCACCTGTTGTTTGTTTTATCACTGTCTGCAATTATAAAGCGCAACAGCATCAGCTGCGCTATATAAGAAACTGTAAATAAATAAACAATAAATAAAATAAACTTGCATGTAAAATACCAACTTTCACACATATAGCATAAAGTGCATGTTCCCAACAATTGACAATGGGACACATGGTGCGTGTTTTTAAGAAATATGCAATGGTTTGTTGTTAAGCGTCATAATATAGGGAGTAATATGTATACATGTGTATATAATGGTTATCATTTTTAATATTGCTATTTACATTTTATTTTCCCCTTTACCTTTTAGTGAACCCTTGTAAGCGTCTATGTAGTAATTTAACTTTACACCATTTATGATGCTCTGCCTTGTCTGCTTTAAAGATTAAGTCCTATTAAGGAAGCATAAACCGGTCCCAGGACATCTGAAAATTCTCTTTGGAAGTGTTGTGATTGGTAGATTTCATCACATACTGTGCATTACCAAAGTCCATTTGTATATGGAGCAAGAGGGCAGGAGGAGGGCGTAGAAGTTCATAGCAGGGAATGGGAAAAGGGATAGGAGGAAGCTTTTCTGGATCAGATATAGAGTAGGTGCACTGTGTGAATGAAGTCTAAATCTAAACGATTGAACTGAGACAAAATAGGCAGAGAGGGCACATTATGAAAGATATTTCCTTGCAGTATGCAAGGACACATTGTAATTTTCTCTAAGTGTATACTGTACACTTGATTTTAATAGAAGTCTGTGTGGGATTAAAAACTTTTAATAGGTTACACCTTGCATCTTAAAATCGAAGCTTATTGCAATTCCATTATGACCGGTTTGAAACAAATCTTAAATGACAGAAAACTGCTTGACAGACAATATTGCTTCACTCAGTTGACTAATTTGTATTAAAGCTAATCCAATCACACTTCTACAACTTTCACACTGCCTAAACGTTTTAAAAAATGGTATTTTGAAACAGTATTTAAAACGGGTCTGAGCCTTCACATTGCAGTAGATTACCGTTTTAAATACTGTTTAAATACCATTCACATCAGTCAACTCGTTTAATCCCCTGAACACGTTTCAAGGCAGAATGCAGGGGACAGCCTATCACAGGTATGTAGTGTTACGATGCCCTGGCCTGGGCGCTGGAGACAATAGCTGGTTCCAGAAGACGAGGTGATCAGGCGTGAGCCCGTAGCCGGGACCGCCGGTTAGTATGGCCACAGCGGGTACTACACTCACTCTGTTGAGTCCCCGAGGCAGATGGCAAACCCCTGCGGAGCTAGGCTTTACCTGGGGCCGCCGCATCCGAAGGAGCGAGTTAGGCCCGCTCCGACCCCGATGCAGCCAGGTCTTATGTAATGACAAGGGGTAAGCGATCGCCACAGGGTATCCCAAGAGGACCAGCTAACTAATGGACCTAACTGGGAAAAAGGCCCCTAACTGCCGGCACCAAGCCAAGACGGGAGCGTGACCTAGTCGCAGACACCAGCTGAAGGAAGGGAGTCCCCAACAAAACACACCAGAGGGACCGTGACTCCCAAAGCAGGTATCTGGAGGAAGAAGCGACACTCCTGCCTAAACAGAATTCTAATGACATACAGGGGCAAGGGAACATATACTGAAAAAGGGAATAAAGAGACAAAAGAGAGGATACCAAAGATAATCCCACGGAAGATGGAGACTGTGGGTCTGATGCAGGCTCACAGGCTGAGAATGGTACACAGCTGAGAAGTCCAGGAGAAGACTGGAAAGGATCACCGCTGGAGAAAACAGACTGACAGGCTGGGAACACCAGGCAGACTGAAGCTGAGTACTTCAGTCATGATACCTAGGACCAAGGACCTAGGGTACCAGAGGGCATAAGCAGAGTGCTCTAGGCAAGCAAAAGCTATAACCGGCGTCTGTGCCCAGCAGACGCCGGCTATTTATTCAAAATTCGCGCCACCTGACTGACGTCAGGTGCGCGTGCTCCCGGTTGCCGGGAGGAAGTTCGGGGACGTTGCCTAGCAACGCCCCGATGCTTAGCCTCAGAGCGAAGCTTGGGACACTGCCCGGCAACGTCCCCCGCCGCGTCAGATGATGCTGCATCTGCCGTCCGGGTGCAGGGACTCCCGGACGGCGGCATGCAACATGTAGTCTGTTGTTTTTACTAAATACCGTTTCAGAGCCATTCTCACTGCATAAAAATGTCTCTGAAATGTGTAGGACTCTGATTTTTAAACGTTTTTAAAATACCGGTTATCTTTAACCGGTAAATGAACTCTGGCACTTTCCCACTGCAGCCTTAAAGGTTTTAAAATGGAAAAAAATAGCAATATACCGTTTAACAAGTGCAGTGTGAAAAGGGTATTACTGAAAGTTATGTTTGTACACAGGAACGCTATCCAATAAATAACTTCAAAAGTATCTGCAATGGTCAAATTTGGAGGTCAGGAATGTATGGTTTGACCGGGTTAAAAACGGTGATGCATGATATCCCAATCTACACTACTTGACAAAAGTAAGTGGCTATGCAATTCCATGAAATTAAAATTTGAATGCAGCATGAGGTGGCTTCCTGCATTTATCCCCACCAGCTGTGATTCACATTGCTCCCAGGCAGCTGTCAGACTCAGATCAGATCCTGACTCCCGGGTCCTGCAATTCTGCTTTGGATGATCTATAACAGGTCTGGCCAACCAGTGGCTCTCCAGCTGTTGTGAATCTACACATCCCAGAATGCCCTGCCATGGTTTTAGCATTCCTTAATAGTACTACTGTGACAAAGTATGCTGGTATCTGCAATTTCTCAAAAGCTAGAGATCTGCGGGTTTTCCGGGCCTTAGCTAGACAATGGACCAGTCACACCTACAAAATGAGGCAACAAACCCTCATATTGAAGAATTATGCCAATTACCATATTGTCTTTGCTCCCATATGACCCAAAACATGCTGCAGCTGACGGGGTTGTGAGAAATGGTTCTTGGCCTACACAGCCACACATCCGTCAGAAAAGTAAAGTAAACCATCAAGTTCATGTACAAATATGGGTACTTGTTTTCTAGCACAGCGCCCATCGTATGCCATCGCATACTACCAATTAAGGTATGCGACGGGACCCGATTTTCGCGTCCTAAGACCTGCTGTACAATTTTAATATTGTGTGGCATCGCATGCGATTACAATGGCATGCAATGCAATTTTTAATTGTACAGGCACCCTGATGGGTGATTACTATGTTAAATGCACCCCATTGTTAACGCCACCCCCACTATCAACGCCAACACAAATCGTGGTGAGCGCAGCGAGCCCGCGAGGGGCGGCAGTACGCGTCCTCCGACCTTTTCATACCACCACTATCCACGTCAGCATGGACTTGATTTTATATAGTGTGGCAAGCACAGCGAGCCACCGAGCCTGAAGTATGGCGAGCGCACGCGGAATACATGTGAAGTAATCTGCGTCCGCTCACCATGCTTCGGGCTCCGTGGCTCGCTGTGCTTGCCGCACTATATAAAATCAACTCCACGTCGACGTGGATAGTGGGGGTATGAAAAGGTTGGAGGACGCGTACCGCCGCCCCTCGGGTCTGATCGCATCGCATGCGATTGGGTCGCATGCAATGCGATTGAAACAATGACATAAGATGAAAATCGTGGGTGCTGTGCTAGGAAACAAGTACCCAAATATAAATTATGCTCAGGTTGCACACTGATCAAATAATTACACCAAGGTATGGACAATTCATCTGATCTGCAAGTGTGTACTCAGCTTTATTTTCACTGAGGTTTTAAAATCACAACAGTAAAACGACAGCAGTCATTTAAGTGAATAAATCAATCAGAAAATCGCAATACTAATTATCAAAATGTGACAAAACATTATTTGCGCTGAATGTCATTTTACAGCGGTGTGTTGTTTTTTTTTTTTTTAGTTACTGTATTGTGTATTTATTTCTGTATTGAGCTTAAAGGGATTAAAATAAACCTATTTTATGTAAATTTTTATAATAAATATACGCATACCAAATACGTATACTCTTAAAAATTAAAGGAATTCCTCTGTATTTAAGAAACTATAACTGTGCCTAGGGTCAGTAAGATGTGTTTCCTCTGGCTCCTTCTTTGCTAATTAACCACATTTAGTTTAAAGAAAATATAACCCCATTCTCTAGAGCTACACTGCTTTAATGTAATACTGTATGCAATTAACACTAATTTCTTTGTTACAGAGGAGAATGCCCTAGAACACAGCCCAGAGAAGACAGCCGTGGCTCCACAGGAGATAAGATGGAAACCTCTGGGCAGAATAATAAAGAAGGTTTAAAAGGTTACCCAGTAAATATCCATTTTGTAAAATAGTCTACTGGAAATGACGATCGGAAAAGAAAAAAGGAAAATGATAAAGAAATAAAATATAATATAATAAATATAACGCTAGAAAGGGATTCTTTGCTGGTCTGGTTCTTTTTAATGGTGGTTAAAATCATAGAAACAACACAATATGGCTGCAGTGAAGCGCTTATTGGGGCATGTTTGGAATATAACCTTTTAGGACTGGCAGATAATGCAGTAATGTATCTTTTGTTGGAGCACTCTGAATCTTTAGGGAACATCAGCATTATGCCACATGATAAAATTGTTCAGTACACTCAAGTACAATGGCTGAGTTCAATTCAATGACTCGTACAAATTTTAACAAAGCAAGAACTTGAATTAACAATACTGTTTTATCAATTAATTTGACCTTTTCAAGACTTCAAGTGCATTAGCAGTTCACCTTACTTTATATTACAGGACGATGATGCCAGCATGTATCATCATTACAGAAATGAATGACCTCCAAACTCTTTCAAAACATGTTTGTTATTAGTTGTCGTTATATGATTTGGCAAACCGAGTATTTCTCTGCAAATCACAAGGTATTCTGTACAAAATAATGCTTTTTGTTACTTGGGGAAACAAGGTAACATATTCACATAGACACATAGGGGGAAATTTAATAGAATAAGAGATTCAGAAAGTGAGAGATTTGGTAAGAAATCCCCAGTTATTTTTTTAAAGCGGCAATCATTTACACTGCAAAATCAGTGTGATTTTGAAATGTAAATGAGTGCTGCTTTAAAAAACTGGAGATTTCGTACTAAATCTTTCACTTTCTGAATCTCTCATTCTATTAAATTTCCCCCATAGATTGTAGTGTTTGAACCAAGGCAAACACAGGTGATAATGAGATATACAAAGATCGGCAGTGAGAGTTGGATAGCTAAACTAACTAAAGTCAGAATATACAGGGAACAGGATTTCTGAATAGCCCAATAGCACAATGTGAAGATACAAGGTTACAGAATTACCCCACATGAAAATATAAAGCTATATATGGGTACAGAGAAGCAGGGATTCTATATTATCTAAATGCAGGATGCTGAGAACCAGGGATTTAAGATTACCCAGATGTAGGATGCGGAGATGCAGGGTTTCAGGAATACCAAAAAGGATGAAGAGTTTCAAGAATACCTGAATGTAGAAATTCTTGGGCTTTACAAGAAAGCCTGCTAGCTAGAACACTGGAGCATTACAGGAGAGTCTACTAGCAGGAACACAGGAGCAGATTGGCAGAGAATTCTGGGAGAGTACAGATACATTGGAGTTTGGGATGAACAGGTGTAAGGAATGACAGAGAGGTGCTGTTCATTAGGGTCTTCCAGGTGCATTAATCAGCTGCAAAACACAATCTACAGCACAAACTGAAAAGAATAGCACCTCTGGTGAACTTTGGAACTTACTGAAAGGAAAACACCTAGAGACCTGTCCACTAGTTCATCAGTGGATTTGCAGCCAGTACAGAATGTGACAACACTTCTAGTATTGGGTAGAACCCTCTATTAATATTCTAACACTAGAAATAATCAATTCAGGCATAACTATAATTACAAAGATGCATAAAATCCCAACAAATACAGTAGGTTTCTGATCCTATAAAGCAATCGGACAATTGCTAGAAAACATATACAATTAATAGATATAAAAATATACATATAAGAAGCACATATAGTCAAAAAAAGCAATGATGTAATAATACAATTAAAGGTACTTGTTTCCTAGCACGGCACCCCCGAATTTGATCGAAGTGCATGTTATGCAATCACATATATAGTGGTATGCGATGTGATGCAATGTGATTTTTAATTGTACAAGCACCCCAATGGGTGCTTACAATGTTAAATGCACCCCCACTGTCAACACCACCCCCACTATCAACATCAACCCGAAGCGTGGCGAGTGCAGCGAGCCCCCGAGGGGCGGCAGTATGCATACTCCAACCTTTTTATACCCCTACTATCCACGTCAGTGTGGAGTTGATTTTAGATAGTGTGGCGAGCGCAGCGAGCCACCGAGCCCGAAGCGTGGCGAGCCCCGTGAGGGGACACGGATTACTTTACATGTATTCCGCAACCGCTTGCCACGCTTCGGGCTCGTATTCCACATCCCCTCGCCATACTTCGGGCTCGGTAGCTCGCTGAGCTCGCCACACTATCTAAAATCAACTCCACACTGACGTGGATAGTGGGGGTATGAAAAGGTTGTCGTTTCGCTGCGCTCGCCATGCTTCAGGTTGGCGTTGATAGTGGGGGTGTCGTTGACAATGGGGGTGCATTTAACATTGTAAGCACCCATCAGGGTGCTTGTACAATTAAAAATCACATCACATGCCATTTGCTGGCATGCGATGCTATGCGACATTTCATTGTAAAAGCACTTCTGTTAATTTAACGGGAATATCGCATCACATCGCATCGCATACCACTAAATACGGTATGCGATGGGCACCGTGCTAGGAAACAAGTCCCTCATTAAAATAGCATTTGCAGAAAAAAAAATCCACATGGAAAATATTTTAGCACATTACAGTACATGATATTTTGCGGGCCATACACTAGATCTTTAAGTACCCCAACAGTGCATGTTTTCCAGGTCACAGCTGCACTCATTATTCACTGACACATTTTACAGATGCACAGGTAGAGCTGATATTTCACTTGTGATTTTGTGTGGAGACCTGGAAAATGTTTGGGTACTTGAAGACCAAGGTTGAGAATCACTGCACTAGATTAACTTTCCTCCAACCATCTAACAGTGGTTCCCAACCCTGGTCCTCAAGTAACCCCAACAGTGCACGTTTTCCAGGTTTCTACTCTCCACACAGAATCACAAGTGACATAATTAGCTCCACCTGTGAATATTTTAAAATGTGTCTGAATAATGAGTGCACTGTTGGGGGTGCTTGCGGACCAGGGTTGGGAACCACTGATCTAACTAGTTGGTTGGTTGGTTGGTTGGACTGAAACTCTGGTACTGAATGAGAGCAAATGACAATCAGCATTTTGCTCACAAACACAGGAAAATGGAGAAAAAAAACACAGTGCACGTTTTGCAGGTCTCCTCACAGAATCACAAGTGAAATAATTAGCTTCACCTGTGGATCTTTTAAAATGTGTAAATGAGTAATGAGTGCACCTGCTGGGTGAACTAGAAAATGTGAACTGTGTGGGGTCCTGATGACAGAGTTTGAGACCCCTGGTCTAGTGTATGGCCAACAAAAGACTTAAGCAGCCCATACACGCTGCGATGCCTGGCTGTGCATTCCTTGCTTTGAGGTGCGCGCTCCCGCGGCACCTCATCGCACAGTACAGAAAGTATGCGCTTGCACATACTTTTTGTACTTAGTTCTCATCACATAGCATTGCATTGCATGCAGTGCAATGTGATGTGATCCGTGCTATTTAAGCCCACAACGCACGCCCGTATCGGGGCGTGTATGGGCAGCTTAACATTGTATATCAGTCTGTTTAGACCAATATTTTCCCAAGATGTTTGGGAGATGTTTCCCTCTTTGTATCCCAAAACCTCCTTTCATAGGAAAGGCCAGGGCACTGGGAATCAGCACCATTGGTACTTGTGTATTATCACGGCGCCCCCGATATTGATCGTGAGATTTTTTCATCGCATGCCATACACCCGATGCACTGCGATTCGATTTTAGCCCCCTATGCAATGAAAAATTGTATAAGCACCCTAATGGGTGCTTACAATGTTAAATGCACCCTCACGCCACCCCCCCAATATAAACGTGAACCCGAAGCGTGGCGAGCGCATCGAGCCAGCGAGGGGCAGCGGTACGCGTCCTCCGACCTTTTCATACCCCCACTATCCACGTTGGCGTGGATTTGATTTTATAAAGTGTGGCGAGTGCAGCGAGCCACCGAGCCCTAAGCGTGGCGAGCGCAGTGAGCCCCTTGATGGGACGCTTATACCTGTGAAGTTATGCGCATGCGCTCACCACGCTTCGGGCTCGTGGCTTGCTGCACTCTCCACACTTTATAAAATCAACTCCTCACCGACGTAGATAGTGGGGGTATGAAAAGGTCGGAGGACGCGTACCGCCACGCTTCGGGTTCATTGGGGTGCATTTAACATTGTAAGCACCCATTAGGGTTACAAGTTATAATCGCATCCCATCGCATTGTATAGCATTGTATGCCATATACAATGACATACAATTTTAAAATTGTATGACATTGGGTAACATCACGTGATATTGCATCGCATACTATCGGATGCCTTATGGTCTGCGATGCGATAAGCGCCGTGATACTACACAAGTACGGCACCATTTTAAATTAAAATTTTTTAAAAGAAAACTCCTGAGTTTGCTGATATTTTGTGTTCGTATCAAGCCTTTAATAATAAATAGGCCCTATGAATATGCCAGGAAAGGGAGAAAAAGTACTCGCTTTTATGTGGGCATGTGTAACTAATTAAAATGTTCTCCTTCCCTTGTCAATTCCCTATGGATATGCCATAAGGTAATAAGTATTTCTTGAGTTATAAATATTTTGTTTTTCAGAAATGTTTTGTTTTTAACACTACAGTACATCATTTTTTTTCTCCTATTTAATTTAATGTCAACTTATTTGAAAAATAATCTTAATAATTTTTGTTATTGAGGAACATTGAATTTTATGACACAAAAGGTGTATTGGAATTTTTGGTGATTATCCAGCCATTTTTCAGGTTTTTGTTTTGGATCTGGATCTCCTTCAGGTTTTAGATCTAGTATCGATCTAGTAATACTAAAAACGGTACTTGTTTCCTAGCACGGCGCCCGTCGTGGTAGATCGCATACCTTAAGTTAAGGTATGCGATGGACGCGATTTTCTGTTAATTAAGTGGCTTTATTGCCGGCAAAGAGAAAATCGTGTTGATCGCGTCCATCGCATGCCATTATAATGCGACCGACGCGATTTTACATAGGGAACAATGGGAAATGGGCCAATGGGCTAAATTTTTCATTGTATATGCACCATCATGGGTTTTAAGTATGTGAAATGTCCCACCATTGTTAACGCCACCCCACTATTGACGCCAACCCTTAGCGTAGTGAGTGCAGCGAGCCCACGAGTTGCGGCGGTACGCATCCTCCGACCTTTTCATACCCCCACTAGCCACGTCGGCGTGGAGTTGATTTTATAAAGTGCGGCAAGCGCAGCGAGCCTGAAGCGTGGCGAGCCCCGCGAGGGAACGCGTATACCTGTGAAGTTATGCGCGTGCGCTAAACACTTTATGAAATCAACTCCATGCCGATGTGGATAGTGGGGGTATGAAAAGGTCAGAGGACGCGTACCGCTGCGATCGCCACGCTTCGGGTTGGCGTTCATCGTGGGGTGGCGTTTACAATTGGGGGGCATTTCACCCATGAGGGGGGGGTATGCAATTAAAATTGGGGTCTCGGGGGCTTTTTACATTGGGACCAATGTAAAATTGGGTCTCAGGGACCATTTTACATTGATTCCAATGTAAAAATGCGTCGATCGCATCACATGCGATTTGGTTGCATGCGATGCGATCAACGCGATTTTTGTAAGCCCGGATGCTTGAGATAAAAATCGCTGGCGACGTGCTAGGAAACAAGTACCCTAAAAACAGCTAAAATAACATAATTTAAGGGTGTTTTTGTTCTTACAGTATTACTAACCTCAATACCACCGATTTCCTACTTTACCATCCCAGCGGACATGGAGGGGGACTATAATAGGAGGAATGTAATAGTGCCTAAAGCATGGAGAGCATAAAAAAACCATGTGAGGGAATGCAGTACACTTACACAAGGTCACTGCCGACCTATGTCGACATAGACAAAAAAATCCGAAAAACTCATGTTGACCCTTTTCACATCAACCTTTTACCTGTCCATCTTTTTGTTTGTGTCGACCATTTGACTGCCGAACAAAAGTGGTCAACCTATTGACTGTTGACCTTATTTGTGTTGACTATGACACATACCCCAGTGGGGGTATGGCTTGCGGTCACAGTGGGGTTAATTTATGGCAAAGACAGCAGTGACAGAACAGTATGCACAGCGGGATTAACTTATGGGTACTTGTTTCCTAGCACGGCGCCCACAATATTCAGTCACATGGCATTTTTTTCATTGCATCACATGCCATAAGCCCCCTAATGGATTTATTCAATGTTAAATGTCCCCCAAATACAATTTTAAATTGTATAAGCACCCTAATGGGTGCTTACAATGTTAAATGCACCCCCACGCTACCCCACTATGAACGTCAACCCGATGCGTGGCGAGCGGAGCGCGCCCGCGAGGGGTTGCGGTACGCGTCCTTCGACATTTTCATACCCCCACTATCCACGTTGGCGTGGAGTTTACATTATATAGTGTGGCGAGCGCGAGCGAGCCACCGAGCCGGAAGCGTGGCGAGTGCAGCGAGCCCTGCGAGGGGACGCGTATTACTTTACATGTCCGCTCGCCACGCTTCGGGTTGGCGTTGATTGTGGGGGTGTCGTGGGGGTTCTTTTAACATTGTAAGCACCCATTACGGTGCTTATACAATTAATAATATTACAGGGGGGCCATTTAACATTGTAAGCACCCATTAGGGTGCTTATACAATTTTAAATCGCATCGCATTGTATGGCATTGTATGCCATGTACAATGATATACAATTTTAAATTGTATACCATCGGGTGCCCATCGTGTTGCATCGCATAGCATACCATTGTATGGCTTATGGTATGCTATGTGATGGGCACCGTGCTAGGAAACAAGTACCAACTTGTGTTCAGCCAGCGGTGACAGTACAGTATTATCAATGTTTTTACAGCCAGCAGTCACAGTAACTATGCACAGTGGGTTTATGACTAGCAGTCACAATATGCACAGTGGGGTCCTGAATTTAAAAATGATAATATGCAGAAGTAAGTGTGCTGCCCGCTGCTTGTACACCATATAAAGGCGCTGAACCTAGGGCTTAACGCCTTATATGGGATCTAATCCGACACCGGGAAGAAGGCATTTGGCCTCATTCTGGGATCAGAGTCTGCCAGGAAAACCCAAGCCAGACTGGGATCACGGAGTTCGGTCGGGTCCATTTCTTGGAGAACCGGACCCACTTACCTCTAATTGAAATGTAAGGCCTGTTTCAAAGGCCAGACTACATATATGACTAGTTTAATTACTTTTTCATTAAGCATACAATTTTAGTTTAATAAATGTGCGTTTTACAATGTAGCATAGTGGCACAACTACTATACAAAATAGCAAATATTTTAAGCGTTGTATTCACAGTCAACACCAAGTCTATGTGTTTTAGTCTTCATTAATAAATCTTTCCATTTATCTGTGGAAAGGAGGATAATAATAACAGGGATTCACTTTCACCCAGCCTGTGCTTTCTTGCCTGATTTATTATCTCATACTCTCTTTGATCTAGTTACAGTACCGTATCTGTTTGAAACAGGGATTTAGTGAATCATGGCCTATTTCTCTCTAGAAGCATTCGCTTACAGGTGAAAAAAAATGTTACATTTCTGGAAAGAAAAGGTTTGTGTACTTTCTTTAAGAAAAGCATCAAAACTCCTGCTGCCTTTGTCATTTTTAAAATGATTGTTGACATGGAGTCATATTCCAGAGAATTTAAAATATACAGAAAACAGGTTCTTTAGCATCACCTAAATGAAACACTGTATCATTCTCCAACATCATGAATGTTAAACTGGCTACTGACATTCTGAGCAATGGTTCAAGATTTAAAACCACCTTTGCGTGACCTTGGACAAGTCACACTATATGTTTCATGTTGCATTTCTAAAAAAAATAAAAAATAAAGAAAAAACAAAAAACAAGAAATAAAACAGGATGAAGCAAATATCAAAGTGAGTGAAACGATTACTCCCATTTCCAGTTATGATGGACCTAAAAGTAGGGCAAGTGCAAGGAGAAATGGCAACCTGGGCAAAATGTTAGCCTATCACCCTTGAAAGACCCTCATAACATATTCATACGGTACAGAGAAGCTATGCATTAATTACTGCTGCTGATGACAGGTATGGATTGTTAGATAGATACTGTCTAAATAAACAGTTAATAGGTCGACACCAAATGTTCGACATGCAAAAGGTTGACAGGGTCAATGTGGAAAAAGGAAATCATGGTCAAAAGAAAAAAAACATAAAGAAGAAAAACACTTGGAATGGTCTACATGTTTCCCAAATTTAAGGTGTCATTGTCGCCAACTGTCGACACAGACCCTTAATTTGTGTAACACTTGCCATGCTTCTCAACCAACTTTGCCATTCTCAATTGTAATCCACGCAGATGGTAAAGTATGAAAATATCCCAAAAAATAAAAAATCATTAAAGACTCATGTCGTCCTTTTCATGTGTCTACCTCTGTCTTGTCAACTTTTTGACCACGTCAACCTTTTATTATGGCAATCTTTTGGCCCTGTCAATTTATTGCATGTTGACTGTATATCCAGGCACTGTAGGTCGATCAACCAAAATAACCAGCTGCTGACTGCTTTGCATTAGACAGCAGCTTATATTTATATGACGATATATGTACCTAGCGACCGCATTTGCAATGGTACCCTTGCCAAGGCTGTGCGTGACGAGTGATGATAGCAGGAGTAGGGAGCGGGGGCCATGGTACATTCAGCAGAATCGCTCTAGCTAGAGATATCTTACAGCAGAGATGGGGAACATTCGTCCCTCCAGCTGTTGTCGAACTATACATCACAGCATGCACTGCAACAATTTTTAGCATGGACAAATAGTAAAACAGTAGCAGGGCATTCTGGGTTGTGTAGTTCAACAGCTGGAGGGCCAAAGGTTCCCCACGCCTGTCTTACAGCATCCTACATGTAAGGGTGATGGCTGACATCACTCAAGGTGTGTACATCATTGAAGATACAGTGCAAACAAACACTACATGATATGCACGGAAAATATGGTTAATTATCAGTTTTATCATGCATATTGCCTACTATATCACCTAGTACAGTGGTTCTCAACTTCGGTTCTCAAGTTCCCCCAACAGTGTTTTCTAGGTTTTCCAGCAGGTGCACAGGTGCAGTCATTACTCATTGACACATTTTAAAAGATCCAGAGGTGGAGCTTATTATTTAATTTGTGATTCTGTGTGAAGACACGGAAAACGTGCACTGTTGGGGGTACTTGAAGACCAAAGTTGAGAACCACTGATCTAGTATGTACTGTACATACCTTTAGGCATCTGCCTATTGGTAGCACTGGCACTGCTAAGAATAATAGATTTAAACTTAAGATATTCTTAAATTATTGCAAAACTGCCACAATGACCACATAATGTTTAAACACCACATCTCTCATTTCAATTGATTTGATGTTAAAAAAAAAATTGTCTGGAATATGTATTTATTTTATATATCCTTAATCAGCTTGGAGTGAAAGGGAGATTGTTTATCCCCTATTCTGAACTGTGACACAGGTGCCTCTGGTCATAAACAAGTGTAATATTAGAACATTATACTCCAGCATTGAATCCATCTTTTTAGGAATTATTTTTTATTTCAATAACAATTTCTATTGATATAGAGGTATTTTCTCTGGTGGATACTGTATAGAGAACTTTGATTCTCGTACTATAAATTATTCTTTTTTTTTTTTTAACCCTTCTAAGAATCACATATGAATAAAATGTTTTGTAAGCCAATGATCATGTTCTAATTTAATGAAAAGCAACATCTTCAAAGATCAGGACTAATCATTCTGCCTGTGTTCCTGAAGGATCACTATCAGAGGCTACACAGGCAGGTTGCACATGAATGCAGTGCTACAGATATGCTCACTTCACTTACAAGGAGCGATCGAGTACATCCTTGCCAAGCACCACAGTTGAGAGACCTCTAGCATATACAGTACCAGACCACGAATTTAGTAATGGGTGAACTATACAGTATACGATTACCAGAGTCTTAAAGTTTTTATCAGACATGATTTTTTAAAGAAATATTTGACTTCGTATGTTACTGTACGGTACTTTGTGGTTTTTCTTTTTACAAGAATTCAGATTTGTTTCTTGTTATTTTAACAATAAGGAAACATATTGGGTACATAGCAGAACAGTGTGGTCAGTGTTACCAGCACAGTTGTTCTACCGTTCTTTAGAAGATCCGTCGGCAGTTGGTATGTTGACATTATACGGTTGACATTGAAAAATGCTGTTCTCACAGCACTCTTCTTGTATTTCAACTACAGCTCTTACTCTTCTACAATCTATACCTGCATCTATTCTCATTCACTTCCTTATATCTCGGCTGTATTGTGTACTAAGAATTGTGCTTTAATTGTTTTATGTCTAGTTCTGTGTATCCTGTACTGTTCTTTTGTGTTCTATATGTACAGCACTAGCTGGTGCAATCACCATGTGGCACCGCTAATTGGCTGCCTGGGTGCTGCACAGCTCAGTAATTATATGTTCCCCATGTCTGTGTCCCTCATTAGAGTACATCTAGTATATATATCAGTACTGTTACTGGCTTTGCAATCACCATGTAGCGCCGCTGAATGGCTGCCTGGGTACTGCACAGCTCGGTAAATATGTTCCCCATGTTCGTGTCCCTTATTAGAATGCGTCTAGTGCATATCTGTACGTGTGATGTATATCTGTACTGCCATTGTTGCCTGTTCCTTGTACTGATAACCCTTTCTATTGCTGTATGTGCATTGTTATTTTTAATGTCTGTAAAGCGCCTTGAGTCCTGTTGGAGAAAGTGCGCTATATAAATAAAACTTACTTACTCACTTACATAAAAAAGGGTGAAACAAGCCAAAGGTCAACAGAGTGAGAATGGTAAGGGAACAGTGTACCAAGCCCAGTGGTAGTGGAGCCAGGCACTTTGTTTAAAGCATCATGAGTGAAGTACACAGATTTTGGGTCCATGTTGTTAGATTTACATATCGACACCAAAAAAGCATGAAAAACAGGTTGACATTATATGCGTCTCCGTGTCAACATTTGGGGCATATTAACATTGTGCCTTTTGATCTTTTGGGGGCAAGCTGCTATGCCACACCCTTTCTTAAGTTTAGTTTTGATAAACAGGATATCATCTTTGTTACCTATCTTACATCTGTATTACTATTATTATTGTTTAATTTTATAGCACCACAAGGGTTTCCCAGGGCCTAGCAATACATAAATGATCAAAAAACAAGAAAATAATGAATTAGAGTAAAAAGCTATTTAAGACAAATACATGGTAAATAAAGACTATTGCCTCAGGAGACAGGACACTGAAGCCATTATTAGGGTGGCAGAGATATATTAAACTCACCATCAGCAATCTATATGCCCCACACTTTAATAAACGTGCTGGTGTTTCAAAATATGATGTCAAATGTATTAATTGACAGCTATAACTTGACTATAAAGGGTGGCGGCCCTAAAAAAACATCGTTGGTGTCCAACTCTCCCCTCGCGACCCACCCGTGTGGACGGTGCACCCCATCGACCTGTCCAAGAGGCATGGGCTAGCGACATATCGATCATACGATATTCATTTAAACAAGGACCGTTCTTTACCGCCGCCAAGAAAAGAAAGTTAGGGAGGGAGAGTGGGGGGGGGGGGGGGGAAATTCCTACCAGAGAGAGGCAGATCACCTGACTTCCTGACTACTCCTAGCTCAAGGAAGTCCTCCCTTGATCCCTAATTGGCTAACACTGATCTTGTCATAACCCCTAGCAAAACAGCCTAAAGTGCAGGCAGCCCTCGGTTTTCTAAATATTGTAAGAAAAGCACATGAGGAGAGAGGAACCTGCACGTGTGAGCTTACATTCTATATCTTTGTTTTATGTTTAAAATGGAGCAGGCAGAGAAGTTATTCTAGAGATCAAATAAAAAGCATCTTTTTTTATAATGCTTTATCAAGAAATGGACTTTGAACAAAAGGTCATAACACATTTTTAAAAGTTAATATCCTAGTCATTAGGTAAAGGGATATGGATCATAGACACCACTAGGTCGACATGCATGTAGGTCAAAATGACTCAAGGTCGACATGAAGGAAGGTCGAAAGTCAAAAGGTTGACATGTTTTTTTTATTATTTTACCCGAATGTCAACACAGTCAACATGGACACTGAATTGTAGCACCGCATCCCCGCGCATGGCTCACTGCGCTCGGCACACTATGTTGTTCTACCCTAGTGCCTTGATGGCTAAACTTGACACTCAAGATGTTTTTAAACTACACATCCCAGCATGCTCTGCTTCAGTTTTGCTTTTTTTGGCTGTGCTAAATCTGATCCAGAGCATGCTGGGATGTGTAGTTCAACAACAGCTGGAGTGTCAAGGTTAGCTATCAAGGTCCTAGTGGATAGTAAGGCATGAAAATGTTGAACTTTTAACTGTCGACCTCCCCATTATTATTTATTTATTATTTATTAACAGTTTCTTATATAGCGCATACAGTACATATTCCGCAGCGCTTTACAGAGAATATTTTAACATTCACATCAGTCCCTGTCCCAGTGGAGCTTACAATCTATATTCCCTACCACATGTACACGCACACACATTTATTCTAGGGTTAATTTTTTTGGAAGCCAATTAACCTACCAGTATATTTTGTGATTGTGGTAGGAAACCGGAGTACCGGGATGCAGTTAAAATCCAGGCGGTCGGGATCCTGGCGTTCAGAATCCCGACGCCAGAATCCCGACACTTTCTCCCTCCTTGGGTGTCAATGACACCCCTGGAGGGAGAATAAATTAGCGTGCCGAGCGCAGCGAGCCCGCAAGGGGGGGGCGATCCACGTCCCCCCCTTGTCGGGATTTCGGCGGTCGGGATTCCGGCGTCGGGATTTTGAACGCCGGGATTTCATACTGAATCCAGAGTACCCGGAGTAAACCCACGGAAGCACGGCAAGAATATACAAACTCCACACAGTTAGAGTCATGGTGGGAATCAAACCCATGACCTCAACACTGTGACCATCGACCTAATGACCCTGTTGACCATGTCAACCTTCAGTCATGCCGACATTCCTGCATGTCAACCTTCATGCTTGTAGACCCTGTGACCGAATCCCAGGTATGGGTTCTCTCCTGTGTACAGTATATGTTATTCTAAAAAACAATAAATCAAAAAGCTTTATAAAAATGTTTTTAATGTATTTAACTTACTGTGATGACATACCATATTAATGCAAAAAAAAAGTTTTGATTTTTAAAAAACAGTGAATGGATGGATAAAGGCAATTAGGAAATAAACTATTAATTGTGAAAGTGATAAACAAAGGAAATAGTGAACATGGTACTATGATATGAAATCTGCAGATAAACATTCAGTATGCTAACACAACAGTAAACAACATACTCTAAAATAAATGAGCGGCTTTTTTGCCTGTGAGCAAAGTTAAGTATTACAGTTAAGCAGGAATTCCTGGTGAAATGAAAGAAAAGCGAGATCAGGGTAAATAAGAAGTGAACAGATTGCTGTTAGCAGTTTTCTCTCATCCAGTATGTGCAGGTGACCATGATATGCACATACTGTAGGAGTGATTCAGTTGTGACTGGATTGAGCATCACTGCTGCCAGGGGTGTATTAAGAGAGGAGGCGGCCTATGTTCAGCCTCCTCTGCCAGGCCCCCTCCTCTCTGCCGGGAGCCGAGCCGGGAGCAGTAGGGTCTCAGTGCTCTATTGCTCAGACCCTACTGTGTATGCACAAACCTCC
The DNA here is from genome assembly GCF_055691185.1 of Crinia signifera. Taxonomy (NCBI): domain Eukaryota; kingdom Metazoa; phylum Chordata; class Amphibia; order Anura; family Myobatrachidae; genus Crinia; species Crinia signifera. The sequence continues at coordinate 78,013,961 of NC_139222.1, forward strand.
ACTGCGCTGTGGATTCTGTACATTTGAGCATCAGAGTCCACTGCGTATGCTTCAGAACTCCTGCCATTGTTGTGGGATTTCGGAGGGTATGTATTAGAAAATGGGTGCAGTGTGGGCCCTGCTGGAAGGCTGTGAGCACCTCCCACACTGCACTCATTACAGACATGCCACTGACTGCTGCTTACTTTGCTGAAGTGGAGATGCACAGATATGTTGATGCATCAGGAGCCATCTGGTAAAAGAAGATGCCTCCTGAATGAGTAAATATACTGCATCTGAGTATGCAGCATTGTGTCACTTGACTGAGGTCAACACAGCTCCAAACCTGAGGCCAGGAAATCTCTGAAACCTTGCCCTGCCATGCCTCTGTTTTTGCATTACATTTTATTTGCTGGTGGCTTTGAAAAACTGCCAACTACTGAAGTAAATATATATTCTGGTTTAGTATATAATGAGATCAAATTTTGTCTTTACTGTTTTGCCTTGAAGATGAGGGGATGCTTTACCCAAGTTCAATGCTCACAAAGGCAGATGTATGAAGCAGTGATAATGTAGGAGAAGCGATAGAGTGCCTGGTACTTTATCACCGGCCAATCAGCTCCTGACTGTTAAGTTACAGGCCGGGTTTAAAAAGAGACAGATGCTGATTGGCTGATAATAAGTTACCAGCCACTTTGTCACTTATCCTCCTTTATCACTGTCTCTTAGTAACAAATAAAGAGATTTAGGTATACTGAAACATTGGTTAGTGGGGGGGGGGGGTAAGAGAAAATGGTGATGAGAGAGAGAATGGTAAGTGGAAAAACAGTCATTGAATGGAGTGATGGAAGAGAAAGATAATCTGGAGGAGAATGCAAAAAAGAGGAAATAGTAAGACAGAAAATGGGGGTGAGGGAAGAGAGATCAAGAGAACAGTGGGAGGAAATGTGTCAGATATATGTTGAGAGTGTAAGGGAAGACAGAGAGAACTGGCAGTGGTGGAAGAGAGAATATAGGAATTAAAATAATAAGGGCCAGATGTATCAAGCTTCAAAAAGTGGAGAGTGATAAACAATCAGCTCCTACCTGTCATATCTCAATCCCAACCTGTGGCATGACAGTCAGGGGTTTATCACTTTTTGAAGCTTCATACATCTGGCCCTAAAAGAATGAAGGATAGCTGAGGGAAAATGGGGGACCCATACTACACTAGCAAGTAACTTAGCAAATCATTTTCCTAACATATTATCTATTTTTTATATGTTCAAAAAGCTCTTTCTAGCTGACAATTTGTATTCAATTATAACAAAAATAGGTTTAACACTTACAGGGGGAGATTCTCTAAAAATCTCTGCCCCCTTCGCCGCCCATCGCAATTATAATTATCGCATATGTTCTAACATATGCGATAATTATAGCAAAGGACAGCTCTTGCTGTAAGAGCTGTCCTTTGCGGTAAGAGTCGCCGGGTCCCAGCAGGTCCCGGCGGCTCCCCCCTACCTCCCACACCCGGCGCTGCTGCGCCGGGCTCTCCTCCTCCCTGCACCCGGAAGAGGATCAGTGCAGGGAGAGGGTCACAGGTCCAGGCAGCACAGCTCTGTGCTGCCCGGACACAGGTGAGGGGGGAGGGGGCGGCGGTGGGATGCGATAGAAGCCCATAGGCTTCTATGGGGCATCGCCAGATTTTTCTGGCGATGCCCCCCACCGCGGTAACCCGGCGGGGGATGCTTACAGCATCCCAAAATGCGGTAAAAACACGATAAGGGTTTTTTTACCACATTTTTAGCCTAGAGAATCTTCCCCACAGCCAGATGTTCTAAGCCAATCAGCTCCTAATTGCCATGTTGCAGGCTGTGCTATCAAAATAATATATTGCAGCTAATTGGTTGGTCGTTTACTGTATTTCCTTTAACTTGTGCAGAGACTGTAAGGGCGTTCGGCAAATCACATGCACCAATACATGTTTAGATATATCTGCATTGGTTATGCTACACCGCAAATGCAATATGTCTATGAACAATGTACATTTTCCCCAGATTTGTTTTCATGATATAGGCCCTTATTCTGGTTGGTGCGGCCAGAGCCGCACACGGGGCTCCGGCCGCACAAACCAATCCCCGCCCACCCTACGGATCGCCACGGCCGTCCGTACACGGACGGCTGGCGATCCGCATAAAAATGGTGGAGGCGTACGCCTCCACCATGGTGGGAGCTGCCCCCTGCATTCGATGGTCGTCGACCATCGAAGGCAGGTCCGCACGCCCCGGCAGCTCCCGCAAGCTGAGACCACACGGACAATCGTCCGTGTGGTAGCTTGTATGGGGGCTGAAAGCTGACATCCGGCGACGTCAGCTTTCCGCCCCCATGAGTTGCGTCATGCCCTCATTACCATGCATACGCCCCGCGTTTGCATGGGAACGCCCATGAAACGCGGGGCGTACACATAGGGAAATGAGGGCATGAAGCCTCTCACGCCCCTATACGCCCCCTTTGCGGCGGACGAAATACGTCTGCGGCGAAGGGGGCTGCACATGCGCAGATTGACCTCTGCGCATGTGCAGAGTAAAAACATCGGCGGTACGGCCGCACGCGGGCCGTACCGCACGAAACAGAATAAGGGCCATAGTGTGGACAATTTAACCCCTTAAGTGGTGGGTTTTGCTGGGCAGGACAAACCTACCAGAGCAGGTTTTTCCAGCCCCAGCAAAACCCATCACAGAGCGTAGAGCCACTTTCCCCGTCGATTCCCCACCCACCCACCTCATCTCCACTCCAGCGATCATACCCCGGAGGTCCCCTGCCGTGGCCCCAGCCTCCTTTCAAAGCAGACACAGTGACCAGGTCAGGTTGCAGACTCTGGGATGTTCGGGGCTGCTCGGGAGCCCAAACTTCCAAGCCCCCTGAGTCCCTCTGAGCCATGCCGAACATCCTTGAGCCTGTCGCCTGCGCACTGCAACTGATCGGCGAGGGCAGCGGCAGGGGAGCTCCGGCATATGATCAGGGGTGAGGAGAGGGGATCTTCCACTGTAGGGGTGGTGGGTGTTCCCGGATAGGTGATGGTGATGCGCCAGTGGTGCACAGCTTCAGGCACCACTGGAGCACACCTTCATACTGTATTAGTGGTATGCCCAGAAATATTACAGGACAGCCCACTGCGGCAGTGCAGCTGAGCCTTGAAAATTTCTGGACATACCACTAAAGTGGTTAAGCACATGACTATGGCAGCATAAATCAGGAGGCAGAGCTATGTTCTTTTAATTAATTTGTTATTTTTTTTAATCAAGGTGTAACTTGGTATTTACCAATCTCCAAATACAATTAAGAGAGGTTGGGGTCTAGGGCAAGAGTATTTCAAGGGGGGACTATTAATTTATTGTGCTATTACATGAAATTCCTGGAGCACTGAAGTCTATACATATATTCCTGCCTATTATACATATGGGAACCTGTTACAAATACAATTAAACTAATTGCCATAAACAACAAAATTCAAAACGGCATTGACAAAAATCATGCAGCAGTTACTGATTGCGCCCATTGAAGTTCTAATATTTCTTCTCAAGAACAATAATAGCGTAATCTCATTGTATCTGAAAACAAAATTCCTGCTAATCCTTTTACTAGAATGAAAGTGCATTGATTAGACATTGATTGGCCAGTCCAGGCTTTTGTTCCCATAGCCAATTCAGATAGAAATATCCTGGGGGATTAGCACTGGCAGCTTTCCCCCCATGATATGCCATATGCGCTGGGCTAGCCCAATAATATTTCATTTAAAAGAAAAACAAGAGAAGAAATAAAATGCTCTATACTGTAGACTCCAAAGACTTCAACAAAACATTTCTCATTGCAGCAAACAAAACATTTCCCAGGAACGCTGAAGTTCAGACTGCAGAAGCAATTTGCTATGCACATATATTTCTAAGCATTATAAAGTCAAAATTAAAATCTTACTGAAGCACCTTACATTTGTTATGAATGTACTGGAAATAATCATGCTATGCAGAGTGCCACTATCTGACAATAACACAATTTGCACTCCTAATTTTACAGTTGGAATGTCACATCTGTGATATTCTAATAACATTACAACTGGATTTCACCATGTGCTGCATTAGATTAGAGAGGTCTAAAAATAAAACAAAGCTCCACATTATTAACGTCTTTTTTTAGTTTGGTTTACCCTTTGTGCTGAAATGGCGCAAGGGTATAAGATACATGCAACTGACAAGATTTTCTTGGTACTTTTAAAATGAGCGATGGTTCCGCACAACCATTCACAAATATTCACCATCTAATGGTTTACCCCCTGCTCGCAGCCACCAAGTTTAATGTTACTTGGCACTGTGATCACCGTAAGGATGATGGCTGATGTCAGTGGTCCTCCCCATGGCCATGCCAGCCTTTCTGTTAAGGCGACACTCCAAGAAAACGCAAGGGTGCCGCCTTCAAATGCCCCCAGGCTGTCAATCACCTTGCGAAAAGCCAGCCATAGATAACCATCACTGGCTTTTTTCATACCAAACGGCTCAATCATGCACACTGTGCGCATATGCTGTCATTCCATAAACGCTTGAGCTGAGAATTTGCAGCAGCGCGAACGCGTCTGAATTGGGCCTCATTTCCCACCCTAAAATTTACATTAAACAAACGTTCTCATTTTAATTTTGCATTGTTTAGTGATAAAATGTTAGGTACTTGTGTAGTTTCACGGCGGCAGTTACGTAGTCAGCGTAGCGGTCCTGTCAGAATGAGCGTAGTGTTCCCGCAGCCAGCGTAATTAAAAGTAGCGTAGTTTTTCCGCAAGTGTCCCTGTCAGAATCAGCGTAGCTTAGTGTTCCCGGGGCCGATGATATGGCAGGTGTGAATGTGTTCCTGAAATAGCCCCACTATCCACGCCAGCCCGAAGCATGGCGAGCCATGCAAGCCCCATGAGGGGACGCGTTACGCATCATCCCGACCTTTTCATACCGCCACTATCCATGTCGGCGTTGAGTTTATTTTATAAAGTGTGGCGAACGCAGCGAGCCACGCGGATTACTTTACATGTATTTAGTGTCCGCTCGCCAAGCTTCGGGCACGCTGCGCTCGCCACACTTTATAAAATCGACTCCACGCCATAACCATAGGGTTAGTTATGTTGTTTAAGACGGGATTTGCTTCTGTTTTTCAACATGTTTTATAATGGGAATATACAAGCACTAGTTATGCTTATTACACTGACCAATATGAATTTGAATAATTTCTGTACTACCAACCCGAGGCACCCTTGCAAGTGTCCCAAGGCACCCCAGGGAGCCACGGCACACATTTTGGGAACCACTGGACTACTACACAACAAAGGGACCAAAACATATTCACAGATATGTACAACTAGGGAATAAAAAAAAACAACAACTCATACAGCTACACTGGAAAGAGTATGTAAATTGACTAGACTGATTATGTAAAGAAGGCTGCAATTTTTTTTTTTAAATATATTTTTTTTAACTTGATGAATGTGCAATCTACGAAAAAGCAGGGTTTCAAGGGTATCTTCGCTAATGAGTCTTAACATTTTATTTCCTACTGTATTTTCTACTGAACACACAGAGAAAGCACATTCAGGTTCAACGCTATATATACAGTATATATATATATATATATATATATATATATATATATATATATATATATATATATCCATATCTTCTGTTGTGATATATTGATTCGGCTGTGTTTGTGTCTCATGTATCACCATCATCATTTACTGTATATAAGGCAGAGTTACAGAGTTGCATGATGATTATCATTATTGTTGACGTCATCTACCCAAGATAAGGACCTTTGTAAATTATGAATGTTCAGTAGCAACCTTTCTGTAGAGAACAATATATACAGCAAGATGATGGTTGTGCACTTAATGACACATCTGGTGTTCAGCAACTACAAGTTTTCCAACTCATACTATGACAATTGGAACATCTGTGACTATTGTGGTAATATTTTGGTGTTTTAACCCTTTGAGATCCAAGTGAATTTGTCAAAATAGGTGTGAAAATGAACATGCAAACATGTTTATTCATCATAATGACCTGTATCCCGGGATTTAGGGCATTTTGGCCGGGATTTGCATCCCGGGATTACGGGATTCAAATGCGCATGAGCGGGCCGGGGAGGAGGCGGTTAATTTGAAGTCCGGGAAGACGCGGCGGTGTTTTAACACAGTGTGGTTGCACAGCGTGGCCTCTAACATCACGCTGCGCTGCCTGGCAACAAGGTTGTGATGAGAGAGAGATCACATCACGCTGCGCAGCCACACACTGATTCCCACGCACCGCATCTACCCGGACACCGAGTTACCCGCCTCCTCCTCCGAGAAACAGTCACCTCGTCTCCTCCACCACGCCACCGCTTCTGCCCGGACAGTGTCACCTCGCGTCCTCCACCACGCCACCGCATCTGCTCTGCCCTGACAGTGTCACCTCGCCTCCTCCACCATGCCACCACGTCTGGTCTGCCTGGACAGTGTCACCTCGCCTCAAATGCCACAAGCTGACAGCCCGCTGCACATTTCCTCTATGCTTAGAGGTAATTTATTATTTGTTGGGCATATCAGGAGGCCAATCCCGGGATCCCAGGATTGACAGTTTTTCAATCCCGAATCCCGGGATTGAAAAAATGGCCCGGGATTGGCCTCCTAACCTGTAATGTTTACCTTATATAAGATATATAATCAGTGGTGGTTTTTACCTAAGGACTGCAGGGCTGCAGCCCCCCAGGTAAAATATGCCACTGTTTTCTGCTTATGAAGCCAGATGCAGTCTGTGAGACTGCTCTGGCATCAATGTGACTGGCAGTGACTTCCTATTGGAAGTCCGACCTGCCAGTCACTCAAGGCAGTCCCATTGGAAGATGTTCCCTCCCTCCGGGACGCCTCTCTGTGCATAAATGCGGGGCAGCCCCAAAAACAGGTTCTGTGCATGCGCAATACCAGGCACAACACTAAGCGTGTGCCAGACTCGGGAACCTTATTACGCCTCCGGGGGCTGCTGCAAAGGCAGCCCATGGAGGTTTGGGCCAGCGCATGCTCAATATGTTGGAAGTTACTGCACATGCACTGGCCCCGTGCAGCAGATTAGGGGCAGCATTGCGGAAATCCCCCTCCACTGCAAGGGTAAGAGCCGACACTGGATATAATCATTTTTTAACACAACATTTTTTGTTTGAATTTAACATGTGAGCAACCCTGCCATTTTTAATGTATGTTTTGCCACAGGTTTTCAAAATTCCATTACATGTTTCCTCAGTCATGCTCTTACTTCTAATGTTTTGGCCATACAATATAATATTCATTTTTTTTAATTAGCAGTGGAGAACCATTCATTAGCCCTCCAAGTGCCAACATCTCTTTGAGAGATGCGCAAAATATCCGTTAAGAATGCCTGAGTCACTCTCATTTGTTATGCTGCTTTCAGACGCCAAAACTGGCTTTGACCCTGCATTTGGAAACGTTTCCAAAAAACGGGTCTGCCAGGTAAAACCGTTAAAGTGCGGTCTTTTTGACACTGACAGACCCGTTTTTGGAAACTTTCCAAATACAGGATCAAAGCCAGTCCTCAGCGCCCCCCCCCCCCCCCCCACGGGTTAATACACACAACCCACCCACCCCCCCATGGGTTAACACCCCCTCCCAGGGCTAACAACTTCCCCAATGTGTTTAAGAACCCCCCCGTGCAGCCGGTACCTCCGTAATTGCGGATCCCAGCACTGCAGAATGGACGAAGTGACTTTTGGAAAATGGCTGCCCCCATAGGAAAGACAGTTTTTTTAAACAGGTTTTCCTATGGGGCAGCCATTTTCCGAAAGTCACAATTTTTTTTACAAGCGCAGTCGTCCATACTGCCGGGAGGTACCGGCTGCACGGGTGGGGGGGGGGGGGGGGGGAGTCGGGGGATGTTAACCCACGCTTGGTGGGGGGGGGGGGCGGCTCCAGTGCTGTGAATATTTGAGCACTCATTAAATATTCACTGCGCTGAATGAGCTCATTGGCTGGGTCCTAAATACCGTTTCAGACCCTCCGTTTTAACCGTTTTACAAAAACAGCATTTGTAAAATGGTAAAGTGGTCCTGCACCTTTCAGACCGCACAGATTACCGTTTTAAAATGGATAAAAATCTGCAAAATACCGTTTTTGGTACTTGTGTAGTTTCACGGCGCCACCGCCGCGCGCACACTGTCTCTGAAACTTGGCAGCCTGCCAGAGGCTCGCGTGCCACTCTAGCTGTAATGTAATGAAACGTAGCATGTAAACAGAACACAAACGGGGCTTCTAAACTACACACCCCGGCACACCACTACCAAAGGGGGTGTCCCCAATGTAGACGCAAATATTTTAGGCGCTTTTAGCGTCTGAATTCACACTCCCGGCACTTTGCGCGCACAGTCTGCTGCTTAGCCCCACGCAAACAGCGTAACGTAGTCAGTCAGAGCGCTACGCAGTTAGCGTAGTCAGTCAGTAGTAGCACTGTTTGAGAGACGGAGGTGTATAATGGCAGTGGCGAACCTGACTATGGCGATAGAGTGTCTGATGCGGTTTAGTCTGCCGCAGACGGAAGAGGAGGCGGTTGCTTTCCTGCAGGCCCGCCAGTTCCTGACACAGACCCAGACCTGCCCCAATGGCCACCCCATGAGGCTAAGCGTCAAATAGCGCATACCACATTCGCAGCTGTTGCAATAAGGTGAGCATGAGGTCTGCGCAGTGGTTCCGGGGGTCTCACCTCAGCTTCGTGACCCTGATCCAGTTCCTCTGTTGCTGGGCGGAAGAGCTGATCAGCATCAAGTTTTCTGATTGCCAGCTCAACATCTCCCAAAAAACTGCCATCCTGTATAAAAACCTCATGAGGGAGGCCTGCACGGTGGACCTGCTGGCGCAGCATCAGCAGCGGATCGTGGACGTGGACGAGAGCCTCTATGTAAAGAGGAACGTGGGAAGGCTTCTGCCCCAGCAGTGGGTGTTCGGTGGCATCTCCAGGGAGACCGGGCAGTGCTTCATGACTGCGGTGGAGCGGCCGGATGCGGCCACCCTGATGGCTGCCATTGAGGCCCATGTTGAACCGGGCACCACCGTCTACACAGACTGTTGGAGGGCGTACAACACCCAGCAGCTCGAGCAGGCCGGTTACCTGCATGGGAAGGTCAACCACAAGTATAATTTCGTTGACCCGGACACTGGGGAGCACACCCAAAACATAGAGCGCCTTTTGGGCAGCTGTAAGTGGCGCAATAAGCGCCAAAGGGGGACCGCGCGCCATCACCTGGACTCGTACCTCCAGGAGCTCCTTCCTGTTCCTCTCACCAATCATGACTTTTTAACTAATATTGGACTGTTCTTTACGTTGATTACCTACATGTTCTTTGAATCATTTTTATCCTCAGTTCTCACAAGTTAAATTTTAACTAAAAACAAGTTAATGTCGTCATTACTGTCTTAGGTGTATGAGTGTGCAGGAGTGAATGTGTTTCTTAAACAGCACCACTATCCACGCCAACCCAAAGCGTGGCGAGCGGCGGCGGTACGCGTCCTACGACCTTTTCATACCCCCACTTTCCACGTCGGCTTGGAGTTGATTTTATAAAGTGTGGCGAGCGCAGCGAGCCACCGAGCCAGAATCGTGGTGAGCGCAGTGAGCCCCATGAGGGGACACGGACACCTGTGAAGGACGTGGATAGCTGTGAAGGTGTCCGCATCCTTTCGCCACACTTCGGGCTAGGTGGCTCGCTGCGCTCGCCACACTTTATAAAATCAACTCCACGCCGACGTGGATAGTGGGGGTACGAATAGGTCGTAGGACGCGTACCGCTGCGCTCGCCAGGCTTCGGGTTGGCGTGGATAGTGGAATTTACAAGGTCGACAGCTGTTGCGTCGACTAGTGCCACTGTGGACAGGTTTTATTAGTGTACCCCTAGACCCAACTAAATTTAGATGCTTTAGCGTCTAAATTTAGATGTACCCCTAGACCCAACTAAATTCAGAGGCTTTAGCGTCTAAGTCCAGAAACCTCGGCTTCTTAGCGGCTAGCAGGTAGTCAGCTTTCAGACGCTTTAGAGCCTAAGTCCAGAAACCCCGGCTTCTTAGTGGCTAGCAGGTAGTCCGGGTTTCAGACGCTAAAGCGTCTAAGTTTAAGCATCTGCATGGGGGACACGACCCCTTCGTAGCGGCTAGCAGGTAGTCGGGTTTCAGATGCTTTATCGTCTAAATCCTGACTCCCCCTTCTTAGCGGCTTGCAGATAGTCCGGGTTTCAGACACTTTTGCGTCTAAATTTAGCATCTACATGGGGGACCCCCCCCCCATTGATAGCGGTGTGCCGGGGTGTGAAGTTTAGAAGCTCCAGCACGCCAGCGGTGTGCCTGGGGTGTCTACTTTTACATGCCCTCGTTGTCAGCGGTGCGCAGGGCTGCCTATTTCACTGTGGAACTACAAGTACCACAGTGACCTGTCAGCGCCAGGCGCTACGCTGATAACGTAAGCTGACAATACGCAGCTTACAGCTAGAGCGGCACGCGCACAGGTAAACAGAGCCTCTGGCAGGCTGCCAAGTTTCAGAGACAGAGTGTGCGTGCGGCGGCGCCGTGAAACTACACAAGTACCCCGGTTTTTAAGTGTGGTCTGAAAGGGGCTTTAATGTATAATATAAATTCAAGTAAAAGATGTTGTGTTAAAAAAGATTATAGTTCTTATATAATGTAAGCATTAAAGGTCATTATGACAACTAAAAATGTTTTCTTGACAATTTTCACACCAATGAATGATTTTCAGAAAACAACTTCCAATTTGCTTTCTTGTATAACAGTTGGTGTAAAAGTAGGAATGCCAATCGCGGAATCAGAATCATCAGGATCCAGGCAGTTTTTTTGCTGGTATTTGAATTGTGGGATCAAAATGTCCATGTCCATTTCATCTTTTTCAGACGGGCAGCATTAAGCACCAGCAGTGCTTGGCTCAGGCTCGGTCTGGCAACCAAGATATGTGGCTGCACAACATCCACCCCCTCAACCACAATCGCCCGCCCACATCTGTCTAATGACTGCTTAACAGCAGTTCCTGGCATGCTGTCTGGAATCCTTGTATTGAAAAAATGCCCTAGGATTAGCTTCCCCAGGTAGAAGCTACTGTATATCAACCCTTTTAACGATCAATAAATGACTTAATTCCTTTGATACAGATTGAGTATCCCTTATCCAAATAATTTTGAAAACCATACATTCCAGAAAAAAAAAAATTCTTGCTAAAAGCACTACTGGAGACATGATATGTAACTGGCACTATATATATGTGCAAGAAAATGGTTTAATGTTTTCAAACCTTATTTTATGCACAAATAAAATATATTTGTGTGTATTTGATGTGTTGGTGTGTTTATACAACATAAATGCAAGATACCTCAAGATACATCACAAAATAAAAAAATATTCTGAAATACAGAATAATCCATTATCCAAAATTCTTCTGGTCCCGAGCATTTTGAAAAAGGGATACTCAACCTGTAACAAGAAAATGTTGTCAATAAATATTCTGTCATCCACGTAAAAGATTCCTCTGGTGATGTCTTTTCTGAAGGCCCAAAGTAATAGACATTTTTAGTTTCGTAGATGGTTCTTCATCAATATTAACGTGACTTGAACTTGGTATGACCATGGCCTATATTGCTCAAACTTTAATTTTATATTTTGCAGTTAAATGTGTACGCAAACCTATTTTTATAACTACCCCAGGGTTTTAAATTAGCACTGCAAGTTTTGAATTTTGCTGCTTGATTATTAACAGCGGTCATAAAATAAACCCAAACCGACATCTTATCACGCACATTTTTTTTTTTTATGAGTAATGTACAAACTGTGCTTTTTTGTGCTATTGCTATTCTATAAAATTCGAAAGCGGTACTTTAAAATACAAGACTAATATTTGTGTGTATTTATCACACATTTACACCTTTATTTAAATTAGAGAGTAAATATGGATGGTACAGTTTAAGTCTTTTTATATTTGCTGCTTTAAAGCATTTAATAACAGTGCAGCACATCCACAAATAAAATTCCTCAATGGTGCTGTCACACTTTAATGTAAAGGGAATATTCAATGTTTTACTCGGCTAGCTGAAAGAGACAGACTTTTATTATTCAATTGCGACCATGTTCGGCTGGTATTTCCACCGATGCAGTTTCCTTTGGGTAAAGAGTCGAAACTGCATTGGCAGAAAATTGTTGAAAAACAGATGCAATTAAAACATGTGGATCAGCTAGTAATTCTGATCCACGTGTTTTCATGCTGTGACAATTATTCCAACAGCTGAAAAGTATGCACTTTAATTGAATAGGTCAAAAGTAAATTCAACCGAGACTGTTGTAAAAACTGACGCTAATTGAATACCACCAAAGGCTGCTAGTATGTTTTTTTCTACATACAACTGTTATTATTAGAGTCCATGAATAGTATTACAATGATGACACAATAAAAGCATTTTAATATGTGTGTTATTCATAATTGCCAATTCATAATTGCAAAAGCAGGCTTATCTATTGCATTGGTAAATTACAACTATTTGCTGGCTTCACTGAGGTGCAGGCAGGATTGATATATAATCTGGTACATTTGTGGTTCCATGTGAGGGGCGGAGCAAAATGATGCAATTCATCAGTATTACAATGATGATATAATAGATGCAGTTTAATATGTGTCTTATTCATACTTTCCTACTCTTCCAGCAGTACAAAAGGCAAGTATGATTAAGATTAGGCAACTATGAATAAGACACATATTAAACTGCCTCTGTTGTATTATCATTGTAATACTATGTGATTCACTTCATTTTAGCTGTGCCCTCCAGTGGATCCCTGCCAAAGTAGGGACAGGGACTGATTATGTCAGAGGTCCTGTTCTGCATCCCAAAGTTCCCTATATTAATTTGCTGTTTTTGAGTGCCACCAAAAACAGATCTACAAAGGCCCTTTTTCGAGTGTTATGCTAACCTGATTATGTACACACCACTTATTTGTAAGTGATAAGCACATGTGCAGCATCTGTCCTGTGCATGTGCCACTCTTCTACTGTGAAACTCGCTGCAGCCTGACTGACAGGTTTTCTAAAGTCAGCTACAGAGCTGCAACACCCATTCTGTGAAGCCTCAGGCTCAGATGGCTGATGAATTTGCAGAGAGATACTGTACATTGATGTACCTTAGGATGCAATAGCAGATCACAGAAGTAGGCACAAGGTTTCCATTTATACAAGACGCTTTATGCTGCATTAGCATACTTTCACATCCCTGCTGAGTACAAAGTCACAGAAGCAATGTGAACGCCATCCATCTCTAAATCAGGCTACAAGTCCACAAATAAAATACTACTGCTGCATACCTCCCTACATTTGTCAGTATCCAAGTGGGACACTCACGCGGCTCCGTCGTGCATCCGGAAAAGGCATGCGAGATGGGGCGTCCTACAGCCCCAACCCTCAGGATCTCCGAATAGGCGCTGTGTACAGTGTTTACTCCCTTCAGGCTGGGGGGTGGGACGGGGGGCGGGGCACCCAACTCCCCCCCCCCCCCCCCCACGGGACCGACCCAAAATCTAGGACGATCAGCAGTAATAAACATTTTATTTTTTAGACATGCATTCAATTTAATTATTTATTATTATTATTAGTATTATTATTATTAGTATTATTACTATTTTCAATGTGATTAGTATCATTAAGACGTAATAAAATGAAGGTATGTATTTATAATATTTTTTTAAGAAATATACAGTACATATAGTAATTGTTTCTGAACTAGAACTTCATTTTTTAATTCAAAACAAAAAAGGTGCACATACACTACTGCAATGTATCGCTGCAGTGTATGGCTCATTCAACCTCCCTGAGCCGCCCAGGACCTTATATTGCATGCGCATGCCACCCCACTCCCCGCCACCGCCGCAAGTGAGGCCAATTGAACCCTACAGGGACATCAAACACATGCAATTTCTCGGCTTCCGAACCTTCATGGTCTGATGAAATCGGACCGAACCTTACTAGTGTATGGGCACCTAGATAGTGCACCACAAAATGAATACAATTGTTTTGTGACCAGCTATTTTTTAAATACAAAGGCTAGTCACTGTAAGCTTTTTATTTTACTACAACTCCATTCCGGATTCCTGGACTTCTGTCCTGATAAGTCCTTCTGCTGAAATAGATAGAAGCTTGCAACAGCAAAAAAATACAAATACAACGGTCTCCTGGGCCCCCACTCTCTCACTCTCCCTTTACCCTCCTATCACTGTTTTCTGGATAGCCACCTAAGACAACACAACAAGATGAAGTGACATGATTTATATACTACTAAGCACGTCACTCACTCCGTTCCTGCTGATTGAAGTCCACTGCTACCGCTTTCAGAATTACAGGTGTAGAACAGGGTTGCCGACTTTTGTAGTCTCCTTCCCGGGAGAAGCCCAGAGAGGAGACTTTCAGTAGGACTTCGGGGTGGGGCTTGAGTGTGACGTCATTGAGCCCTGCCCCCATGATGGTAAATGGCCCAGTTAGCCAATCTCCATGGAGGGGGTGGGGCTAAAATGATTCGTTAAGACACTTTAACCCCGCCCCCTCATCGGAGATCAGCAGATAGGGTTATTTAAATCCCTCGGTCAGGCAGAGGAAGCCGACGTCAGGGTGCAGAGCGGGGGTCCCCCAGAATCCGGGAGGGTTGCCCACCCTTGACCACCCTGATTGACCTGATTTTCGGGACCTTCCCAGGCATTCCAGGAGGGTAGGCAACCCTGGTGTAGCATGGCAGAGTGAATCATGCACACTGCTTCAAGAAGTGCAGCTTTCTGATATGGACACTGAAACTATACATACTTTATTTGTAATTGGTTCACCAGCATGATGGTTGACACCATTAGGTTGACATGCAGGAAAGTCGACATGACTTAATGTCAACATGGGTTCGGTTGACAGGGTCATTATGTCGACAGGTTGAGTTTTTGACTGTTCTTTTGAGCAAAAATGTGCCGTCAGGCGTTATTTCATGCCCTACCATCCACTAGGGCATGGTGGGAGAACAAAATAGTGTGCCGAGCGTAGCGAGGCACCGTGCCCAAAGCATGGTGAGCGCAGCAAGCCATGCGAGGGGACACAGTGCTACGTTTTAGTGTTTATGTTGACTGTGTTGACATTCCGGGGGAAAAAATCATGTCGACCGAATGACCTTGTCGACCTTAACCATGTCAACCTAAAGTCATGTCTACCTTAACTCATGTGAACCTAAATGCATATCGACCTAATTATTGTCTGCCATAATGCTGGTGACCTAATGATCCACACCCCTTTATCTGTAATAGGCATATTTGGAATGGACTTATGTCATGTGGTAGCCTCTTCCTCATTTGTGCACTTCAGAATCAGAATCCAATCCTCATCCAATATATCTCCAACATCATTACCCCATTATTTAGAAATAAGTGATTCTGAAGAGTCTAGAAACTAAAGTCTCTGAAGTGAGATTCAGAGGAAGGGCATATACACACTAGGCGATCACTTTACCCATTTTTAGGTACTTTGAGCTCACAATCTCCTAGTTTAGATTGTGGGCAATGAGTGCTGAGCCCTGACGCGTGCTACCACAGCATTGCCACCCGTCGACTTCCGTCTGCCTGTATTACAGGTCTAGTGACTAACTTTCCATAGTCTCCTACCATTGAAACTTGTTCACTTGGCCAGGTGAAAATAGCTCATTGTGCATGCACCAAGGGATGTATTGGCCAGTGATCTTCATGACATCGCTGATTGACAGAAGGCCCAGTGTGTACACACTTTTAGAGTTAGCAAACAGTGAACAGAATTCCCCCTAGAAAGGTTTTGCACGCTTGTAACTACTAGTGGTGTGAAGTTGTGGTAAATGTCTACCTAGAATATGTAGTTATGTGTAATAGAAATAAAATTGGGTACAATGTATTTGTTAACTAGTTCATTGTCAAAAAGTAGACAGACAGTACAGCTGGTATAGGGGAATTTTAAAATTGCACATCCATAATACACAGGGCAAGTGCTAGCATGTACTATAGATACCATACTTTACAAAGTAACAGCGCATGCATAAAAAAAGAGGTGTGGTCTCACAAAGAAGGATCATTGCCTTACAAAAGTACCCTTGTTTCAAATGATGCCATATAGTAAGACAATCTTATTTGCATTAAACCTCAAGTGGTGCCCTTGATTCATATTTCACCACATAGTAGTGCCAATTTTTGATGTTATGATACACAGAAAGGGGGCAGCATTGACAGCATGGGGTGCCAGCCGCCCACCCTATGCAGGCTTCACCACGCCTATGATCACATGGGAATGCCTAACATTTTTCTGGGTGATGTCAGCTGCCCACCCCTGGCTCCAACATCATCTTGGCATTACCATGAGAATGGGCGTTCTCATGGGTGTATCCCCTGGCCTGTCGCCTCCCGCCCACACTGTTTTGTGTGAGTGCCCAGTGAACACTCTTTTCGCCATGGCCACTTGCACACAAAGCATGCATATGCGCAGAAATGCGAATCCGTAAAAGAAAAACATTGCGCTCTCATGCAAATTTGCATGGCAGCGCATCAGTAAGAATCACCCCTTTATCTTATGATAGAGGAAATTAACGCACAGCCTATCTTTTCTAATCTGAGCATTCCACCTGCATGTATACAGCTGCATGTATACAGCAATGCCCAATGGCAAATGGAGAACATTAGC
Source organism: Crinia signifera (assembly GCF_055691185.1). Taxonomy (NCBI): domain Eukaryota; kingdom Metazoa; phylum Chordata; class Amphibia; order Anura; family Myobatrachidae; genus Crinia; species Crinia signifera. The sequence goes on from NC_139222.1 coordinate 78,030,697, forward strand.
ATATTAGATTGCAGTTGTAAGACACTCAATACTTTATATCAATCACCCTTCAGGGCACTCTTTGCCCTTTGGGATCACGTCCTGCATTGGTAATTACTACACAGGACTCTTCTCCTCAGAGGCATTGAAAGCAGATACCTTCTTTATTCTTACCCTTGCGATTGAACTATCTATGAACCTGCTCACTTGCTAACATACTATGGGTCCGATGCACTAAGCTTCCAAAGTGATAAAATGAAGAGTGATAAAAGCCAGCCAATCAGCTCTTACCTGCCATGTCACAGACTGTGTTTGAAAAATGTCAGGCAGGAGCTGATTGGTTGGTTGTTTATCACTCTCCATGTTATCACTTTTGAAGCTTAGTGCATCTGGCCCTGTCTCATAATAGTGCAAGTAGTCACTATTTCCGTCCTGTCTTTCTGCCTGACCTGCAATAGTGTGTGCCATCACCTTTACAATGCTGCAAACATATGTGCCGAAAATTTGCAAATAGCACATATATAGTAACGAGTACTCTCCTATTATTTTTAAATGAGTTGTTTATGTTTATATCTGGTGTGTTTTATCTGCTGACCATATATTGTTACATCTTGCTTACAAATAAAACAATGAGAGAAAATCCCAGGCTCTGTCCACTCCTGGTATCTTTGTGTGTAGTCTCTGTCGCTCCAATGGTGGAAGGTGAAAAGGAAATCAAATGATTAGATCACACTTTTAACCAGTGGAATCTAATCATTTGATTTCCTTTTCACCTTCCACCATTGGAGCGACAGAGACTACACACAAAGATACCTGATAAACTTTCTATTGGTAAATGTGTGTTGTGTAACATCATTGCTTAATAATCTTATCACTAATTAACTATCATAACTAGTAATAACCACACGGACAACTGAAATGCCTTTTAAATTTGGCCAACCAGAATTTATTAAATTCTTTAAACAAAATATGGTGGCAATAAGAAAGAACGGCCGGACCCTCAGTGACACTACGACTTAACGCCTACAATCATGTCAACAACATGGTATTCTTTAATTTATTGGCAACGCCAACAAATGCCGTGTCTCCAACTCTCTCCCCAATACACCATAATAGAGCCGGCCAGACAGCCAAACCCCAATGACCCCGGTAGGAAAGCCACTTTATACAATGTATTGGGCAAAAAGCAGCAGCGCAATAGCCACTGTTACTGACGTTCTTTCCCACCACAAATATAGGTTGACAAACCCCAACCGACAGAAGAAAAATAAAAAACGGGTGGGACAAAAAGGTGACTTGGGGAGGGAGGATGGGAAAAATTCCAGAGAAAGAGATGGAATATTCTAGTGCATGGGTCCTCAAACTGCGGCCCTCCAGATGTTGTGAAACTACAAATCCCAGCATGCCTTGCCACAGTTTTAACACTCCCTTATAGCAAAACTGTGGCAAGGCATGCTGGGATTTGTAGTTTTACAAGATCTGGAGGGCTGCAGTTTGAGGACCCATGTTTTAGCGCATCTCTCAAAATGTCCGATTAACCCCTCCCTGACACTCCCTTTATTTAAATTACCTACAGTCTAACCTGTTAACTGTTTCCCTACCTAACTGAACTATGCAAGGCTCACACAAACCCTCAACCTAGAATTTTATAATCACGTGCTATTTGCACTCGCTCTTCATATCCAAAGAATATCCAGGAGTGGACAGAGCCTGGGATTTTCACTCATTGTATTATTTGTTTTGTTTCATAGTAGGGGGTTTCGCTTATACCCCTTTCACATCGCACTTTTTCCCTTTTTAAAACGTTTAAGCCTGCACTGTGAATGCACCACAGCTGATTTACCGTTTAAAGTTAACTGGCATTTCGAACCGTGTAAAAAGCAGAGTCCTACACGGTTCCTTGCCGTTTTTTGTGCAATGTTAATGTGTACAATGCTATGCATTCACAGTGCAGGCTTAAACGTTTTAAAAAGGGAAAAAAAACTGCAATTTACCGTTTTAAAAGTGCGATGTGAAAGGGGTATAAACCGGTATTTAAAACGGTAATCTGCGGCAATGTTAAGGCTCTGACCCGTTTTAATTACCGTTTTAAATACCGGTTTTTAAAACGTGTCGGCGATGTGAAAGTGGTATTAGTGATTATCCGGGCTGCAGCCCAGAGGCGCAGGAGTTGGTGATTATTTATATTTAAAGATCATTTTTATTTTTCTTTATATATTGATATTCCAGATTATTTACAATTTCACAGGCTACCTAATTGCAGATAAATCACAGCAGCAATAATATTTGTATTTGTCTGTGTATTGTGTCGTTAGGGAATTATACCTGTTCTCCTGAAATTAATAAAGTTGAGGTTTAACTAATCAAGGGTGCCCAACAATCCAAAGAAAGTACTTTTTCTCTTCTTCCTTGCATTGACATTAAACGTATTAGAGCACCACATCTATCTATTGATGATACGTTACCTGCACGCAGGGCTGCCAAGAAGTATGCCGGGCCCCGGTAAGATTTTGGGGGTGTGGCCTAATTGCAGAAGGCGTGACCACCTCCAGCTATTAGGCCTCCCCCAAAATGTTTAGAGGCTAAAGTCGAGGGGGTATTATATGGTATCCCCCCCTCAGCAGCAGTTTGACGCTCATGCGGAGCCTGCTGTCAGCACACCACATGCTGTAGAGGTGTGTGCTGCTGCTGCCCGGGTGGGACGTAGGTGGAAGGGGGAAGGGGGGTCGTCAGACCAGGGCCCCAGCCGGGCCCCTCCAGCAAGCAGCAGCCTGCCTGTATCATATTATTGTGGGCCTAAAACATGTTCTCTCTCATATGGGTTTTCCATACTGCCTGTGGCCAGAGTGCAGAGGTTCCTCGGTACTGCTTTCCTAGCACGGCGCCCACGATCTAGATTTTATGTGTGGGGCTGATATCTCAAGCATCTCATGCATCTTATGTGTTTGTGCGGCATAAGATGCATGAAATGATGCAATCAACGCAATCGACGAGATTGACAAGATTTTTACATTGCAAGCATCTCATGCATCTTATGTGTTTGTGTGGCATAACATGCATACCGCCACCCCTCGCAGGCTCGCTGCGCTCGCCACGCTTCATGGGCAGTACGCGTCCTCCGACCTTTTCATACCCCCACTATCCACGTCGGCATGGAGTTGATTTTATATAGTGTGGCGAGCGCAGCGAGCCACCGAGCCCTAAGCGTGGCAAGGGGACGCGGAATACATGTAAAGTAGTCCGCGTCCCCTCGCCACACTATATAAAATCAACTCCATGCCGACGTGGATAGTGGGGGTATGAAAAGGTCGGAGGACGCGTACTGCCGCCCCTCGCGGGCACGCTGCGCTCGCCACGCTTCGGGTTGGCGTTGATAGTGCTGGTGGCGTTAACAATGGTTATTGGGGGCTCACAATTTTTTATCTCATGCATCTTATGGATGCATAAGATCCATGAGATTAAAAAATCGGGTCCATCGCGTTGATTGTATGCCTTAAGTACCTTAAACTTAAGGCATACAATCAATGAGACGGGTGCCGTGCTGGGAAAGCAGTACCAGTTCCTCTTCTTCCCATGCCGAATTCATTTTCCTCAACACTTCCTAAAAACGGCTGGTTCACGCCCCCAAATGTCTGTCGGCTGTCAATCATCTTGTGAACGCCCAGCAATGAACAGCCAGCTCTGGCTTTGTTCACAGAATGACCTTGCACATGCACACTATGAAGCATGCACTTGCACGGCGGTTTGATAATCGGCAGCCCTGTGAATGGGTCTCTCTGATTTGCCTACTACAATGTGTTTTTTCAAATCTTATTGCTAATGCCCCGTGGTGTGCAGGGAGAAAACTATTTTTGTGTCTTTCTAATCTAGAACGGGATATGGATGCTAGGTAGACACTATGAAGGTCGACATACACTTGGTCAACCACTAAAGGTCTACAGGGCTTAGGTCAACACATGAAACTGGTCAACATGGATAAGGTCAACAGGGTCGTAGGGTCGACAAGCATTAGGATGACAATGGGAAGGTCAAGATTCAAATGGTCGACATGAGTTTTTCAAGTTTTTTTTCTCCAACAAAAGGTTGTTTTTCATACCCTACCATCCACTAGGACATGGAGGGAGAATATAATAGTGTGACGAGTGCAGCGAGGCACCATGCCTGAAGCATGGCATGTGCAGTGAGCCATGTGAGGGGACATGGTACACTGATACAGTGTCCATGTTGACTTACATCAAAATGCAGGACAAAAAAAAACATGAAAAATTCATGTCAACCTTTTGACTGTTGACCTTTCCATTGTTGACCTAATGCTTGTGTAGACCTTTCGACCTAAGCCTTGTTGTCCTCTTTCATGTGTCAGCTAAAGTCCTGTCGTACTTTATTGGTCGACCTTAATAGTGCTGACCCTATGACCCATACCATTTAGAACAGGCATTTCCAAACTATGGCCCTCCAGCTGTGAATCTACAAGTCCCATCATGCCTTGCCACAGTTTTGCTATTTGGGAATGCTAAAACTATGGCAAGGCATGCTGGGATGTGGTTTCACAACAGCTGGAGGACCACAGTTTGGACATGCCTTCTTTAGACTAACCCCTTCCCTTTCAGCACCCGAGGGGCATTACTAATTTGATTGGTCAGCTTTTGGTTTGTTTTATTTAAAGTACTGTAGATGAGTCTGTAGATAGGTATACAGTATATGATTAATTGGTGACTTACTGTAGAATGGCTAATTTCTACTTTTACATAATGAGTGGTCTCTTATACATACCTCACAACCAATGTTCCCTCTAATTTTATAAAGCCTGTGTGCGGCAAAAGATTTTGGCTGTGCAACTTTGGAAGGAAATTTTAATTTTTGTGCGTCACTGGAAAATGACGTTCAGCATTTGTGTTAACTTTACTTCAAAATTATAATAACATTTAGCCTACCAGTTTAAAACACTTGCCTTCATGGGACATCTTTGACCAAGTGGATGTACAATACATTGCTGGAATTTCCAGACTGTTGCGTCCCTCCTCCTGTGATCTGGACCCTGCCCCATCCAAGCTTCTTTTAGGGTGTATGGAAATAATCGGCCCTGCATTTGCAAAAATAGTTCAATGCTCTTTGCAGACAGGCGTTTTTCCCGAACCACTAAAGGAAGCAATAGTCAGACCACTTCTTAAAAAATCTAATTTAGACCCTGATTGCATGACCAACTACAGGCCAGTATCAAATCTTCCTTGTCTAGGAAAGGTTATTGAGAAAGTGGTTGCAACTCAACTAGAGACCCACCTGTTAACCCATGACATTTATGATCCATTCCAGTCAGGATTCAGGAGAAGACATAGCACAGAAACAGCTCTGGTATGTGTGCTCAATGATCTTCTAAATGCAAGGGATAGAGGAGACTGTTCAATCCTAATCCTTCTGGACCTCTCTGCAGCATTTGACACCATTGACCATGGGATTCTAATTGAGCGCCTGAAGAATTTCTGTGGCCTGGGTGGCACAGTCCTTAGCTGGTTCAAATCATTTCTCGCTGGCAGGTCACAGAGAGTTGCATCGGGAGTATACTCTTCACCACCAGTGCCGTTGTCTTGTGGTGTCCCACAGGGCTCTATACTATCTCCCATGCTTTTTGCAGTATACATGCTTCCACTTGGTGACATAATCAGACGTCACGGCCTGGTCTACCACTGCTATGCAGATGATACCCAACTGTACCTGTCCTTTGCTCCAGGCACCGTTAACACAATAAAAACCTTAAATGGCTGCCTAGCTGAGCTCCAGGAGTGAATGAGTGCCAGTTGGCTGAGACTGAACCCAGACAAAACAGAAGTCCTGATGATAAATCACAGGACAAGACGGCAGCATAGCCAACTGACAGGTCTTAAGCTGGGGGGCACAGCACTAAAAAACTCTGATCATGTGCGGAATCTTGGTGTTGTCCTGGATAATGGCCTGACACTTAAACATCAGGTGTCAGCCACAATCAAATCCTCATTCTTTCATCTGAGAAACATAGCCAGAATCAAGCATTTAATTCCCTCAGAAGACCTTCCTAAAGTCATACATGCATTTATATCATCACGACTAGACTACTGCAATGCTCTCTACCTGGGTCTTCCAGCAAAAGAATTGCACCGCTTGCAGCTGGTACAAAATGCAGCCGCCAGACTATTAACTAACCAGCCCCGCTCCTGCCACATAACTCCCATTCTCTACGCCCTTCACTGGCTACCTGTAAAATGGCGAATCGTTTTCAAGATTGGCTTACTCACTTTCAAGGCCCTATATGACCAGGGCCCAAGGTACCTGCAACAGCTGCTGATCCCTTACTGTCCTACTCGATTACTACGATCCACTGAAGAAGGACTACTAACAGTACCCAGAATCTCCCTGAATTCATCTGGGGGTCGAGCTTTCAACTTTGCTGCTCCAACTCTGTGGAACTCTCTCCCTCGCACAGTGCGAGAAGCGCCCACTATAGAATCCTTTAAAAATAGACTAAAGACATACTTATTTACTCAAGCATTTCACTGACATCTACTGTTAAGCTTGTTTTGTATTTCGAGCTGTAAAGACAATGTGTGAAGCACTTTGAGTCCTATTGGGAGAAAAGTGCTATATAAATATCATTATTATTATTATTATTATAAACATTCAAAACACAGCACACAATGTAGTTAATAGGTCAAACACACATTAATTGAGTCCACAACTGCAAAAAGGGACCACTGCTGCTTTGTGCGCTCTGTTGTAATGTCTGTGCACAGCTTAGAGGGAACACTGCTCACAACTGACCCATTTTTCGCGGGAACGTCCTGGTTTTTTGGGAGTCCAGCCTGTCACTATCTCCTCAGTCTGCATAATAGACACTGTGCGCATGCGCACAGCATCTATTCCTGCAGCCCGACGGGCTGGTGACCTAGCCAGCAGCTCCCAGAGCCATGCGCCCATAGCGTCAAAAACGGGGGGCAAAGCTCCTCCCTATGGTTCATTGTTAGGAGCTATGTCTTATATACAGTCATGAAGTGTAATTTTTTGTCAAAAGTAACAGTAAAAAAAAAGGTAACAATAAAGAGGCATGTTCCTATTGGGACAGCTATTTCACTTAACTAAAAACAAAAAGCCAGAAACTAAAATGCATTTCAGTAGTATGAGACCTCCAGCAATAATTTTCCTCTTTAACAAATGAAATGCTCTAACGTGGATCTTGGTAAATGGCTACGGGGCATCACACAATTTACAGCTGACAAGACTATATTTTTAGCCACACTGTACAGGATCAATAGTTCTCTGCTGGTAGATGCACTGGGATTTACAGAGCGATACTGAAACACATTTCTGGAGTACAAGAATTAAGCTGAAGTCAGTGTCCATTTCATGCTAGACACATTACATGTTGGAATGTGCAACACCACAACCACTTTATAAGCAGTGTGCAGAGCTTATCCCTAACAATATTATATATGATGCTTCATGTGTAGAATTCTGAAACACTGTATAGGGAAGAGCATCGATTTCAGATCCAGTAATGAACCCACTTCAAAATTTATACAGAAGTTAAACATCTGCCACTGCATAGCGAATGGCTTTAAAACAAGAGTGAGGAAGTGTCAGTTTTTATTATGCTTTTCATCTCGGTATTTACTAGTGAAATATTTGAAAATAAATTGACATCAAGACTTTACCTTTGGGCCAGGGAACCACTAACACTTTTTATTTTCATGATTGCGAGTGATTGATTGTTAGAGACAAAGTGCATAATGCAAAATAAAGTTATATCAATACAACCAACTTAACAAGCAATTTTTAAACTGTCTTTGTGGTCTAATGGGGGTGTTGTGGTTTACAAGAATTAGTAAATAGTGTCATGCCATTAATCATGCACAATTATGTACATAAAAATACAGCACAGCCTCTAGTCCAGGAGTGGACTAGAGATTGCAACCTGTGGATCTGTAGTAGGAATGAATGCAACATGTTTGAAAATGTGACAGTTAGTAACAGGGCTGGCGCCCTAGGCAAATGCCTAGTCCTGCCTAGTGGTGGCGCCGGCCCTGTTACTAACTGTCACATTGAGGTGGAGGGCGGTAATGAGCCGCCGAGGAGAGGTACCAAAGAAAGCTGGGAGCGGGGAGCAGGTAAGACAGAGGGCTTCCCTCTTCCCCCACCCCCAAACCCGCCTGTGAATCAACGCTGCCTCCCCCCCCCCTGGACACAGGGGCTGCGGCAGCAGTATTGCCCGCACCCCCCCCACAGTGCGCGCGCCCGCTGTAGTATCGCCCGCAACCCCCCCCCCCGGAGTGCGAGTGTCCGCCGCAGTATCGCCCGCAGAACCCCCTCCCCCCCCGAAGCACATGGGGGGGGGGTGCATCGGGCGGCTCGCGGAGGATTTGCCTGGGGCGGGGGGAGGCTTGCACCAGCCCTGGTTAGTAATGACTACAGCTGTGCTCCAGCTAGGTGTTTCGGAAAACGTGGACCGTTGGTAGATCTAGAGGTCCGGTTTAGCCAGGCCTGCTCTAGTCATTGCAAACTGCTGCAGCTATCTTTAAAACTGCCTCAACAGGTTAAACATTAAACATCACTAACACTTAATATTAAAACAACAATACGCAAGAAGAAAAGTCTTGTAGTGGTGCTAGATTAACCCTTGGAGCGTCAATGTTGCTGTGAGAGATGTGCAAAATATCTGCTAAAACTGCCAGGGTCAAAGTTGAGGAATATGATTTTCTTTAGTTATTGCCGCCAATGATTTGAAGTCAATTAATTGAAGTTTTATTAAACCTTACACCAAAAATGCTTTGAGTGACATTGGCATTTTTAGCCCAGGATTCTTGTCCAGGAGGAAGACAAGAATCCACAACACCGCATCCCATCCACCCCAAACCAAACGGAGAAATCAAGGAGAAGACCGCAGCACGGAAGACAGACCCAGACACGGAGCGGTGGCATCATTAAAGAGGCAGCGGCAAAGAAGCCAGAGAGTCCGTGCAGCTGGACAGAAGAGAGGAAACAACGCCGGGAACAGGAGTAGGTGAGTTGGTTAGGTCCGTAGGCAAAGCACTAGGGCAGGAAGGAGTGATCAAAAGCTCCACCTGCCCATGGCCTCTGTCAGAAGCTCCACGTCCTTCCACCCGCAACAGCAGACAGCAAAAGGGAGTGGCGGGGAGGACACAAGGAGCGCCCAGACCTACCACCACAAACACCCCAGCGGCATCCACTCTCACCTCCGCCGAGGAGAAGACCTCTCCCCTCACCCTCCGCAGACTGTAACACCTGCCAGTCGGCCACCAGCAGCTGGTCACCACCAACAAAGCAGCAGGAACGGCACAGCGGGACGCCGCAGCCGCAGATGCGCACCAACCCAGACCTGAACTGTAACCTCCCCGAACTTCGTCCGGCCACGGAAACACCCCTAACCCACATCCCCCCCATACCCACAAAAGTCCAGACCCACATGAGGAAGACAGTTCTGTCATAAAGCCAGAACATAACACCCAGCAAATACCCGCTCAATACAAGCACAATAATCTGCAGCATTACTGTATTGTATTGTATTACATTGCTTTGTATTAATCTCAAAATCTCTAATTTAACGCATTATTTCCATATTTTTCTTTTTTTGTACCAATACCCTGTATTATCTCCTTAAGAATAATGTACATGTATGTATGTATACCTGCATCATTTGAAGTAAAAATATTTATTCTGCATACAAACCTTTTCATTATTAATCAAACCACGCACCTACCCAAACCAAAATGAGCGGAACACTATACAAAAAAAAATTACCTTTAAAAACTTGTTCACCATACCCAGATAGGTCAACTGGGCAGTGAAGCAGCAAGCACCACACAAGGGAGGAAAGTGCGCAGACCACCAAAAAGACTTTAAATCACATTAATTAGCAATGCAGGATTTCACTGCGGGGCGGGGCAGGGAGGTGGCTTAACTGAACGCTAGCATCTGCAAATTGGTGGTAAGGCGATCAGGTCTGAATAGGACGCAATAGGCCGTCTCCTCAGAGTGTTCATTAAGAGTTTTTATTACAATATCTGTACTGGGGCTTGCTTTTGATTTAAAAAAAAAAAAAAAGAATAAAAACCATTTCATTTGTAAATATGCTATTTGAAGTAAAGTAGCTTATAAATAAATCATAGTTATATATTAAGCTGAGGCGTATTCAATCTTGGTCAAGTTTTTTACCAGGTGAAAAAAACAGCTAGGATTCACCTTTCAGTATTCAATCATGGGCATTTTCACCCGTTTTTTAGTACATTTTCGCCCATGCTATATTTAATTTTTTAGATAAAAACGGCTACAAAAATGGGTTAAAACGGACACCAGTTTGCCGAAACCACCTGAATTTGCAGCAATTTAACCAATACATGCATTTTACTTCCGATGCTGGATTTTTCGCCCATGCAAAAATTCAGCACTGGGATGGACTAGAAGGGCTGCCGTCAGGGGAGGACTGTGGATACAGCTGTCCTGGGCCCAGCCTCTCTGACAGAGAGGGAAGGGCCTGGAATCTGCCCACCACACCCCCCTGACTGCCAGACACCAGCAACCGCCATATATTCTACTGACCGTGACTCCATACTAGCCGGGATAATGGAGATGGTCACTTTAAGCCAATCACATTTATTTATTTCCTCCGCTCTTCCTCCCACTGCAGGGGTGGCATGTGCGGGCTGGTGGTGCTGCTGAAGACGTGCTGCTGAGGACATGCTGCTTCGGGAGGTTGCTGCGCAGGTGCTGCCTAGGTGTAACCGCTGCCATCATTTTGCAGGTTGGGATTTGGTCTGCATAGAGAGATGGGAGCAGTGTCACCCTGTCAGTGAGCAGATACAGGGGTACTTGTGTATTATCTGGGCGCCCGATTTAATGTAAATCGTATATGATATCGCTTATGATTTATCGGCCGATTTGTGGCCGATTCGATCTGCGATGCAATTTAGCGGCCGATTTGCGGCCGATTTACATGCTATTCCATCCTTGCACACCCCCAGGTACTATGCGATGGTATGCAATGGTATGCCCCGCGAGGGGACGTGGATTACTTTACATTTATTCCGCGTCCCCTCGCGGGGCTCGCCACGCTTCGGGCTAGGTGGCTCGCTGCGTTTGCCACACTATCTAAATTCAACTCCATGCCGACGTGGATAGTGGGGGTATGAAAAGATCGGAGGACGCGTACCGCTATGCTCGCCGCGCTTCGGGTTGACGTTGATAGTGGGGGTGGCGTTGACAATTGGGGTGCATTTAACATTGTAAGCACCCTTGAGGGTGTTTGTACGATTAAAAATCTAAATCGCATCACATGCATCGCATGGCATGCATCGCATGCCGCTATATTGCATGCATTGCGATGCACTACGATGGAAATCGGGGGTGTGCAAGGTGTGCAATGATGGAACAGCATGCAAATTGGCCGGAAAATGCGAAAAATCGGCCAAAAATCGGCAGAAAAATTGCATCCGATTTTTGCATGCGATTTGCGCCCTGATAATACACAAGTACCGATACAGGTGTAGTAGTTGTGGAGTAGTTTGGGGGATGATGGAGCCCCTGCATGTTGCACATACTGTACTCTGCTGCCTATGGGAGGGGGGACTAGAAATCAATCCTCGACCCCACAATTTCTTGACTAGGGTGAATTGAATTCACCCAAAAAGTGGGCCCATGCCTGGCGAAAATTTCTCCCAGGATTAAATACGAGGCTATGCCATAAAAATTAACTGAAGACATACTCACATTTGTTTTTTTGCATATACTTAATTTGCATATATATATTTTTTTAATGTGACATTTCTTCGCTTACAATTCCTTCTACAGTTTATCATAGCTGCATTTCTCTGTCATAGTGAAGCATTCTATTTTTGCTGCCTGTCTCCAAGTGTTTTGTGTATCACTGCTTGTAATTATGTGAACTGTAAGAGGAAGGAAAAGGGAGCCCTGCTGAGAGAGTTTTCCTTTTCTAGACATAGCTTCCTGCATAGAGTGTTCGGGGTCAGTATTTACAAAATTGATGCTTCTGTTACAGTGTTTTTAGATGACTCGAATTGCCTGCATGGATTTCAACCAACTTGGAGTGTGGACAAAATTGAAACAAAGTCTGAAGCAGTCAAAGATATTGGAATTTTTTTCCCGCCTTCCAAATTCACTCATCTGACGTCTTTTGAAGTGATGGTTGGGTGTGCTATTCACAATTTTTTTCTTTAGACATCTAATCTGTTGTAGTCTTAATTATCACACCCATTTGATCCCCTTTTTTTAATCTCACGCCCATTTATTCTCCCCTTTTAATCTCACGCCAATTTTATCCCTTTTTTAATATCATGGATTGCATATATTTTATATGTGCGCCATTTTATTCCTTTTATTTATTTATTTATTCCTATTTTGTTCCACCCTGTTTAAATCCACCCACCGTGTTTAGCCCCACCCTGCTAGTCTATTTAGCTGCAGTGCTGCATTTTGTGGGAGAGGATGTGCGTTGCAGTGAGGAGTAGCGGCCTGCAAGTGTTGCCCCTGTTGAACAGCGGCTTGTGAGGTTTTTTGGGTGTAAGGTAACTCATTTTAATCTGCCTTTTCCCCATTGCTGCCTGTAGGCTGCAGCTAATTAGATGCCCGCAAGTTTACCCTGCGTTCTGCTTAGACATACAAGTTTGTCTCAGTTATAACAGCACACCCACCCCGTTAAGCAAACACCCTCGCCCGACTGCACCCTGATGTATCCTGTGCCGTGACTCTGAAAAGCAGTTGTGCAAGCAGGTGGGTGCCACATTCAAGGAGCCACCATTGAAGATGAAGAGCGGAGGACATGCACTGCAGTCTGCCGCACTCAGGAGAGAAGGCAAGCCGCTGCACTGTACAGGGAGTTGGAGCCTGCCCTGCTGATCCTGCATGGTGATCTGTCATTCACACACACACTTGTGAGACTTGTGTGGGAAGGAGATGGGAGGTGAGGTTTTGCCGGTATACAGTCATTAGGTCAACACTATTAAGGTCAACATGCATTGGGTCAACCATTGAAGTGTGACAGGTCTCAGGTAAATATAGAAATTTATGTCGACAATGGGAAGGTCAACAGTTCAAATGTTTCTACAGTTAAACAGTCAACAGTTAAAACGCTCTAGATGGGGAACCTTCGGCCCTCCAGCTGTTGTTCAACTCAACATCCCAGTTTGCAGTTTGGCCATGCTAAAACTGTGGCAAAACATTCTGGGATGTGTAGTTCAACAACAGCTGGAGGGCCGAAAGTTCCATGAGTGTGGAGGGAGAATATAATAGTCTGCAGAATGTAGCAAGGCACTGAGCCCGAAGCATGGCAAGCACATGCAGGGCACTTTTTTGGTGTCCATGTCAACTGTGTCAACATTAGGGACAAAAAAAAGTGAAAAACCCATGTCAACCTTTTGGCTGTCGAACTTCCCATTATTGACCTATTGTTTTTGTCGACCTTTTTACCCTGACAACCTTAGGCCATGTTGAGTAGTCACACACACAACTTTGTCAATACCGGGATCTATTTACATGCTGCCCTATCTGTGGAAGAGGTCATCCAAGACTGAGGTTGTGGTTGTGTCTTCTTGGCAGTCGCTGCGCCTGGACAGAGCAGGAGCACATCCCACAACTTGCACCTTATTCTGGTCCATTTGCAGCCAGCGTTCATTTGCACGGGACCGATGTTAGTGCGCCGCCACATTTCTGCACATGTGCATACACCAGGGGGTGTGGACACGGCAAACAGTATGTCTGCCGGGTGCATGCACCCAAGGCTGCTGCCGGGGGACACGGGGCAGTGGCGGCTAGTCGTGCCCTGCGTTTCATTGGCATTCCCATGGTAATTGGGCCGTGACATTGGTGCTGGGGGAGGATAGCCAACATCACCGGCTGTCAGCTGCCCACCCACTTCCTCCCGAGGGTGCACATAAATCTAAGTGAGAGATATGCTAGCATGTTCCACGTCATTCGATAGTCGGCGGCGTTTACCTGTTTGCTAAGCTGCAATTACATGAAGCTTAGCAAACAAGTCTGAATCAGGCCCTATTTAATAACATCCCATAAACCGTTATTGGTTACCTGAGCTGAGTAGCTCAATACATCAACATGGCTCTCTGTCTCCTCAACACATACTGTAGCTGTATTAAAAACTGTCACATGACCACATTTATCCCAAGATTGAGTTTACAATTGTCTGTACATTATGTTATTTTATAGGTAGCATATTTTCAATGTTATATTAAATCTTTAAAATAATTTGAGCATTATTATAGACTACAGATGAGTGGGTTCGGATCCTAGAGATCTGAACCCTCACGAACTTACCTGATCCGAGGCCGGATCCAGGGAGTTCGATGGTCGCTGCCATTTTTCTGTGTTCAAAACGAGGCCGAACGTCATCTTCCCGCTGTCTGATTCTCGCGAGACCTGGGGATATATAGTTCCCGGCGGTCGGCGCCATTTTCAAACAGGCTGGTGATTTCAGACAGCACGCATGTGTCCGTGGTGTCTACTGAGCTGAGCTGCTGGGGAAACATGCTGGGGGGGATGATTTATGCATAGGGGGCTGCTGCTAGTGCTACAGAGGGGGCTACATTATTTTAATTCAGCAAAAATTCATGTGTGCTGCATCAGTCCAGGGTGCCCGCATGTGTGCTGCATCAGTCCAGGGTGCCCACATTTGTACTGTATCCATCCAGGGGTGCCCACATGTGTGCTGTATTTGTCCAGGGGTGCCCCCATTTGTACTGTATCCATCCAGGGGTGCCCACATGTGTGCTGTATTTGTCCAGGGGTGCCCACATTTGTGCTGTATCATTTCAGAGGTGCCCGCATGTGTACTGTATCCATCCAGGGGTGCCCACATGTGTGCTGTATTTGTCCAGGGGTGCCCACATGTGTGCTGTATCAGTCCAGAGGTGCCCGCATGTGTGCCGTATAATTCTATGGGTGCCCCCTTGTGTCCTGTATCAGTCCAGGGGTTCCCGCATGTGTGCCATATAATTCCATCGTAAGTACAAAGTACAAAGTACAAAGAAATACTAAACTGACTTTATGTTTGTGATCCATTGTACTTTTTTTGTCAACCAGAGAACGCACCACCTTTTATTTAGAATACAATTTGACTACAGTACTTATATATTTTTGCAGTCAAAGCAGGATGTATAAGAAAAAGATTGTTAAACTCATTTGTAGGAGTACAGGCTTGCAAAGAGCTTCTCCAAATTTGGGAAATTTACGAAGATGTGGGTTCTATGTCACATGGGATGTTGCTATGGGCAACAAGTAAGATACTATATTATCTTCTAGAAGGTGCTAAATAAATAAGTAGATTCTGATTAGTTGCCCATAGCAACATGCTATGAAAAATAGAATTCCCATCTTCGTAATGTGGTCATGTGACAGTTTTTAATACAGCTACAGTATGTGTTGAGGAGACAGAGAGCCAGGTTGATGTATTGAGCTACTCAGGTAACCAATAACGGTTTATGGGATGTTATTAACTAGGGCCTGATTCAGACTTGTTTGCTAAGCTTCATGTAATCGCAGCTTAGTAAACAGGTAAACGCCGCCGACTATCGAATGACGTGGAACATGCTAGCATATCTCTCACTTAGATTTATGTGCACCCTCGGGAGGAAGTGGGTGGGCAGCTGACAGCCGGTGATGTTGGCTATCCTCCCCCAGCACCAATGTAATCAATATGTAAACATTGCCATACCTCCCAACTGTCCCATTTAACGCGGGAATGTCCTGGATTTTGGGGACATTCCTGCAGCCCACCCGGGGCTAGCAGTGCCACCAGAGGGGGGGGGGACGGGCGCAGTTGGGAGTCCCCGCTGCAACCCGCTTGTCTATTCTCTGCAGGCAGAGGGGCAGCAGCGACAAAATGGGGGAGCGGCCTCGAAACGAGTGGTGCAATTTAAAGGCCAGGCCCCCTCACCACGAGGCCACGGCCCCAAAACTTCAGGCATGCGGCTGCGACACGCGTGAAGGTCCCACTGGACCACCAATGAAAGTTGGGAGGTATGCATTGCTAATGTTGGCATGGACATTATATGGTAGTTCCATGTTAGAGTGAAGTTCTGGTTTAGTGTTACAGTAGGCTTTGGTTAGGGTGAGGACTTAAATGCAGGAAAATCACAATGTAAACACACCAACTATTGACATTTACAAAGGTGACATAATATCCATGCCGATATTCTGAATGTCAACATTCTGCACTACATCCATTTCCTTGACCTCTTTTTTTTTTTTTTTTTTATTCTGGGGATTATACAAGTAATTTAAATTGAATAATTAAGCAATAAGAAATAATTGAAACTTTTATGAAGAGAAGTAGAACTTACAATAATTATTATTAAACTTTATTTATAGGACACCACAACAGGTTTGCAGTGCTGTGCAGAAGGTATAACAATACGACAGTACAGTAAAGTAGACAAGTAACAAATACCTCTACAACTCTCAACGTGACAACTGATACAGTAAAAGGGGTGCTATAAAAGGATTGTGTTGGCTGGAACCTGTACCTTAGTGTGAGTACAGATAAGGGTCTAGGTCATCAGAAATAATGAAAACAACATAGGAGTTGGTACAGCTGGTGTGCAAGAATAGAAAAAAGGAGGGCCCTGCTCATGGGAAAGGGGGACAACATAAGGAGTGAGCCAATGCAAACATTTGATATAATTAGGTATGCTTCTTTAGTCTATCATAGAGGTGTTTATTATGTGCACAGTGCTATCAAGATGGTCAAAATGCTGTCATTTCATGACTGCAACCATTGTCTATTTTCCCACACACCCCAAAGAGATCAGCAGGAAATGTTAGGGTACTGATTTAACATGTGTAACCAAACATTGCAGATAACCAGAGTTGCCTTCCCTCCTGCATTCGATGGGAGACTCCCTGAAATAGCAGCAATCACCCCTCCCTCATTAGTCTAGCAATCTCCCTCATTTTCCCTAGCCCACATTACACTGTTAAATATTTGGGGAATGAGAGACAGTTACATTTACAATGAATCATCAGCTCCATTTCCCAGCACTTTAGCAAGTATAGTAGCTTTTAACTGCTTTGGGGCTCATCTACATTTGGATACAAGTCATTTTAAAATATTCCTCTCAGATGTAGCAGTACACACCCACGCTTCTAGGTGCCACGTTCACAGTCTCTCCATATATGGAACTAGACATGCCCTTTAACCCCTTCCCGACATTTGACGTATATATACGTCATGGCCGGGAAGTACTTCCCGACACATGACGTATATATACGTCATGACTTCAAACTGTCACTGCGTCTAGAGACGCAGTGACAGAGGGACGATGTCTGCTGTCCCTGACAGCAGACATGTCCCTGCATGCCCAGGGGGGGCAGCGATGCCGCCCCCCCGTCGGCGATCGCTGTGATTGGCTGTTCAGTGTGAACAGCCATTCACAGCGTTTTCTGTGTCACCGGCGAATAACGTTCGCCGGTGACACGGGATCGGAGGTGATTGGTGCTGTAAAGTACAGCACCAATCACCGCGGGGTGTAAGGGTGACACTGGTGTCACCCCACCTCACCCCGCCCGCCCCCAAAGGCCGTGATTGGTTCGTCGGACCGACGGACCAATCACAGCCATGGAGGGGGGTTTAAACTAACGGTGACTGCACTGCAGACGCCATTCCGGTCTGGAATTGCGTGCAGTGCGGTCACCGTGCCCAGCTGCCGCCATATACTGACCAGAACCTTGCTAAATACTTACCTGATCACTGCCTGGATCTTGCTTCTTCTTGTGACATCCTGTGCTGTGTTGTGCTGTGTTGTGCTGCTGCGAGTTATTAGATAGAGAGATAGAGAGAGAGAGATAGAGAGAGATAGAGAGAGATAGAGAGGCCTAGTGACAGAGAGTGCTATATTTTGTGCTGCTGCAGTGTAATAGAGTTATAGATAGAGAGATAGAGAGAGATAGAGAGAGATAGAGAGAGATAGAGAGAGAGAGATAGAGAGAGATAGAGAGATAGTGACAGATTGTGTTATATATTTTTTATATAACTGACTGCTGCCCCCCCTTTTGTGCTGATCAGTATAAATTAACTGATCAGCAACTTTTTGGGGGCGCAGGTTATATATATATATATATATATATATATATATATATATATATATATATATATATATATATATATATATATATATATATATATATATATATATATATACACCTGTCAGTGCTGCTGCTGCAGTGTCATAGAGTGATAGATAGTGAGAGATAGAGAGAGATAGTGACAGAGAGTGATAGAGACTGCTATATTTTGTGTCTGCTGCCCCCCTTTTGTGCACCCCCAGCAACTTTTTGGGGGTGCAGGGGTTATTTTTCATATATATAACTGTCAGTGCTGCTGCTGCAGTGTCATAGAGTGATAGATAGTAAGAGATAGAGAGATAGAGAGAGATAGTGACAGAGAGTGATAGAGAGTGCTAAATTTTGTGTCTGCTGCCCCCGCCTTTTGTGCTGATCACTATATCTGAGGTGATCAGCAACTTTTTGGGGGTGCAAAGGTTTTTTTTTTTTATATATACCTGTCAGTTGCTGCCAGTTGCACTGTCAGTTGCACCAAAGGTTGTGCACCTGCTGCCCCTCACTGGTAATCAGTGTCGCATCACTGATCACCTTTTTTTTTTTTTGTGGGTGCTGTGGGGTCTTTTTTTAATTTTTTTTTTACACACACTGTGATTTTGTGGGTGTCCTGTGGCCACTGTGCGCTGATCAGTGACGTACATCACTGATCAGCTTTTTCGGCACAGGGTTGATCTATTTTTTTTTTTTTTTATCAAATTCCTGTTGCCTTTGAGCGCTGTTCAGTGACGGACGTACGTTACTGACCAACATCTGTGCTCAATTTTTGGCGCAGGACCTTTTTTTTTTTTTTAACCCCTTCAATTTTTTTTTTTTTAACCCCTTCAATTTTTTTTTTTTTTAACCCCTTCAATTTTTTTTTTGTATAAAGTATTTTTTTTTTTCTGCACTACATACACACTACACACTACATACCCCCCGGGTTGAAATAAAGTTTGTACCCCCCCCCCTACACTATACACGTGTTGAAACATTTCACTACCAGTAACACAAAAATAAAAATGGCATCCCAAATGTCATCCCAAATGTCATCCCAGTCATCCAGAAGAATGTATTCAGCGGAGGAGGCATATGCCATGCTTGCCTCTGACTCTGACACAGCCAGTGATGCAAGCGGGGAATTTGAAGGATTCGTCTTAAGCTCCTCTTCCTCCTCTGGTGATGAGGGACCCCCTCAAAGACGCCCCCGTAGAGCAGCTGAGACCCCCCCCCCCAATAATTGATCTCGTATGGACCCCACCACCAGACAATTTTGAGCCCCAGGTTCCTGAGTTTTTGGCCATGCCAGGAATCCAATTTGATTCCACAGGTCTCAGAGAAATTGACTTTTTCAAATTATTTTTCTCTGATGATTTTATAAATTTAATGGTGGACCAAACTAATTTATATGCCCAGCAGTTTATTGCTCAAAACCCCACGTCATCATTTGCTAGGTGGACCCCTGTAGATGCAGTAGAGATGATGACGTTTTGGGGTCTGGTGTTTCATATGGGCATAGTAAAAAAGCCAGAAATTAGGCAATATTGGAGTACAGATGTTCTGTACAGCACCCCATTTTACCGTATGGCCATGCCCCAGGCTCGATTTGAGACGATCCTTAAATTTTTGCATTACAACGATAATGCACAGTGCCCACCCAGAGATGATCCCACCTTTGACCGGCTATTCAAAGTCAGGCCGGTCATTGATCATTTCAGTGCCAAATTTGAAGAGATGTACATCCCAGATAAATTCATTTGCATAGACGAGTCCCTTATACATTTTAAAGGAAGGGTTAAATTCCGCCAGTACCTTCCCAGTAAGAGGGCAAGGTATGGCATAAAAATGTATAAGGTGTGTGAAAGCACCTCAGGGTACACTCACAGGTTTAGGGTATATGAAGGGAAGGATTCAAGAATTGAACCGCCAGAATGCCCCCCCTCCCTCGTAGGTGTTAGTGGAAAAATTGTCTGGGATTTAGTGCACCCCTTCCTGGATAAAGGTTATCACCTCTATGTGGATAACTTTTACACTAGCATCCCCCTGTTTAAGGCCCTTGGTTCAAGAGGTACAGCAGCTTGCGGTACTGTGCGCAAGAACCAAAGAGGCCTCCCAAAAACGCACATTTCCCAAGTAATGAGAAGGGGTGAAAGCAGGGGAATATGCACCGAAAATATGTTGTTGGTCAAATATAAGGACAAGAGGGATGTCCTTATACTGACAACAATTCACGGAGACAGTACCACCTCCGTCCCTGTACGAGGTACCAGTACCCACACCTCAAAACCTAATTGTATCCTGGATTACAATAGGTACATGGGCGGAGTGGATCTTTCAGATCAGGTACTGAAGCCGTACAGTGCCCTGCGGAAAACAAAAATCTGGTACAAGAAGCTGGCCGTGTATATCATCCAGATGGCACTGTATAACGCTTACGTGCTATTCCGTTCTACCGGCCAGAGGGGGACATTTATGCACTTTCAAGAGGAAGTCATAAAGGGCCTAATATTTGGGAACCAGCAGGCAGAGGGCCCCAGTACTTCTAGTACTGGCCCCCGTATTGTACCAGGGCAGCATTTTCCTAACGAAATCCCCTCCACTGCAAGAAAGGGCAGGACACAAAAAAGGTGCAAAGTTTGCTATAAAAAGGGAATAAGAAAGGAAACTATTTTCCACTGTGAAACTTGCCCCGACAAACCCGGCCTATGTATAAAGGAGTGTTTTAAAATATACCACACATCTATGGATTATTAGGTTCATCATTTCACCGTGCTTCGGGGGTCTTGCTAATGCCACATAGCACCCACCATTCATTCCACCAGAATCTGAGCTGCAAAATCCAAAAATCACTCCTTCCCTTCTGAGTCCTGCCATGCACCTAACTGGTATTTTTTGGTCACATATGAGGCATTGCCATACTCGGGAGAAATTGGGGCACAGATTTTGGGGTGCTTTTTCTCCTTCATACCTTCTGAAAATGAAAAATTTTGAGCCAGAACTGCATTTTTGTGTAAAAAATGTAATTTTGCATTTGCACAGCCCAGTTGTATCAAAATTGGTGAAACCCCTGGGGGTTTGAAATGTACACTATACCCCTAGATGAATTCCCTGAGGGGTGTAGTTTGCAAAATGGGGTCACTTGTGGGGGGGTTCCACTGTATTGGTGCTTGGGGGGTCTTGCTAATGCGACATAGCACCCACCAAAATTCCACCAGAATCTGAGCTGCAAAATCCAAAAATCACTCCTTCCCATCTGAGTCCTGCCATGCACCCAAATGGTATTTTTTGGTCACATGTGAGGCATTGCCGTACTCGGGAGAAATTGGGGCACAGATTTTGGGGTGCTTTTTCTCCTTCATACCTTCTGAAAATGAAAAATTTTGAGCCAGAACTGCATTTTTGTGTAAAAAATGTAATTTTTCATTTTCACTGCCCAGTTGTATCAAAATTGGTGAAACCCCTGGGGGTTTGAAATGTACACTATACCCCTAGATGAATTCCCTGAGGGGTGTAGTTTGCAAAATGGGGTCACTTGTGGGGGGGTTCCACTGTATTGGTGCTTGGGGGGTCTTGCTAATGCAACATAGCACCCACCAACATTCCACCAGAATCTGAGCTGCAAAATCCAAAAATCACTCCTTCCTTTCTGAGTCCTGCCATGCACCCAAATGGTATTTTTTGGTCACATGTGAGGCATTGCCGTACTCGGGAGAAATTGGAGCACAGATTTTGGGGTGCTTTTTCTCCTTCATACCTTCTGAAAATGAAAAATTTTGAGCCAGAACTGCATTTTTGTGTAAAAATTTAATTTTTCATTTTCACTGCCCAGTTGTACCACAATTGGTGAAACCCCTGGGGGTTTGAAATGTACACTATACCCCTTTTTGAATTCCCTGAGGGGTGTAGTTTGCAAAATGGGGTCACTTGTGGGGGGGTTCCTAAATTTTAGCATCTTATGGTGCCTAGAATCCTACATGGTGCCTAAAAAATAATCTCATAAAAAGGAGGCTCCAAAATCAAGTAGGTGCTCCTTCTATTATGAAGCCTGTGGTTTGGTCAACGTGCACACTAGGGCCACATATAGGATATTTATGAAAACAAAAGAATTGGGGGAATCAATTTTTAGTCACATTTCTCTAGTAAAATGTACTGTGTTCCTTAGAAAAATGTATTAAATTTGCAAATCTGCAAAAAAAATGAAATTTTGAAATTTCACCTACACTTTGTTTTAATTCCTGTGAAACACCTAAAGGGTTAACAAACTTCCAAAATGCTGTTTTGAATACTGTGAGGGGTGCAGTTTTTGAAATGGTATCATTTATGGGGGTGTCTCACATACAAGTCCCTCAAAGTCACATCAGAACTGAACTGGTCCCTAAAAAAATCAGTGTTTGAAATTTTCTTGAAAATTTGAGAATTTGCTATTCATATTGTAAGCCTCCTAGTGTCCAAAAAAATTAAAAGGAAGTTGAAATAATGATGGAAACATAAAGTAGACATATGGTCTATGTTAGTTATTAACTATTTTGAGTGGTATGATTATTTGTCTCACAAGCAGAAAATTTAACATTTTGCAAATTGCTAAATTTTCCATTTTTTTACGACATTTTGGTATTTTTCACAAAAAAACACAGACTGTATCGACCCAAGTTTACCACTAATTTGAAGTACAATGTGTCACGAAAAAACAGTCTCAAAATCACTGGGATAAGTAAAAGCAAAAAAAAAGTTATCCCCACTTAAGTGATACATGTCAGATTTGAAAAAAAGGGCTCTGTCAGGAACGCAAAAACTGGCTCTGTCAGGAAGGGGTTAAGTGTTGCATGACACGCCCCCTCAATGGGGCACTGTGCAAAATTCTATTAACAACTATAATCTCCCTGAATCTAATTTTCAAAAGTAGGTAGGTATGCAGATAATTTAATATTCCCGTAAGCATGCTGATCTGTAAGACCAAGCCCTTTGTAAATGAGAACAAATGGACACACTTGTGGAACAATAACTGTACTCCATGTTTACAGGGTAGTAATAGGGCCAAGACAAACAACATGACATAAAACATGGAACCATAGATCGCACATTGAACTCACACAGTATTAAAACCCATTTGCGATTCCCATAGTAAACAACTATTAACAACTTGCCTGACGTGGTCGCATAAGATGTGATCACGCAAAGTTGGGCTTTCCCTGATATGGTTACATCTGATCTAACAGTCAGATATGCATACAGCGTGTTCTCAGGTGAACCTCCAGACTCCTCTGCTTCCTGGTTCTCTCCCCTAAGGCCTGCCATTCACTGCTGGACGTGTAATAGAAGCTGCCCTTATCTTCCTTGTGTACAGGGAGAATTTAGGTTTTCCGATCATCAATGGTCTGGTAATATGATTTACAATGTGTAACCGAGGATTTTAAAACATTTTTTTTTTAGAAAATTATGTTAGTTATGTTTTAAATGGAGGTTCTTAACCTCTAGTAGTTCCATCATAAAAAAATAAAAATAAATTCTGAGTAGTTTTTAGATGCTGTAGAATAATACCTTTCTGTTAGAATATTAAGAAGGACATGACAGGTATTTCAACATTTCAGCAATAATAATTTCAGCAATAATAATTTAGCATAATACAAAAGATTTAGTGAACATTTCTCATTTACTATAATTATCCCTTAATGGGCAATTATTCAGAATACTTTAATTCATAACATTTTAGTGTGTTCTTACTCTAGTTAACGAGAAGCACAAAAAATACAGATGGTTGTCCTAGAGAGGAACTTGGAGGGGAAAAGGCTTACATTTATAAATGAATACCAATAGTCAACACCTGCTAAAACATTTGATTTAAAAATTTACTTTTTTAAACTTTCTTGTTTAAAGTAAAAGTCTTTACAGACTATGCCCAGCATGTATCGACAGCGATGATCGCTATAATCACGGGGG
This sequence comes from Crinia signifera, assembly GCF_055691185.1. Taxonomy (NCBI): domain Eukaryota; kingdom Metazoa; phylum Chordata; class Amphibia; order Anura; family Myobatrachidae; genus Crinia; species Crinia signifera. The sequence continues at coordinate 78,054,718 of NC_139222.1, forward strand.
GGGGGGGGGGGGGGGTTGGGGGGAGCTGCATACACACTGAGAGACTTTCCCCCTGGCCAGGGCAGCGCTATGCAAGTCCGTCCTCAAAGCCGCTCATCTGCTGGTATTACCAGTACTACTGTGTGTAGTATGCATGCTTTTGACAAGATTGCATATTTTTATTATTTTTTTTAATCCATTTTCCTCCCACACATTATTATTGAAATGCACATTTGCGATGAGGCATACATGATTTTAGCAGCTCAGCTTGGTTTGGGTGGACGTGGAAAGGTAATTATCATTTGGAGAATACTAGCAACAACAAATTGTGCAAACACAGCTACAAAAACAGCAACATGATGAGGATAAGCAAAGCCTACTGTACCATGGAAGCTAGCAAGAGATCATAAAAAAAAGGGGGGGGGGTAGTGTTTTCCCACCGGAGCTTGGTGAATTTGTCAGATTTTGAAATTTGTCAGAATTTCATAGATTTCATGTAGTTTGCAGATCAAGAGCCTAGCTTTACAAATAATTAATTCCCAGTAGAGAATGAGGCCAATAATGGTGCATGAAATTTACAGTAAAAACAGCAGATCAGTCATCATCAACTAACGTCATATGATTATAGCCTTATTAAAGAAGTTTACAACTCCTCAGACACTCATTATTCCTATAGTGTACGGGGAATTCATCTATGGACAAGCTTTGTGTTAGAGATTATGGTTGCCTAGACCAATGCATTCTCACGTGCATACAGTACTGTACAGTAGCTGCGTATAGAGTACCGTCATGCTGATTTAGCCTTGCACTTTTCCGCTACACAATTTATGCCCTTGCTATACATCATCACTATTAATATTAATTGCCATTACCTATCTAGGTGTACTATGGTCAAGATAACATTGTGATCAACTGGTATATTCTTTATTACAGTGATTTCCAACAAGAATAGAATATTTACTATTGGCCACTACCTCTAAGAAGGCTTTGCCGAGATTCCACAATGTCGCGTTTACAAGCTGTGAGATATCCTCAAAATATCCGCTAAAAATGCCAGCGTCGCTCACAGCTGTTCTATTTTTACAGTAAGTGCAATATTTAACTAAACTTAAATTTTGACTTGGCTGTATTTGTATTTATTTATACCACACGAACAGTCACTCTGAGCAATGCTAGAATTTTTAGCGGATATTTTGAGGATCTCTCACAGCAACAAAGGGCGTTTAAAGCCTTAATAGAGAATGAAGACTTTTATAAAGAAAAGTGTTGGGTGAAAAGGTCGCATACTGTACTTCTCTTTAGCCAAGTGGTTGTATGGTTAGATCCATGATGGCAGGTTAGATGGTAATGGTATTACTGATGGATTTTATGTTTAGTTACGATTTGTAATATATTGAAATATACACACCAGGGACAAATAGAAATGAAAGAAATGTATTTTTAAAATTTCATCATACAGAATAAAAAATAATTGGTGGTAATCTAAGCATATAGCAACAGAGATGCTGAGACAGACATCAAGATGTATACCAAATGTTGATGAATATATTACCTGCTTTAGAACCGTGGAAAAGACATGCAAATCCATTGAACTTATATATGTAAATAGTAATAAATAGCATTTGGGAGAGTTGCATGTTACATCTGAAAAATGTTAATGGGCCTTACTCAGGGCGGGATGTACTAAGCTGAAAATGCGGTGAAACCCCTGTTTTCGGAGGTTTGACCGCATTTTCTAATGTATGAAACCCTGCCACCACGTCACCGCATAGCAGGGTATGGGCTTCTATTGCCGCACGACTCAAACCCGCCGCCTCTGCCGACCCCCCTCCCTCTTATCTGGCATCAGGTCCTCCTGGACCCAGAAGGTATACCCCTCCTTACGTCTCTAGGAGGAGGAGGACGCGCCAGGGACAGCCTGCTTAGCTGTCCCGATGTGAGGGGAGGAGGCACCCAGCAGGTGACGGTAACCCCCCCCCCCCCCCCACACCACATCACAGGTATCACGGCAGGCCTCAAGTGGGACAGTGCACGACGGTATGTCATACCGGCACTTCTTAAAGCACTGATTCCCCCCCCCTCCCCAGCGGAGGACCTCCTCTGAAGCTGTCTCCACCCTGCTCAAAAACTCGGTGTCTGTGGTTGGCAACACGACACCAAACCCACCCCTGACCCCACCGTACACAAAGACCAACACTGTCACTAAACCTTACACACCCAGCGGCTCTGTGTCTCGTTCCCCTATGTGGCATAGGAGCCCACCCGCCCCCCTCCCCCCCATGCTTACACAACCGGCGGATCTGTGCATGTTCCCACCCCCCCCCCCGCTTAGACACCCAGCAGTTCTGTGCGTCGTCCTCCCTCCCCCCATTACACACCGGCGGCTCTGTGTATCATCCCGCATCCCTGACCCCCCGCTTACACACCCAGCGGTTCTGGGCATTATCCCGTGTCTCCAACCCCTTACACACCCGGCAGCTCTGGGCATTGTTCCCCCCTCTCTTCATCCCATCCAGAGCTGCCGCTCCTCAGCCGCTCAGCAGTGCTGTTTCCGGCATCCAGGCCCAGTACCAGCTGCGTTTCAAACCTCCCACCGGCTATGTTTGTCAGCTATATCCCTGGACAGGCAGTTGTAAGTAACCTGTGAGTGGAGTCACTGTAAGTCTCTGTGTCAGCACCAGTATGTCAAAGTGTGTTGGGGTTAGTAGATCAGCAACTGTGTCATCGTCTATGTACCAGTGTCTGTTTGTTGGCATAAGTGTGTCAGCTTCTGTCCATATGTCAGCATCCATGTATCTGTGTGTTAGCATCTGTCTCTGTGTCACCATCAGAGTCAGCATGTCTGAGTTAGTGTCGTAGCATCTGCATGTCTGTGTTGGTGTAAGCATCTGTGCGTTTGTGTATGGTTCAGCATTCATGTGTCGGCATCAGTGTGCCAACCAGTGTTGTGGTTAGTGTGCCAGTGTCTGTTAGTAACCATCTGCCTGTGTGTTGTCCTCAATGTTTCAGCATCTGTCCATGTGTCCGTGTGTCGGCATCAGTGTGTCAGCATGTGTTGGGGTCAATGTCTTTGTGTCCACGTTTAAGCATCTGTGTATTAGCATCTGTCTGTGTTAGTATCTCACTATCAATGTGTCAGCATTTGCCTGTGTGTCAGTGTCAGCTAATGTCAGTGTGTTGGCGTCATTGTGTCAATATCTGTCTGTGTGCCAGCATCCATGTGTTGCCATTTGCTTGTGTCAGTATCTGTCTGTATGTCTGCGTGTCAGTGTGTGTGTCAACATGTGTCTTGTCAGTGTGTTATTGCCTGTGTGTCAGCCTCCTTGTATCTATGTGTAAGCATCTGTTTTTGTGGTGGAGTCTGAGTGTAGGCATCTGTGTCACTATGTCAGCATCTGTTTCTGAGTCAGTGTCCGTCTGTCCATGTGTATCTGTGTGTCATCTATTTATCAACGTCTTTGTGTAGGTATGGCAGTGGTTGTCTGTATGTCAGTGTTGCATCTATCTATGTGTAGGCATTCTCACCCCAGTCTGCTTTACCACCCGTCATCTTAAGAGCAAGGCCCTTTTTAAATTACCACGCCACTGTCCCAGCGCTATAATGTGTCCTAAAATAAGCACTAAATCCCTTTCCCTGCTCTCACCCTTTCTGTCCCTGCTGTCTCTCTCCCTGTTCCTATGTCTCTGCTGTCACTCTCTCTGTCAATGTCGTCTTTATCTCTCTGTCTCCACTGTCACTCACTCAGTCCCTGCTGGCCTTCCTGTCACTATTTCCCTGCTGTTTTTCTTTTTATCCCTACTGTCACTCTCTCTGTTCAGACCACAGCAGCCTCCTCTGCATCACCGCAGATCACAGCCTCCTTCACACTTCTGCTGACCACAGCCTCCTCCGCCTCACCGCCACCAATCACAGCCTCCTCTGCCCAGGCGCTGACCATAACCTACTCCTGCACACTGCCACCACAGAATCCACCCTCCTCTGCACAGCTGATGCCGAACCCACTGCCGATCACAGCCTAAAGTAAGGTAATCTTGACCTGATGCCTTACTCTCTCCTACTTGTATTTCTCTGTCGTCACTCTCTCTGTCCATGCGGTCACTCTCCCTGATGTGCCTTCCTCTGTCTTTGCCATCCCTCCCTCTGTCTTTGCCATACCTCCCTCTGTCTTTGCCATACCTCCCTCTGTCTCTGTTTCTCTCCTTGTCTCTGTCACTCTCCATGTCTCTGTCCCTGCTGTAGCTCTCCCTGCCATCCCTCCCTCTGTTTTTGACATCCCCCCTCAGTCTTTTCCCTCCCTCTACCTTCATGTCCCTGCCGTCCCTCACTCTCCCTGTTTCTTTGAACATGCCATCCATCATGCTCCCTTCCATCCCTCCTGCCTTCCCTCATTCTCCCTGTCCCTGCCTTCCCTCACTGTCCCTGCCTTCCCTCACTCTCCCCCTGCCTTCCCTCACTATCCCTGCCCCTGCCTTCCCTCAATCTCCCTGTCCTTGCCTTCCCTCACTCTCCCTGTCCTTGCCTTCCCTCACTCTCCATGACCCTGCCTTCACTCACTCTCCCTGATTCCCTCACTCTTTCTGACCCTGCCTTCCCTCACTCTCCCTGCCCTTGCCTTCCCTCACTCTCCATGACCCTGCCTTCCCTCACTCTCTCTGACCCTGCCTTCCCTCACTCTCTCTGACCATGCCTTCCCTCACTCTCCCTGTCTTCCCTCACTCTATCTGACCCTGCCTTCTCTCTCACTCTCCATGCCTTCCCTCACTCTCCCTGTTACTGTCATCCCGTCCCTTACTCTCACTGTCTCTCTGTCACTGCTGTCCCTCACTCTCCATATTTCTCTATCCCTGCCATCCCTCACTCTCCCCATCTCTCCTTCACTCTCCCTCTGCTGTCCTCTCTTTATCCATATGTCCCCTCTCTGTCTCTATTTCTCTCTCTGTCTCTGTCTTCCCTGTTGTCACTCTCTGTCCCTGAATTTTGGCTCATACTTTTATGCATCATTCCATGCGTATATGGTGTGGTACATTACCCCTAAAACCACACCCATTTTGAGTGGCCATGCCCCTTTTTGAATGGTTTCACCCCTTTTCTGGAGCGCACAAATAAGTTCTTAGCTGTTTCATACCCCCACTTCGACCACTGATTTCAATTGCCCAGTTTTTTTGGGGGAACTCATAAAACAAGGAACCTGCACACATACAAAAATGATACTTATGTTTCAAAGCATACAATTTCTGACAGACATAAATTGTATATTCCATATCAGTAGGAGAACAGTATGTATTTCTTTCAATCAATAACTTAATTCTACAAACTCTAGTGACACAAGTGAGATAGGTGACATCAGTGCAGCATTCAATGTCTTATCTGCATTGAAATAACATGTTACTTTCAATGATTGCCAGAAAGCACAGACCTTATTCACAAAGGATGAGCAATGTGATTTTAGAGTGATTCATAATCATTGCCAAGAATTTACAGTATATGGAAACTAAATCATTCTCAAAGGAAATAACAAATTAGGTATTCCATCTGTAACACGAAAGCAAGTGATTGATTTTACTCATGCAAGTCACATGTGTATAGTGGAGATCAAGAAACTTTTACAAGAAGAATTTTTTGTCACAGAAACTGCAGGCAGATGGGCAATCCAAAAGTATAAATGTAGACATAGCCAATACATAAGAAATAGATCAGAGAGTTGTATACATCAGGGAGGTCAGAGTTTGGGAGATGCTTATACAATTCTGATTCACAATCAGTCAGAGAGGGACTCACAAATGCTGGCCCATTGGTTTGTTTGTACATACTGTAGGATCAGCGGCACTGCTGATTTTGTGAACGATATCAGCAGTGGCGCGAAAACAAACAAAACTACATCAACATAAAAAGGCTCACAGATGATACTGTAAAATGTTATGCACAATATCAATCATCTTAAATAATATTTTTGTGCATATCATCTAGTGTGTACGCACTATATAGTTACTGATGTGTGTTATTAGCACCCCCCTCTGTCGTGTGTACATGCAGCTCAATCCTTACTAAATCATTAACAAATCGCTCAACTTTTGGCTATGGCCACTGAAGAGATCTTTCGTGAATCTTGCAGTTGTCCCAAAATATATCGTTTGTCATGGAGTTCCAGGGAGTTCAAGATAAATCATTACCAATATTGTTTATGTCTAATGTGTACCCAGTGCAAGGGCCTTATTCAGAGTCCATCTGAAACTCAATATCTGATTATTTTGTTTCACACTGATTTTTTCATATTGTGCAAATGTGATTTGAGACTATTTATGACAACTGGACTGAAACCAGGGCAAGAACAGGCATTTATGATAAAAGTGGGTATTCAGTCACAACATGTAGTCACAAAGTGTGATTAATATAACCACTGAAATGTCTCAAACACAGCCTCGTGGATGGGAATTAGTTGCAATTATGTTATGACCCTGGTGTACATATAACATTTGTAATGATTGCATTGTAATTATTGTATGCAACTGGTCACACAAGGTAAAACTAAACACATGGAAGGGGGGTGTCCAGAGTGCGCTCAAGTGATACCACTTAGCCACAGAACTAAACTAAAAGTCCCAATTAGATGTGATCCTGGAGTCACTTTATTCAAACGGAGTATTCATGAACTTCAGAAATGAAACCGAAGACCTCGAGTATAAAAACCAATTCTTTATTGGAAGCCCAACGCGTTTCGTCTACACGACTTCATCAGGGGCATGGCATGGCCTAGTACGGGCCAGAAATCCAGAGAGTAATGGCAGTAATGGACAATTTTCCTTTTACACGTATAGTCAATTAAAATCAGAATAGGTAGGAACGAAGAATGAAACCAAGGATAAAAGTCCAAGACCAGGTATCCAAAAGACACTTCCTTCAAGGTAAATACAAGAAAAGCTGTATGTAGCCCAGAGCATGAGATCCAGAAATATGGAAATGACCTACAAGTTTGGAGGTAGGGACTTCCGTTCTCACAATCAATTAAAAATAATGGTAAAATCCGCAGTAGAGGAGTGTAGATGCTTACTCCACTGCAGCTAGGGTAGAAACTAAACACATGTCTGCTAAACCCTAAAATTGATGCAACAGTGTTCTAAAAGTAATTATACTTTGAATTACTCACTTGTTTTACTCAAATAAACAATGTTTCTCACTCAGTTGGTGACAGGAAAACCCACCCATAAGGGGTATTTTATCCCCCGCCGCTATTTCCAATTGAGAAAATAGCAGCAGGCGCTTATTCAATGATGTCTTTCCCGACAGCATTGAAGAGCATTACATTTCCCCTAGAGCAGGGGTTCCCAAACTGTGAGCCTAGGCTCCCTGGGGTGCCTCAGAGCACTTGCAGGGGTGCCTCAGGTTGGTGGTCCAGAACCAATTCAAATAGTTTATGGTCAATGTAATGGGCAAAATCAGTGCTTGTGGCTTTCAATTATAAAATATGTGGATAAACAGAAGTGAATCATGTTCCTCACCATGTAACTGGACCTAAGGATAACATTTAAGCACAACTTATTTCATTTCATTATTATTATTGTTTATTCTTAGTAACAAACTTTTGGCCTAGGGGTGCCATGAAAAATACTCTGGTGCCGTGATTCAAAAAAGTTTGGGAACCACTGCCCTAGAGACAACCCCCCTCTTTTGACCATGGATATATTATGGTCTACTACTTATTTACATAAGTGTCTTGAAACACTACACTTCAATACGCCAAACAGAAGATGCCCATCTTAATTTAGTTGTAACATCTCAAATTGTTCAGCATTCAGATTGCAAACAAAGAAAAACAACGATGTGATGCTGGATTAGGAATTAATTTTTAAATATGTACAAAGCTGCAGATGAAGCATGAAGGAAGGATAGTTAACTTGACAGTTGTGGTATTTTCAGGAAAACCCTCCCAACAATACCAGACATACAGTAAACTTGCTTTTTCACCTAAAGTATTTATTGGGTGTGGTATGACTGCCTGACAATCGGGATCCCAACAGTCAGTATACAGACTTAGGAAACTGCCGACTGCCGGTGCAGTGGGGCGAGCACAAAGAACCCCCTTGCAGGCTCACTGCGCTCACCCCACAAGGGAAATTAGCCCCTGTTGGGATCCCCCCTGTCGAAGCATCAGCAGTCGGTATCCCTATTGTCGGGCAGCCATCAGGCACCCGTATTTATCCATCCCATGCATAGTATTGTATATTCCATTCATAATTATTATGTAGAAAAACGACACTTTGTTCACTTTAATACTACTGTATGTTTGATATGAAATGCCTACTCCTTTATTTGAATCGCATACTTTAGATATACTGTATGAAAATTGGAGATAGAAGGGATTGATTGTTTTCAAAGGGCACAAAAATTACATTTAAAATATAAATAATAATCATGAATAACCACCTTAATCTCTATGTGAATTGGGGATTCTAAGTGGCATAATGTGTACTGGCAGCCTTACATTGTCATGTAAACTAAGAAATTACAATAGTAGTAATAAGTACTAAGAAGAATGTAGCGCACTCTCACTGTTGCGGGATTCTATCGCAAACCGCCAGTACACGCCATCAGACAGAAGGGGGCTCACGCTCCCAGTTCTGTCTGAGTCCTCCCCGCCAATCCCCGTAGCTCCCCCCACTCCCCTCCCCCAACCCCCCCACATTCACAAAATCTTGTGCCAAAATTTACAAAGATGGGAGTTCTATTTTACATGGAATGTTGCTATGGGCAACCAATCAGAATCGACTTTTTATTTATTATCTTCTTGAAAATAACAGATAGTATTTTTTTTATCCCCAAATGCAACAAAAAAATATCGTTGTCTGAGTTCTATATAAACAAGCTTTATTTATTTAAGTTAATTTTATAGCGGAGCAATATTCCCTTGCGCTTTATAATAGGAGACAGAGATACAACAAACTGGGTATTTACAGTCAAAATTATGAGGGCCCTACTCATAAGGGCCCTTTGTGCCACAGATTTAAAATGATGTAATCCAAAATACATTCTGTGACAAAATAATTAAGCTTTAATGTTTTAATAATACTTGCAGCTTTAATATTTAAAATATTAGTTAGTAACAAAGTCAGTTATTTAATTACTTCTAAAATGTGACAATTCAAGATATTGCGATGCAACTATGTTCTGCGCAGGATGCCAATAATGTGTCCTAACCTGATATTGACTTTGTATCAGAAAATGCAATTAGAGTAGATTTTGGCTACTTGCAGCTCATCCTTTTGCACTTAGCAAAAATCACTTTGTGCCAATTTAGGTATGATAACGCTAGGTGTATATGTAAAAGGTTTTAAGTTTGCAAGGAGTTGCAAGATGCCGGATGATCTTAGACTCTTTTTTTCAAGGGGCAATTAATGATTTCCGCTTTAAAAATAAATTATGTAATAAGTATAAAAGGGAGTGCTGATCATCATAATAAATTTATATTTAATAAAAAGTACACATATATAAAACTACAGTACAATTGCTAATATTCAACAGCTGATCCTATCAAGTGCATAATTATTCAACAAAAACTTTAGAAGGTTTATTTTAGTCCCAAAAGAGAGAAATTAGTCATTTAAGTAACCAGCCGTTCATTCAAAGGGAAATGATTGCCCCCTCAGGCGTTAAGCGTTATGCCCACCTCCAATTTTTGTGTCCACAGATGGATACTTTATTAAATAAACAGAAGATAAGCTGTAGTTGTAGCCAATGGAAGTAACATAGTATATGAACCAGTCAGTATCCAGTGTTGAACACCCTGTCATAATTGACAGTCAAATATACCTTTGACTGTACTGAAATGAACAAGAGAAAAAGTTTGTGGTACATGTGTGCTGCCTTGTGATTGATAAACCAAAAGTGGTAACCCTAGAACCACTAAAGAGACAAAGTGCAGAAAAAAACAAGTTGATCTATCCTTCACTGGCGCTAATCATTATAGGATAATACGTTCCTATGTAGTGGAGTATGATCCTTTTCTCCAAATAGGAAAATGAAGTGTGTGGAAATAAATACCATACGTTCCTTAAAGGAGACTGGGGATCCTCTTCTTCGTATATATAGCTTAAAGCGATCCACAGTGGGGGCTATCCGTCTAGTATGGATAGGCTTCCAACTCCTCCTCCCTTGCAATAAAATCTCAGCATTTTCTATAACCATGTAGTTTTTTTAGTCTTATACTAAAGCTTTTTTGAAAATGCCAACGTGAGAGCGGGGAAACACATTAAGGAGACTGCTGGTGTGCAAAGGATATACCCAATTGCCGGTGCTTATAACATCAAGCCACTTGAAGTAACCACAATCACATCAGGCAGAGCATTGGCAATCCAGAGTCCTTATATGGCAGGCGGAGTGTGGCTTGGTAGAGAGACAGCATGGGATCCTCCGCATAGGTAAAATCCTCCTGCCCCCCTATTCAAAGGAGGTAGGAGGATCCCGCTCCACTATCCATCTGTAACGTTTATGGGTTGTGATGGTGTCTTCAGTTCACAGGAAATGAGGTGGAACCAGCATGAGTTGGGTTAAAACGAGCAGGTTTCATAAATGAAGTCATACAAAGAATAATATAATATAACTAGCATCAATGCTTCTTGAATAGGTAAATAATAATAGCAAAGAGTCTCTGATATATGCTAATAACACAATACAGTCTTTGCAATGAAAGAAGTAAACAATATGGCAGTCTTTGTAAAAGAAGATAATCAGGATTGCAGTCCTTAGTATGAATAATGATACAGACACTTGAGCTAAATGATGAAGAATACCTGAAGATTGAATACTTGGAAGATTGGATGCTTGGATGATTGATGACTGAAAGAAGTGAAGCTTGGATGATTGGAGATTGGATGATTGAGGATTGGATGATTGAAGATTACTCAACAGGGTATGAGGATGAGCTGAGGAATTCCCAGAAGGAAAGGCAACTGAAGTGTGTAGCTCACCGGAGACAGCAACCAAAGGATCAGAGGCCAGCAGGGACCACCAGCTGGAGAACCAGTGCATAGGCACTAGGATGGCCAAGAATTTCCCCTTGCTTGCAGGCTAAGGAAGCAAGTTGTACTGACACAGGTTGACCTAGGCATCTCCCCCTTTATAACAAGGGAAGGACTGCCATAGGCCAACTGGTCAGAATGGAAGGAGAAGCCCAGACCTGAAAGCCAGACTGCTGCGCCTCGTTTGAATCCCTGCACGCTGCTCACAGCTGCACGACGCCATCACTACCCATCCGACCAGGACCCCAGCTTACTCACGCCAGCCGTTGGCGTGCACGGATGGGTGAGTACTGTACCCGTCGTGCTAAGCCGCGGCCGCGTGTGACACCATCTATTGCACAGACCGTTTGGACTGCCAACCATCTAAGTCCCATGGGAAGACAAAGATCCGTTTTACCTATTAAGGGAGACTGGTGATGCTCATATGATCGGAGGAAGCTATTCTAGCTGGACTACCAATGTACCAAGGCTGCTTAAAATTGCTATGCATGGGATTCAGAGAGCAGTGAATAATTTTGACTTTTGTGAACACCCACAGATCAATAACAATGTCTCTCCTAATGACAGTCTGTTACAACTGGTATTGCCCAATTAACATAGGGGCATTATTGAAGTAAAAGTGTGAACAAACATCTAAGCAGATTAGCTGATACTGCAGATTTCTATATAATCAAGTTATTGCAATTGATTTCATATTAATATGTGTTATTAATTTGTTTTGAAGATTAGCATTTATTACTATTATTAATAATGTCATTTGTCTGTATATTGGCACTTATTCTAGTTGCATCGGACAGATGCGTATTTCAGACGGTGACCGATCACTCACACTGTACTGGGAGTGGATGTTTCATGTTAACACCTTCCCCATCTGTCGGAACCTCCCCCATTCTCCAATGGTCACCGAATGATGGACCAAGCGGTCAGACAGCACCGAGTGCTCCAGACCACTTGGACATTTTTCCGTGTGAAAGCAGGTATATGGGCGGGCAGCTGACATCCAGGTATGTCAGATGTCCGCCTCCCACACCTGCGTCAAGGCCGGATTACCACACGCACGTCCAGTGTTTTCATGCAGGGCGTACACATATGGTAATGAGTCCAAACATCCCTTCACGCCCCCTCCACCCCCTGCTCGGATGGTTCAGACTGATCGTTTTCTGCACGGAACTCACGCCATGATTGGACGTGCAAGGCATTCGCACATGCGCAGAAACGCCTCTGCACATGTGCAAATACCAAACATCGGCCATCCGACCTCACACACAGCCATCCAACTCAATCAGAATAAGGGCCATTATGTAATAAATATTTCCAATGTGAAAATAACTTACTGTACATGTATTATTAAGCACCACATGGTGTGTTATACCCCTTTCACACCGCACTTGTAAAACGGTATATTGCCATTTTTTTCCCACTTAAAAACGTTTAAAGCTGCAGTGGGAAAGTGCCAGAGTTGATTTACCGTTTAAAGATAACCGGTATTTCAACACGTTTCAGAGCCAGTTTCTCTACAGTGAGAATGGCTCTGTTCTACCCGTTTAAAAAAAAAAAAAAAACGGCATGGGGTCCCCCCCACCTCCACAGCCGTGACCAGCACCAGACTGAAAGAGCCGGGGCTGGTATTAAAAAATCAGGAAACCCGGAAAATAGGGTCTCCGCTGATTTTTTAAAACCAGCCCCAAGCTCCAGGGCCAGGGCTGGTTCACAAAATATGGGGGACAAAATGAGTAGGGGTCCCCCGTATTTTAAGAACCAGCCCGAGGCCCAACCAGCCAGAAGGGTAATGCCACAGCCGGGGACACTTATTATATAAGGCCCCGCGGCCAAAGCAATAACCCTACGGACCAGTCAGCCTGGCCAGGGGTCCTGGGGAAGTGGGGACCACCCCAATAAAGGGGTTCCCCCCTCCAGGACTTACTGACCAGGCTGAAGCCTGGTGCTGTCCTCGATGCCTCTGGGCAGTAGGCATCGAGCTGATTCTGTGTAAAAAATAGATGAAAAACTATTCTCTTATACCGTGGAACTATGAGTCCCAGCAAGCCTCCCCCACATGCTGGGACTTGGAGAACCACAAGTCCCAGCATGCAGAGCATTAAAGGGCCCGATGGCACTTGTAGTTCCACAGTAAAAGAAATAGTTAAATAAACACACTGACAGACACCCATTAAAAATAAAACTTTAATACATCCAAAGCCCACACATACTGATACTTACCTATCTTGAGCCCCTAGGTAGGTTTATAAATGGCAGAATGAATGTGACAAAATGGCTTTTAAACTGTAAATTTACCGTTTAAAAGCTGCAGTGGGAAAGGGTCTTTATGGCTCTTAACCGTTTAAAAACCTGTTTTAAACAACGGGTCATTACCCGTTTAGGCAGTGGGAAAGCAGCAGTAGTGTTTAAGTCTTATAGCTGATACTTCTTCTAGGTAAAACAAAAATAAAAAGAGCCCAGTGTGTGAGATTGTGTGGTCGAGAAATTAGACGGTATTCTCCAACGATGCATGAATTACTAGCAGCTGAGTGTGTCAAAGGTGGCTGCCTCACCTACTGCACATATGCAAAGTACTTTGAGTCCTATTGGGAAGACATATATTTTACAATCCATATTACATATATAACATACTGTATTACCATAAAGAAATCACAAATATATTGTGAATCCTCCCTGCTCAGGCAACCCTATTTACTAGGCTTCTACTAAAGTATGTGACATTTAACCCAAACAAGGATGAACGTGCAGTACAATATTATGACAACATACAATTTAAGATAAAAAAATAAAATGATTGGGTTAAATTTAATAGCCAACCCTCCCATGGTATAAAGCAAACGTTTCAGCGTGAAAGGATTTTTCACTCCTCTCCCTTAAAAAAAAAAAAAAAAAAAACAATACGAAAAATAGCAATAAATGTCTGCCATTCATTTTAAATTCATTGAAATAGATGCTATATGATGCTTTACGGTTATAGGAGAAATAATTGTTTTTTTTTTCCAAGCAGTATTTAGGGGTCACCAAAGATCAGAACATTTTTCTTTATGGTTAATGGATGCATTTTACATACCTTACAAAACATCTCTGTAGCCATACAATGAGGTAGTAAATGTAATACAGTACATCCTTCCTGCCATGAATATATGCAGGTATATAAAACTTAATAAGGTCAGTTATTTAAAACCGTCTTATACAGGACTACATTTTATTTTATTTCCATGAGTCTTACTGTTCTGATCCCTTTATCATGGATTTCATTAATATAGCTAACTTGTATCGACTATGGGCCATACAGATGGAGCCCCCCTCATTCACTGCCGGCGCTCATCTGAATGTCTCTGCTGGCATAGAGGGACTCCATTAGACTGGGATGAGCGAGCGTCTCACGCGCACGCACATCTCAGTTACTTGGCAGCTGGGTGGCGGGACTCTGCCGGTCTCCACTTCAAGGAGAGGGGCAGGGTTAGGAGGGGGTGCGGGGGTGGTGGCAACCGATGGAGACTGGCGGCGAGGCGGTGGGGCCCGACAGGGAGCTCCGTCGGAACAGGGCACATAAGCATCTCGTGTGTGCGCGCCCCCGCAAGCATGAGAGGAGATCCATCTGTTTGTACCTAGCTTAAAGTGTTAAAATGGAGAGTGATAAACTACCAGCTAATCAGCTCCTAATGCCATGTTACAGGCTGGGCTTGGAAAATGAAAGTGAGGTGCTAATTGGTTGGAGGTTTACCACTCTCCATTTTATCACTTTCCAGGGCCTATGAGTGGTATCCTATTTCTCGTGATTGCTTAATGCGGGTAATAGGCTCGCTGTGGCTAACTAGTCAGCCCTTATAAGGTGGAGTATGCCTTTCTATGCATACCTCAGACAGGCAAAGTAAACCGAAAGTTGCCCAATTTTATGTTGAATATATGGCTACAGCTGCCAAGAAAACCCAGGTTTCACTTGTGCTTTTAATCAGACAGTCCTAATTTTATTGCCTAATAAAAAACATTGGGAAAAAAAAGTGAAAAACTGATGTTTTATCAGAGTTTCGGATAGTCGGCTCCTGATTAGCCATTAGAGGGCCAATAGCCCCATTCGGAGCGAGAAACACTGAATAAGAACATTCTGCGATTCTCGGTCTATCGATGGTACAGGTGTTCCATTTTTTTTGCAAAGTACAAGGATGCTACTGGAGAAGAGGACAGAACTACTAACAAGATAGGTAAGTATCTGGATGAGTTGGCTCTTTATGTAATAAACTTTTATTTTTTTCTGGTGTGTGAGTGTATTTATTTCACTACTGGTTCTGCTGTGGAACTACAAGTCCCGGCATGGTTAATAATGCCCCGCATGCTGGAACTTGTGTTTCTCCAAGTCCCAGTATGAGGGGGAGGCTTACTGAGATTCATAGTTCCACAGCAGAACCCAATTATTTATTCTATTTTTTACACAAAGATCAGCCTGGTACCCGCAGCGCAGGGGTACCGAGCACTGCCTCAGGCTTCAGCAAAGGCAGGGTTAATCCTGGAGGGCAGGACCCCTTCAACTTCCCAGGCTGTGATCACACACTCTAGTAAATACAAATACAAAAAACGGGTATGACGACAACGGATGACGTCAAGGGATGTTGGATTAATAAAGAATTGATTGATTTCACAAGAGTGACGCCCTTACATCTATTCACATTATATATATATATATATATATATATATATATATATATATATATATATATATATATATATATATAAATATTGATTGGAGGTCCCGGCACTCACTATAAGATGCAAGAGATTACTATTCCTGGTGCCTTCACATAGACGGACTTGTCCCCAGACTAGGTCCGTCCCAGTATATGCAGTGTTCAGCGGCACTCAGTAGAAATGACAAACGACAGAACGCCAAATGACGCCAACGTTTCAATGCTTTATGGCATTTTCGTCGCTGCCCTGACGAAAATGCCATAAAGCATTGAAACGTTGGCGTCATTTGGCGTTCTGTCGTTTGTCATTTCTACTGAGTGCCGCTGAACACTGCATATATATATAAATATATATATATATATATATATATATATATATATATATATAGAGAGAGAGAGAGAGAGAGAGAGAGAGAGAGAGGAGAGTTCCCCAAATAAATGAGTCACAGGAGGCGGCACTCTCAGTAAAAATGCAAAACAATTGTATTCAATCCATCAAAGTGAGCACACAAACATAGTGCATAAAAAACTTCAGCCTAGAGTGTCAACAAGTTTCGAGCCGAAGCCCCTTCCTCAGGACAGCTGGAAGCATGTAGTGTCGCAAAAAAGTGCAGTGCAGAATCAAACTAGAACATGTATTAACCGCAGTTTAAATAAGCAAGTGCACTTACGTGTCTAGGAGAGCGCGCTGAGCTCCGGTGTAGACTTCCAGCAGGGAGTGTGTTCCCATGACTTGGCATGGGAAGAACTGGCACTACATACTGATATATGAATAATTTTTAATTATTTCTTTCTTTCTCAATACTATCTTAATTCACTATATGTCTCTATTAGTGGACTGATGTTATTTTTAATTATATTTAATTACGTGGAAATTGTTTAGATCATTGTATGTTCCTTTACTGTGCAATGGTATATTGTATATTGTATATTACCAAAAGGAGTTTACAAAAAAATGTTTAGGGATGTTTTTTCATTAAGACCCCTAAGGGCTGCCGTGTCCAACACATGGATCCAGTACGTCTCTCGTTGGAGTAATCTTTTTGTTCTATCTCCTCCTCGAATTGACAAGGGGACATGTTCAATGATCTGGTACCGTAAACTGGCTAGTGTGTGTTGATTTTGTTAAAAATGCCGGGCGACCGGTTGGTCAATGTTCTTACCAGTTAAGCAATTTTTTATGGCTGAGCGATGTGCTGCAGCTCGTTCACGGAAGGGTCTGCTGGTTTGCCCAACATAATATAGCCTGCACGGGCATATAATGATATACACAACAAATGGAGTGGTACAGGTTAACACCTGGTTAATCCTGTGTTTGTGACCAGACCTAGGGTGTTTGAAAAAGGTCCCAGTGTCCAAATATCGGCAGGCCGTACAGGAGGGACACCTGTAACAGCCTGGGGCCTTGGTTTGTGTGCCAATGGGTGGCACAGGTGTCAAATTGGTTTTGACCAGGAGGACACGGATGTTGCGACCCCTCTTGAAGCTTGGCATTAAAGTAGTGTTTGAAAAACAAGGTAATTCTTGGTCACAAGTGACCAAGGGCCAGGTGGCTTTAAGCACACGTGGCAGTGCCGTGCTAGTGGATGAAAATGTTGTGACAAAGGGAATCCTTTTATTACTATTTTGAGTCCTAGTTGATGACAAAAGGTCTGATCTGGGGATGTTAAGTACCTCCAATTTTTGTTTGTTTAATTCTCTATAGTCATACCCTCGCTGTAAAAATTTGATTACCACAGTGTCTAAAGCCTGATCAAGCATGTCAGGGTTACTTGTAATTCTAGCTATGCATAACATTTGAGATTGGGGGAGTCCCCTCTTCAAACTTGGAGCATGGTGGCTACCATGTTGAAGCAGGGTGTTCCGATCTGTGGCTTTTGTAAATACTGTTGTTTGTATATCCCCGTTTATCACCTGTATGGACACATCAAGGTAATTTATCTGACCAGGATGAGTTTGACAGGTTAATTTAATGGGGTTGTCTAGACCGTTGATATTCTCAACCAGTCCAGTCAACTCCACTTCAGTACCCACCCACAACAATAAGAGATCGTCTATGTAGCGTGCGTAAAATAAAATGTGTTTCGAAATGTTGTTGTCTGTAAAGAAAAAGTCAGTTTCTTGGAAAAACATGTATACATTCGCTAGCGATGGCGACACATTGGACCCCATCGCGCATTCAGTGACCTGTAAATAAAAATTACCGTTATGAAGAAAATAATTTTTAGTCAATATGAATTCCAATAAACTCAAAAATACAGTGACATTCAAATGATCAAAATTGTTGGTTGTTAAAAAAGCATGCATCACAGACAATCCCTCGGTGTGGGGGATAACCATGTATAAATTTGATACATCTATGGTACTTAACACAGCATGTGATGGTATGTTTTTTAACTGTTGTAACTTGATAAGTAGCTGTGTGGTGTCCTTCAGATAATACGGTTGAATCATGACAAGGGGTTGAATTAGGGTGTCCAGGAACTGGGAGAGGGGTTGACAAAGTGAGTTACGGGCAGATATGATGGGTCGAACCGGAGGATTGTTGCAGTCTTTGTGTATCTTTGGAATCGTAAATATTATCGGTGTAATGGGATAATCAGATGTTAAAGATTTGTGAACTTTCTTGCTGATATGGCCCTCCTCAACTGCTTGGAGTAGTATTTGGTCCAATTCCTTTTTAAAGGTGGCAGTCGGGTCACCTGGTATTTTCCTTTATGTCTTTTTATCTGCCAGATGGGTATCCAGGTTGTGTACATATTGAGCACGGTCTTGTATAACTATTCCCCCTCCTTTGTCCGCAGGACGGACTATAATATCTTGTCTCTTGGACAAAGATTGCAGAGCTTGATATTCAGACTTGGACAACCCCAATTCAACCCCTTGTCATGATTTAACCGTATTATCTGAAGGACACCACACAGCTACTTATCAAGTAATTAAGATAGTATTGAGAAAGAAAGAAATAATTTAAAATTATTCATATATCAGTATGTAGTGCCAGTTTTTGGGATTGTATAGGGTAATGCATTAAGGAACAATAAATGTTGGGAATGTTTTCAATATGCTGCTTAAATTGTACTGTAATCTTAAATATGATGGTATACATGTACTGACATAGACATGTGCTTAATTTATGTATAAATAAGCTAGTCCACTGCCCCCCTTTTTTTGCTTGATGCAGAATACGTCTTTTTAATGACGCAATAAGAGGTAACATTCCCAGCAGTAAATATGAACACCCCCGTTCCATGTCTTTTCATTTTTTAATTCACCTAAATGACACTTATTGCACTTTATTTTTTTTTTCAGAGACTGTGAGCGCTTGCGCAATAGCAACAAGCCGCTCACCTGATTACTTCACTGTATCAGCGTGTGATCCACGGAGTGGATGCCAGCGGGTTGCCCTGGCAACCGATGGACGCCGGAAGTCATGGGAACACACTCCCCGCCGGAAGTCTACACCGGAGCTCAGCGCGCTCTCCTAGACACGTAAGTGCACTTGCTTATATAAACTGCGGTTTATTTGGGGAACTCGCCTCTATCTAATATTGTGGAGAGCACCCAGCCGCTAATTCGACGGTTCCAAGTGCCGGCCATATCCCATAGGATGGGCAGCACAGCTCCTGGTTATGATAGCCATGCTCCGGTGCCCTTCCTTGGCGGACCTGGTCATGGTCCCCCAGAATTTACACAATGTAATGCTGGTGGCACCTGGAGGCAATAAACAAGACAGAAACGCAGTCTAATCAAACGTTTTCGATGTATTCAAGTTCACAATCCTGATGACGATGTGAACTTGAATACATCGAAAACATTTGATTAGACTGCGTTTCTGTCTCGTTTATTGCCTTCGGGTGCCGCCAGCATCACATTGTGTATATATATAATATATATATATATATATATATATATATATATATATATATATATATATACACACATACACACATACTTATATACAGGTAGGTGAATGTCCGGCACTCCTCGCTTATCGATGGTATCGCTTGCCCGGGTGCCTTCCTATGTGGCGTTGCAGCCACCAGTACACTTTCCAAAATAGAGGCGTCACTCCGGGACTTGTGAAAGCAAATGTGATTTATTAGCTTCTAGGTGGTCAACGGCGTTTCGGGAGTTAACCCTTCGTCAGGACCAGAAGACAGTCAAACGTGCATTGGCGTACGTGGGGGCCACTGAAGCCCCCATCGCACAGCAAACCCATGGACAGAAACAACATACTACACTACACCAGCTGTCACCCTAGGTCAGCAGTCCGTAGCCTACCACATTCACAATTGATGCGTGTCAAATGCATCAATTCAGACCCCGAGGTTGAGATTGTAGCCATGACCAATAAATTTAAAGACAGAGGATGCGATCCTCGGATCCTTTCGGATGCCCATTCTAAGGTTTCCAGCATGGACAGAAATTCTTTGTTAGTACCTAAATCCAAGACTGACAGCCATGAATCTTATCTTCCTTGGGTGAACACGTACCACCAGGCTAGTCCCTTCATTAACAGTGTCTCTAAGAATTTATGGCCAATTATCCAGTCAGACCTTGATCTCCCTCTAAAAAATTGTAAGCTTCTCACATGTTACAAAAGGGTTAAAAACCTACGGGACACTCTGGTCAAAACCAATTGTTCCGTGGATACCTCCAGCTTCAGCCCCAGATCTTTGGTCTGTGTAAGATGTATGTGCACTACTTGTAGATTTTTAATCCCAGGTAATAAATTTAACCACTCCCAAACTGGCAAAATATTTTTCATCAATCATACCCTCACCTGCAACACTGAATTTACTGTTTATCAAATTATATGCCCATGCGGCCTTAGCTACATAGGCAAAACAGAGCGAGCCTTTAAAGAGAGAATGGCGGCTCACCGCTCAGCCATTAAAAAAGCTATCGAAAAGGGCTCTAGCGATCAGCCTGTGGCCTGGCATTTTGTATCTGCTGGTCATAGTCTGGTCCAGCTTAAATACAGGATGATAGACCACATCCCACTGTCATTACGAGGTGGAGATAGAGGGTCTAAATTGCTGCAGTGTGAGGCCAGATGGATCATAAGATTAGGGACGGTCTTCCCTGGAGGTCTTAATGAATTCTCTGGTATTAATGCACTCATTAATAAATAAGTGAGTGCGGTGGTGTAGTTGACATAGCCAACTGCATTCCAATGGTACATATTTTTCTTTGTGATGTATCACTTTGTTGACAGAGATTTTTGAGTAGCATTATCGTATGTCTCATTTTTCTAATTAAGATTGTACCACACAGTGTTAACAGCATTAATATGTCTCCTTTTTCTCCGTGTGTCTCCGTGGTATCTGCTATGCCCTTTATATGTATCATATGCTGCGTGCAGACAGATTCACAGTTTTGTTACGTTTTTAATCTGATGGCTTTTTCTTTTGTATCTGCTAGGTTCATCACCATGGTTACTAATCGCCGGCCTGACACTGCATGCGCACGGGTCAGAGGTCTCGTGCGTGATGATGTCATCGTCCGGCGCCAAGTCCCGGGGGCCAGGACGTGATGCACCGGTTATATAAGGTATGTGTTTGTATGTCTATTTTTAGCCTGACGACGATGTCGCATAGGCATTGAAACGTTGCAATAAAAGTTACCTTCTAAAGAGAAATTGCTGGTGTGCTGCTCCCTACCATATTCACTGTATGTCCTCCATTGAGCGGGCACCCGGCATGGGAATTATTACATTGGCTGTGCCGGACCTTCTGCATATATATATATGGCACTCCAATATAGGCGCGTGCCCGCTCGCACAGCAGAATATAGGTCATATATATATATATATACACACACACACACACAGTCCATTCATGAGCAGCACAACCTCATGAGAAATATGTGGTGCCTTCCAAAAATCCCATAGGGAATAGCATAAACTTGATCAGGTGGCGGCACTCACAGTAACGACTTTTGTCAGCCAACGTTTTGAACCTTCTTTATTCGTTCTTCATCAGGACATGAACCAAAATGCAACCATAACTCACATTTATACATAGCACCATGTGATCACCTGGAAGACTGACAAGCTCCCAAGGGTGCAAAAAAAAAAAGTTCAGAGATGTAATGCCACGCTTTCCCATCTGAGGCCATGCCCCTTCTTCAGGTTTTAGTTGTTGGGGTTCCGATTTAATGATCATAGTTGGAAGTAAACTGTTACAGTATAAAATATTTAAAGAATTTTGGGGGTCAGTTCTGTATTTTCCTAAACTGCCTTCAGGCTGCATACTTGTCTTGCTGTTTTGCAATAATCAAGTATTTCTGGCTTATTGGCATTTTTCCTTGCTTTTTTTTATTTTCCGTAACAAACCCTGAACAAGCAAAACTGTAACAATTGTTGGCCATTAGCACAAGCTACAGTGAGACATTTGAGTATAAAATGCCATAAAAGAATACTTTAATGCAGTGATTTTCAACCTTTTTACCTTGCGGCACACTAAATAAGACTTTAAAATTGCCAAGGCACACCACGAGATCCCCACAGGGCAAAACACATTGGCCACCACAGGAGAAAAATAAACCTATTGGCCCCACATTAAAAACAATCACACTGGTCCCCACAGGTAACAAAAATAACATACATTGGCCCTTTACATGAAAAGAAATAACAGTTGAACTGGCAGTGGCTGTAAATGGGTTTGGGCATCTCTAGATGTGGGGGCACACTAGAGAACAGCTCAAGGCACACTAGTGTGCCACGGCACACTGGTTGAAAAACACTGCTTTAATGGGTGTTGTGACAGTCTGTGATCACGTTGTTTCAATGTTGTTTCATGCAGCCGGTTAGATTGTGTATTAGATTTTCTTTTCTGCAAACAGTAATCAAAATGTAAAAAAAAAAATAAGTACACTTTAGGGCAAAGGCAAGTTCAACTAGTCTAAAGAACATCATTTATCAATATATTAAATAGTACACTATCATTTTGACCAAGGCTTTAATTTTAACCCTGTTCTAGAATATGAACATCAAGATGTAATCCTTCATCAAGACATTGATCTAGGTTATACTGTATATTATAATTCTAAAAGCTGAGACTTCGGCTTTTCATATGGATTCAATTCTTTTTACATTGACCTTTCAAGGATAAATAATAGCTCCTTATTTAGTATTTTTACTGTGTCTATTGAGAAATCTATTCCTTTTCTTACTGTAGAACATTTTATAAAGGGTTTTTATTCTTATTACATGTATTCGTTTTTTCAGATAAAATCCTTATAGTCAGATTTGGTAGTATGGCTTGTTATAGTTAATGAGTGGTTCTACAGGATAGAAACTTAAATAGAGTAAAAATATAAATATGTTTCTTTCAGAACTGATTTACAGAACAGAAATCTTTGTTCCAAGAATTCATATTAGTGTCACAAGTATATTTAAATATTAGCACTCGTTTTGCTTTTCCCAACATAGAACGGTTAGGGCTCCGACAGAATGGGGTGCGAGGGCGTCTTATGCACACGTGCCCCATTCCATCGGCTGGTGGCAGCTGGCGATTGGATCAACAGGAGCACCTGCGATGACAGCTGCTCCATCTTTATTTTATCAACAGTTGGCATCCTCCTCATCTAGCTGGGCCTTGGCACGCCATTTGCCAAGGCCCACCAGCGAATATGGGGAGCGTGCGTCTGAGACGCTTGCATGCCCCATTCTAAGCAATGGACAGGTGAGTGTGTGAGATGCCAGCCTCCAGAGATGTACCGCTGGTGCGCTAGATGAGGACTGCTCCATCTGTATTCATCTCCTCTTGCTAAGTAGCTGTTAAGGAAAGGATGCCCAGAACACAACCAAAGTTACGGTAAATTAAGTCAAGATTACAGGCAGCCAGCATAGTTAGAAAAACTGGAATATTAGAAAAATTCACGAATAATTATTGTCACAGAAACTATTATTTTAGGCATAGTCAGGGCCAGATTAACAATGGGGTGAATGGAGCTGCAGCTCCAGTCCTACACATTAAAATAGCAATATACTCACGAAATCATGATGATCACCAGCTGACAATATGGTTGGCCATAAATCATTACTATAATTGCATTTAGATTTTCCACACAATTATGCAATTTTTGTATTTTTATATGATTAGGAAGACATTGGCATTGGGCTCACCTCTTCCACTTCTCATAAAATTCTCTTGAACATTTTCAGCTCAAGGCCCGTGAGACCCTTAATTGGCCAGGATTGGACTTGATGGTACAGGAAATCCCCTGGTGGGCCCATATGCTTGAAAGCTCTGACACCTTACCTATTTAGGTGGGGTCCAGGAAGCAATGCAGATGTCCTCCTGCTGCCTGCAGCTAAAGAGCAGGAGGGGACAGTGGAGATGTTCCTCAGTATGGACAGACCTAAAAGAGCAGAGCTAAATGGCACAGTCCTACTTATTAAGAAAATATTTGGTCAGAGTGGCTGGCGTGTATCAAATGTTTTTAGGAGAGTTTCCTTTGCTTTCTTCTATGATTGTGGGCACCATTGGATCGGCCCACACAGGTACAGGCGAGAGCTCCAATGGACCCCTCTGCTGGGGATCAAGTTCCACACTGCGCAATTGAATAATTGATTATAAATACTGTATATCACCTTATACTGCACAGGACTACTGTATGGTGTATTTCCTACAGTGAATTGCTGTTATTAATCAAGTACATTTTCATTCATTCACTAGCATGCTTTACCTATATATTTATTAAGGAGCCCAGGCCAAGCATAATTGTTAGGCAAACGTCTATGGTGGCTGGCCACACCACCCCTCGAGACTGACATTGATTGTATGGCTAGAACATTATTTCTCAAACAGTCCTCATGGAACCATTACAGATAACATTTTTCAGATTTTGTAGCCTGACCACAGGTTATTTAACACAATAGAAGGTCATCATGGTAAAGACAGACACAGGAAAAGGTATATGTACTGTATGCTCAAAATAGAGGACTTAGGCTGCAGGAAGGTTCAGGCTGTAAAGTGCAGTAGTATATGCTCAGTCATTGGTCTTTAATCATAAAACTGTGCTTTAAAAACATTCTGTGCTTTAAAAACATTGTGCAAGAGGCCTTTTAGAATGCTAACTTTTAAGAAGCATCCAAAGACAATGTAGTACATCAGCCAAGCACTCCCCTTTATCCTAAGCGTGCAATAAATCACCTAAACAAGTGTAATGTAATGATTTAATGAAGCTGAAGCTATGACATTGGATCTGGACACTTGGATCCACTAAAGTCTGCATCTAATGATGCAGATCCTGCACCCATGCCTGCAATAGAGGGTGACATGCCTCCATTATAAAGAAGTGTTGGATTCCACACCCTGATCTGTCCACCAAGACTGCAGCATGGGGACTGTGGCTGACATAGCGCTAAGAGGAATCTGCACATGCACAAAATGGATCTGGAGTCTGCACAGCCAATAACATCAGGAAATCTAAATTGGGCTGGGCAAACTCTAGATGAAATATTATTTTGATTACATCAGAATGATATATCGGACAAATCATCTAGCATTTACTCCCAATCTGCACAGCCCACAGTCATTTGCTATGTCTTATGATCTGCCAGGTCATTGAGAAGGCATTGCTAGCAGAGCAAACCCTGCCATCTGCCATCCCCGATCATTACTTTTGCTCCCTGTATTGGGAAGGGTGAATGCATTTGCTATTGCCTCCACTCTGTGATGTCAGCTGGGTACATACATTGCTTTAGTGTGTACCTGACTTCTGGTACAGAACTCAGTGGTGCTGAATACTGTATACTCACAGTGCAACAGTGTACTAATACAGATCTCATTTACGGAAAACAACAGCTATGGACATGTATTCACTTTGGTCTTCCTTTAACCCAGGGGTTCTCAAACTTTTGTGGCACCCGTAGGCTAAAGGTTTCTCATTGAGAAAGTCAGAAACAAATATTAAGTTAAATAAATTGTGTTTGTATTCATAGGTGTGCGCATAACATTTTATTAGGGGGTGCACTGTCAAAGGTGTGAGCCTAGCACAACCTATTGGGCGTGTCTAAAATCGCTCATTGGGTGTGTCTAACGCAGCCAATCAGGCGTGTCTTCCATCATCTATTGGCACTCACTACAATATAAAACGTCTCTCAGTCTCCTGCCTATTTCAGTTTTAATCTTCTAATTACTCTGTGTAACAGTACATGCAAATAAAGTCAAAACATATGTGGATGACGCAGGTATGTAGTGATATGACAATGAAACGAGATAATAGCAAAGCGCTGGAAATTGTTTGTCCCTGCTGCCGTCTAAAGGGGATACTCAACCCCTCTTTAAAGAAAAAACAATAAATGCATCAGATCTGATGAAGCCGCTGACGTTCTAGAGGCGGGGAAACGCGTCATCAAGGAGGTTCCTACTGCCTGTACGTGAGACACCGCTGACTGGGAGAACCCGGAAGCCGGAGCTGTGTGTTCCAGATAAGGCTGACAAGCCAGACGGAGCAGCCGGGAACCCGCTCACGGCGTGGGCAACTAAACAAAACTCCCCATAAAGTGGATTACAAAATTAATAGCCACGGAGCATAAGTATAACCTTTACCTCTTTTGCATTTATATATATCTAAAGTTTACTAACATCTGAAAGCTTATTTGTATGGCTAAGTGACTTAGCAAAAACATCTGGCTGGAAATTAGCAAACCAACTGCATTGGAGTGTGATCTTGGAGTGATCTAACATTTATATATATATATTTTTTTTGGTGTTCTCATAAAATACTGCCAAGCTCAACTTCAGTTCTGGGTGATTTAGTAAAGAGGTATGAAGTATACCTTTAGGGGCCGATTCAGACCCATTCCTTCCGGTCCAAATTTGGACCTTTGCCCAATGGGGGGGAGATTTGCTCATGCGTGTTTATGCGCATAAGCAAACCCTGGGAGTGTACTTGTGTGCCATTTGCTCCAGAGGGGACGGACATGGGTCTGGAGCAGGGGAATGCAGATGG
The DNA here is from genome assembly GCF_055691185.1 of Crinia signifera. Lineage (NCBI taxonomy): Eukaryota > Metazoa > Chordata > Amphibia > Anura > Myobatrachidae > Crinia > Crinia signifera. The sequence continues at coordinate 78,081,363 of NC_139222.1, forward strand.
GTCGATGCCTGCTAGGGGCAGACGGCTGACGTTAAATGGCGCATGCTAGCAAGGGTATGTGGGTAACGTGGGCGGAGGTGGGGGGCATTCGGCAGGCCGGTGGGCTGCGCAGACCTGTTCGTTTGGCTACAAGTTCACGCAGCCTAGTGAACACGTCTGAATTAGGCCTTTAGTACACGTAGATATTTGAATAAGTAGCCTCAAAGGAGTGAGCATATCTCAGTGTCCTGCTCTTTGGGAAGTAGAAGAAGCTCTAGTTTTAGTTATTTTTTAGGTTATATGCAGTGCACATAGTGCAAAGCACAATACAAAAATGTAGCCTTCACATAGTTCAGTATGAACATTTTTCATCAAGTTACTATACATAGCAGTCTCCTAACATCATACCTCCCAACGTGACCCTCTCCAGGAGGGACACAGTGCTCTGCTCCTGGATTTCCCTATTACCGTAGGAATGCCATCACCTGCGGTGAAACACCTTTATTGTAAGTTAACCTGTTCAAAGCAGGCGGCGGCATTTATAAATTAATTAGAAAGTCCAGGAGCAGAGTAGTTTATCCCTCCTGGAATATGTCATGTTTGGAAGTATGTAACATTGATCAATAGATTACAATTTGGATGTCTGCAGGAACAATGTTGATGCAGATAAATGTAATACAGGTGAACAAATCACAAATACATTTCTAACTTGGCTAGTGAGATGTTATTTCATGACTCATATAAAAGTAAGGAATTTTACTTTTACATTGAATTAAAAAGCTTTATTTGACATAGTTTTCTTTGTGTATTGTGACATTTATTTTTCTTATAGCAAACACAATTTAACTAGCAAAATATGAAATCTTGGGGGTAGGGGGCAGAGTTTTGCTGTGTACACATGGCGAGATTTTGTGTTCAATTTTGACTATACTGTATAGTCAAAATTGAATTGAAATCAAATCAAAATGATACTTAACAGTTTTTAATCTCATTCGATGCCAATTCAATCCTGATGCTCGCTCCCGTTTCGTGTAAATCGAACAGTAAAATAGACTGTGCAGGCAAGACTATATAGTACAAATCGAATGCGGTTGCGTACTGTTCAATTCGACCCTGATTCTATCGTAATCGAATTGGTATTGAATTGCAAGCAAAATCGCACTGTGTGAACACACACCTTAACTGTGGGGTACAGTTATTTATGAATCAGTTGATGATTCATGATGTTTTTTTCTTTTGACAAAGTATTCTAGAAGTCAAGAACAAATGTTTGCAACCTGAGGCAGGCCACATTAGCACTCCAGCCTTTGCCCGATCAATCCTTTGTATCCTTTATTTAGCATTTACTCACTTATTTGGAGAGTTGCATACACTATGGACTAGGGCAGGCATTCCCAACCACGGTCCTTAAGGCACACCAACAGTGCAGGTTTTGTAAATATCCAGGCTTGAGCACATGTGACTTAATTAGTATCTGAGGGATTCTGATTAAACCATCTGTGCTGAAGCCTGGATATCACTAAAACCTGCACTGTTGGTGTGCCTTGAGGACCGTGGTTGGCAATGCCTGGACTGGGGTGAGGGATCCCGGGATTTAGCCTCAAAAAGTCCGGGGATTTCAATCCCGGGATTTCGGGATTAGACTGCGCATGCACAGTCTAATGCAGGGCAGCATCTGAGCACCCGCTCAGACGCTGCCCAGCTGTTCCCGAATCCTGACCCCGGCATGCGGCCTGCGTAGCATGACAGGTGGTATTTCACTCTAGCGTGTGACATTTACCTGATCACTGGGATCGCTGGGTTCTGTTCCCAGTGATCATGTCTGAATCAGGCCCTACAGTATGTCCTGTCCAGACATCCACTCCTCGATGTACTTCTGTCAGTAGCGGTCCAGTGGCAATTAATTCTACATTGTGAAGCTTAAACCAGTGACCAGTGGAAAAGGCAGAATGTCATCAAATGTCATCACAGATTGCACAGTGGGATGCTTCACCATGCACAGTCTAGTGGGAGGAGCACCCAGCCCCAAGATGGCACCCTCAATTTTACATGGCTGCCTCCAAAATGACACAATGCCCTTCCCTTTGAACTTACAATTGCCCCTCTCAATTTAAACAGCTGAAGCTAAGCAAATTAACACTTAATTAAATCATTCCAAAATACAGATTGTGGAAAATAAATACTGTAGGTAGAACAAAGACTGCTTTTATACTTTTAAAAGCAAAACAGGAAATACTGTAATTATGGTTTATAGCCACAGATTAAATATTTATATATCTCCCACATTCTTACATAAACATATTTATTTTTGATAATTTGCAGTGGTGGTTGCTACCATGTTAAGGGAGGGGGTTTCCCCTGCTCTGTGTGTCAAAACGATCTATAAAAAGGTAGAAAAAATGCACATGTGCACAAAAAATGGTCTGGACTGAAATGGCAAAAGCCACTATAAGACAGTACACACTGCCAGGTAGACATAGAAGCAACTTACCAAGGGATGCTCTTTCTGCTAATAGCAGTCTAGACTGGCAGTACCAGGTAGCAGGGTATTAAATGGTCCTGGGGAGGTGGGGGAACTAATTTTCCTCCACCATCTAATTACTCCCCTTCCCTTCCCATTAGGAATTACTGCGTAGGGCCGTGGTGGAGGTTGATCTAGCTCCACCTAACCATTACAAATGGTGGAACTCCATTCCATTCCTCTTCCCTATTTCAAACCTTTCGCACTTCCAACCTAAAGCTTGTGCGGACTTACTGGTGGTGGATATTTTTAGGGGTGCTGCATCTTCTGAATAATCTTAACATTACCTAAAGCAAAGGCTCCAGGCTAGGTGCAATGGGATCCCTCTTTTTAATAATATACACTATGCATTTTAGATCGAAACTTTTAAAATGTTTTTTTTTTTTTTTTTTTTATGTCACTTCTTTGTTCAAGACAAGACAGAGTAAAAAGAACCATACTTTACTAATAACTAGTGACTTATTTTTTGGGAATTATGACTATATATGTTCATGCATTTTAATGTGCATTACAGACTGAATGATGTGCGCTTACTTCTGCTGCAGTAAGTGTATACAGTAAGTTGACCAGGAAGCACATTATCTGAGAATAAGAGATGGAATGATGAATAGATGAATGTTTATGAATACTGGAATACAGAGTCATCTATCACTCACTACACATGCAGATCAACCGACAGTATCTAATTACACAGACAGCACTACATCTTTACATAGCCGCTGAGTCATGTATTTTAGACTCTAGCCTAAGACATCAGCGATAGGATAAAATAACACACTCATATGCAGACTCGTTTTACATAGCCACGGAGAGAAAAGCAGATACAACAGATACGGGTCAAATGCAAAAAGGAACAGCTATGTTTATGTATAGCCTTAGTAATACATAGTTACAAATGTAATTAGGCATATTGATTCTGTGAATAATCAATTAGCAACACAATGTAATGCTACAAATACTTTACTTTCTCCAGCGAGTCATTTTGGGCACAAAGACTTTTTAAAAAGTTCTTTACGTGGCTTAATGTATTTGCTCTGGCTATATAATAATTTATAGAAGGTTGTCTATTGTAAGTCAATTAAAATACACAGGGTTTGCCTTTATCTAGTTAAATAATATGATGCCAACTGTGTATTTAAAATGATTGGAACATTTTCAAAATATACTGTATTTTTTACAGATTCAAGACATGATATGCATAATATATGATAAAATCATATTCAGACATTAATTATGTATGAAATGTTTACACCAGATGTAATTTCAGCTTTCTGCTGTAACAATTTCCTTTGTAAAGTAATGGGAATATTCTCTGGCTCTCGAAGAATTTTCATCCAAATGAAGGATAGGTCTTCTGGAGAATTAAGATGCGATCACTTATTTTTCCCATGAACTTCTTATGCTTGTATAATGAGCAATTTAAGTTTACTATTCTTTTCTTTACAAACTAAATATGCTAACATTATGCTCTCGATGCAAATTTGCATTACATACATAATACAATTATAGTTCTGAATCCGCAAAGTAAACATTTCCTATACCAAATTAAGGTCACAAGATTTAGTTTCCAAACAAAAAGTTTGTTGCATCTAAATCTTTTTTTTTTCCGTATCTGCATTTTGAGTTGCTCCAAACTTTGTTCATTAACTATAAAATGCAAAAGTTATGATGACAACATGATTAAAATGTTGACATCTTGAAAACGTTGACATACTGTACAATACAGACATTGCGAAAATGGTAAACGTCATTAGGTCGACCCATATTAGGTCAATATGCATTGGGTCAGACCACTGATTGTCGATATGGCTTAGGTACAGTATACACATGAATTAGGTCAGCATGACTAAGGTCTACGGGGTTGGGATGTCGACAAAAGCATTAGGTCGACAATGGCAAGGTCGTCAGTCAAAAGCTTAACATGAGTTGTTCACTTTTGTTTGAGCTGACATTTACTGAAAGGTGGTATTTCCTGCCCTACCATCCACTAGGGTGTGGAGGTAGATGGAATATTTTGTGAGTCACTGTGCCCGAAGCATGGCAAGCCAAGCGAGGGAATGCATTACACTTTGACAGTGTCCATGTTGACTATGTCGACATTTGGGACAAAAACCCGTGAAAACCTCAAGTTGACCTTTTGACTGTAATTCTTGCCCTTGTCAACCTAATGCTGGCATCGGCCTTCCAACTCTGTTGACCTTAGTCATGTTGACCTATTTCACATGTTGGCCTAAGCCATGATGACCTTTAGTGGTCGACTGAATGCATGTAGTAGTTTGTTTATTTATAAGGTGCCACAAAGTGTCCGCAGCGCCATACATAGTAAATGAAAATAAACAAATTAAAAAGGTAATGCACAGGGTGTGTTGATAAAATACAGCATAAATAGGGGTATAGCTGGTAGAACTAAAATCAGCATCAGTTCTGAAGTAGGTGTGGAAATTGTCGAGGAGACTGAAGATGAAGTAGAGGAAGGGAAGAACAGGGCAGGAGCACTGGTGAGGTAAAGAGGTAGGGTGAGTACGTAAAGGAGGACCCTACTCATAAGAGTTAACAGACTAATATGGGCCTAATGACCCATACCCATGAAAATGTTGACATTGTGTTGCCGGCATACCTTCTGTATGGGTGCCGGGATGCTATGTCTGACTTGCCATGACGATCGATAGTCCTGTAGTTGCTAAGCAGCCATGACACTATGCTTGTACATACAGCTGCTCAGCTGAACGTTCTTTGAAATAATCATGGGCTGGTCTTGTTGCTGTAATATGATTGATTCTAGTTTAAGTTTTAAGTCATCCAGAGCTGTGCATCAATGCTGGTGATAGTTTTTCCTGGAACTTATTTATTCACAAAGCATATATTTCTCTGAATCATATACATCATATGGTGGCTAGCTAAAGCATTTACATTTAAATTTATAATAAGGTTGGACAAGTATTTATTCATTTATAGTTTCTAATGTTGTGCAGCAAATTACGTTGCGCTTTACAATAGGAAACGGTGATAAAACAAACTGTGTAGGAACAAACCGACAGAAGTAGGAGGGCCCTGCTCGCAAGCTTTCAATCCAGCGTTTTTATGAGAACGCCTTTGAAAGGCTGGACGTTCCCATAGGTGAATCCCCCGCCCACCAGCTGCACTGCTGTGTGTGAGCACACAGTTTGCCGTGGCCGTTATCACACAGCGGCTGCACATACACATAACATCGCAGAAAATGTAATCAATCTGAATAAGGCTCAATGTCTTTAAATTAGGAACACAGTAAAAGTTTCACTATAGATCTTTTTCTCTAATTTAAGTCATTAAAATTATTCCAAATTTGATGTTGAGACATTTGAAGTGGTTTTAAATCTTTTTTTTTAAATATATATTTATTGGATATAATAACATAAACAATGATTAATGCTGTTAAGACATAATAGTACATCAAATCAATGGTAACTTGATGCACAAATCCAAAAATCATTAAACATTTAGAATTATCTGATTTTTATACATACAGTATAATAGAACAGTAGTTGGAAATGAAGAAAGATTAAAGAAGTGAGAGAGTCTGACTCGCTGTCAGATAAGGAAATCAAGGGAAAAGTAAAGGCAGAGAGAGTAAAGAAATAGAGCAGAACCAGAAAAGAGGACAGAATACCATCTATAAAATATATTGTACATGTTCTATTTGATTTTGACACATTTAGAGCAAGAGGCATCATTGTCCCATATCTATATCCATTCCTCATCAGATAAGGGGGAGTTTAGATCTGTTTCCCATACCCTCCAACCTGGGGTGCATTGAGGAGTAGAATCCTTAATCCTTAACATACAGTATATAAAAAAGGGTGATTAAGCCTCTTGTAGATGTTCGTCGAAAGGATAGAGCTTAAAAAGTAGAGGGAGACCTATTGGACAGAACAAGCCCCAATTTAGAGTGAAATTGCTTGATCTGGAAATATTTTTAAAAATCCCTGTCCGGAATACTTTTCTCCAATTGGAATTGGGAAAATTAAGGAAAATTGGAAACGGGTTGATATTCAAGGGAGAATATCAGGAAAGAAACTCCCGGGTGGGGCACTGCCTTCTATAATATAAACGTATCAGTCTAAAATATCAACTTTATTAATACTAAAATTGATCCTGTTAATGGATCAAGAGACGAACATGAGACGAGGACATACAGATAACATGAATAGAAAAAATTGAGAAAAGATCGTGAAAATATGATATCTGGGTCTGAAAATGGGCTAAATGCCTCTGTTCAATATGGCTGTAATATCAGCGTATTCCTGTAAAGGATTATTTCAGACTAAGCACGTCTTCAATTAACCATATTGGTTATCATAAGCACATATCTAATAAATGCGTAACAAATGGCACACTGTCTGGCAGTACAACTTATTGTTATCTTAATTACTTTCTAATGGTCGAAAACTGTGTATAATCTCACTCTAATTGGACTGCAAGATCCAAGAGAAATTGAGAATTGTGGTGAAGTACCTGGGTTGAAAATGCTCGCCTGGTGGCTGCTGCCTGTGCATATGATGGCAACCGGACAACTGCACAGTTGAGCGGACTCTGCGAGCGTCACAGGTACAGGAGTTAAGACAAAAAGGAGGTTTCTGCTGTCTCCAGGGGTGACCAACCTGGCCCTGTTATACAGTGACAGCGCAGAGTCAGGTAATGGGTCCCCTGGGGATGAGAGAACCCCGACTATGGGAGATGCCAGAAAAGAAGAGCAATTTCACTTTAATCCCAGGTATACGCTACTGTCCAGTGTGTACGCATGTAGACGTAGTGAACAATGGTTGAGCGGTATATCTGGGTAGTGAATTGCAGAAGGAAGCACAGGGTGCACTCTGGTATTGTTCCTAGTGGGTCGCTGCTATACCGTGCAAAGGTAGTAAAAAAGGAGGAGATTTCAGAAAATGCACAATCTGTACTTCACATAAGACTGAATATCTTGCTCTAATTGGCCGCAAGCCCAAGAAAGAAATGGGCTAACAAAAATTTTTTTTACAACTCCCAGTCAGATGGATATCTATGATAGAATATACACAATGGTTTAGAATGCAGTCCTGGTCTGTAGTCTTGTGTCGGCACACACTATGTGTCGACCTTACCCAAATACACTATATTCAATGTTGAAATTTTTGATGAATGGAGGGAACAAGTCCCACGTATGTGACAGGGTGAGAATATATATGAAGGAAAGAATCCCCTATAAATACGGAGTCACACTTTAAAACCTTAAGTCAATCAATACATTCAAATATAGCATAAACTGGTATAGGCAGGGTGACAGGGTGGGGTAATTGGAGAGAAAAATCCTCCATGCAATACAGGTTCACAATTTAGTGCATGCAACTCCCAGTCAGATGGATATCTATGGTGGAATATACACTATGGTTTAGAGTGCAGTCCTGGTCTGTAGTCTTGTGTCGGCACACACTATGTGTCGACCTTACCCAAATACACTATATTCAATGTTGAAAATTTTTGATGAGTGGAGGGAACAAGTCCCACGTATGTGACAGGGTGAAAATATATATGAAGGAAAAAATATATATGAAGGAAAAAATCCCCTATAAATACGGAGTCACACTTTAAAACCTAAGGTCAACCAATACATTCAAATATAGCATCAACTGGTATAGGCAGGGTGGGGTAATTGGAGAGAGAAATCCTCCATGCAATACAGGTTCACAATTTAGTGCATACAACTCCCAGTCAGATGGATATCTATGATGGAATATACACAATAGTTTAGAATGAAGTCCTGGTCTGTAGTCTTGTGTCGGCACACACTATGTGTCGACCTTACCCAAATACACTATGTTCAATGTTGACATTTTTTAAATGGAGGGAACAAGTCCCACGTATGTGACAGGGTGAAAATATATATGAAGGAAAGAATCCCCTATAAATACGGAGTCACACTTTAAAACCTAAGGTAGATCAATACATTTAAATATGGCATCAACTGGTATAGGCAGGGTGACAGGGTGAGGTAATTGCAGAAAGAAATCCTCCATGCAATACGGGTTCACAATTTAGTGCCTAGGTGAATCAACATGTGATATCAATAAATATAGGTAGGGGGTTGTATTGCCATAACCCTGTAATTCCAACCATTAAAAAGCAGATAATGACAGTATTGCCCTGAGGGCTGTTGGTAACTCACGGACACCGGTTCCCGGGTGCAGCGCTGGGAATATCGCGCTGTCAGGGCAGTAGTAGTAGCCAAGTAGATATGTGTGAAGCGTGCAGGGTCCCGCTTGTACACAGCGGGGTCCTAGGACACCGAGACGTACGTTTCACGTAGGAAGCTTTCTCAATCGGTGTAATCTACACCGATTGAGAAAGCTTCCTACGTGAAACGTACGTCTCGGTGTCCTAGGACCCCGCTGTGTACAAGCGGGACCCTGCACGCTTCACACATATCTACTTGGCTACTACTACTGCCCTGACAGCGCGATATTCCCAGCGCTGCACCCGGGAACCGGTGTCCGTGAGTTACCAACAGCCCTCAGGGCAATACTGTCATTATCTGCTTTTTAATGGTTGGAATTACAGGGTTATGGCAATACAACCCCCTACCTATATTTATTGATATCACATGTTGATTCACCTAGGCACTAAATTGTGAACCCGTATTGCATGGAGGATTTCTTTCTGCAATTACCTCACCCTGTCACCCTGCCTATACCAGTTGATGCCATATTTAAATGTATTGATCTACCTTAGGTTTTAAAGTGTGACTCCGTATTTATAGGGGATTCTTTCCTTCATATATATTTTCACCCTGTCACATACGTGGGACTTGTTCCCTCCATTTAAAAAATGTCAACATTGAACATAGTGTATTTGGGTAAGGTCGACACATAGTGTGTGCCGACACAAGACTACAGACCAGGACTTCATTCTAAACTATTGTGTATATTCCATCATAGATATCCATCTGACTGGGAGTTGTATGCACTAAATTGTGAACCTGTATTGCATGGAGGATTTCTCTCTCCAATTACCCCACCCTGCCTATACCAGTTGATGCTATATTTGAATGTATTGGTTGACCTTAGGTTTTAAAGTGTGACTCCGTATTTATAGGGGATTTTTTCCTTCATATATATTTTTTCCTTCATATATATTTTCACCCTGTCACATACGTGGGACTTGTTCCCTCCACTCATCAAAAATTTTCAACATTGAATATAGTGTATTTGGGTAAGGTCGACACATAGTGTGTGCCGACACAAGACTACAGACCAGGACTGCACTCTAAACCATAGTGTATATTCCACCATAGATATCCATCTGACTGGGAGTTGCATGCACTAAATTGTGAACCTGTATTGCATGGAGGATTTTTCTCTCCAATTACCCCACCCTGTCACCCTGCCTATACCAGTTTATGCTATATTTGAATGTATTGATTGACTTAAGGTTTTAAAGTGTGACTCCGTATTTATAGGGGATTCTTTCCTTCATATATATTCTCACCCTGTCACATACGTGGGACTTGTTCCCTCCATTCATCAAAAATTTCAACATTGAATATAGTGTATTTGGGTAAGGTCGACACATAGTGTGTGCCGACACAAGACTACAGACCAGGACTGCATTCTAAACCATTGTGTATATTCTATCATAGATATCCATCTGACTGGGAGTTGTAAAAAATTTTTGTTAGCCCATTTCTTTCTTGGGCTTGCGGCCAATTAGAGCAAGATATTCAGTCTTATGTGAAGTACAGATTGTGCATTTTCTGAAATCTCCTCCTTTTTTACTACCTTTGCACGGTATAGCAGCGACCCACTAGGAACAATACCAGAGTGCACCCTGTGCTTCCTTCTGCAATTCACTACCCAGATATACCGCTCAACCATTGTTCACTACGTCTACATGCGTACACACTGGACAGTAGCGTATACCTGGGATTAAAGTGAAATTGCTCTTCTTTTCTGGCATCTCCCATAGTCGGGGTTCTCTCATCCCCAGGGGACCCATTACCTGACTCTGCGCTGTCACTGTATAACAGGGCCAGGTTGGTCACCCCTGGAGACAGCAGAAACCTCCTTTTTGTCTTAACTCCTGTACCTGTGACGCTCGCAGAGTCCGCTCAACTGTGCAGTTGTCCGGTTGCCATCATATGCACAGGCAGCAGCCACTAGGCGAGCATTTTCAACCCAGGTACTTCACCACAATTCTCAATTTCTCTTGGATCTTGCAGTCCAATTAGAGTGAGATTATACACAGTTTTCGACCATTAGAAAGTAATTAAGATAACAATAAGTTGTACTGCCAGACAGTGTGCCATTTGTTACGCATTTATTAGATATGTGCTTATGATAACCAATATGGTTAATTGAAGACGTGCTTAGTCTGAAATAATCCTTTACAGGAATACGCTGATATTACAGCCATATTGAACAGAGGCATTTAGCCCATTTTCAGACCCAGATATCATATTTTCACGATCTTTTCTCAATTTTTTCTATTCATGTTATCTGTATGTCCTCGTCTCATGTTCGTCTCTTGATCCATTAACAGGATCAATTTTAGTATTAATAAAGTTGATATTTTAGACTGATACGTTTATATTATAGAAGGCAGTGCCCCACCCGGGAGTTTCTTTCCTGATATTCTCCCTTGAATATCAACCCGTTTCCAATTGTACTTACCATACTCCCCGGGAGCACCTCCACAACGAGATTATAACATAATTTACTCACTCACATGTTGACTGGAGTTTAACCTTCTTACCTGCTAGCAAATTAGTCCTGTGCACCTGGCCCCCATCCCCTCCCCCTTTCCCCATTTTTCCAAAATTAAGGAAAAGACAGGTTCCTAGAGATGTCATTTGAATATATAATATATTTTTAGTCATGCATACCTGAGTAAAGTCTGGATTATGAAAAAGGGGAATAACTGGCGAAGGGTTAGAGGCCAAGTAAAAAATGTTATTAGCATAGTCCCAAACGATTATGGAGTGGGAAACAATTGGATGCGAGCTCACAGTTTTTGGATGGCGAGATCTAGATAACCAAAGTAAAGCTGAGATCCTGAAGAAGCATAACCCATCAGCCTCAATAGTAGTCCATACCCACTGCTTGTGGATAACATCACTAAACACATTGGGTCAATTGGGCAGCTAACTAATTTCTTTCAAAATTGGGAATGCTCAGGCCACCGCTATGTGTGGTGCATTGCAGTATGTTTAAAACAAACCCTGAGGTGCTTATTAGCCCAAATAAACATGATGTGCGATGTTTTCAAAATTTGAATACATAGGGGGAATAAATAAATGGAGGGTTTGAAAGAGATAAAGGAGACAGGGAAGCACGTTAATCTCCAAATTGGTTTTAAATCTTTATCATCATGGGTAAGATACTGGTGTTGGTCCTAAATACTTTTAATATTCTGTTAGAAGAAAGGACTGAGGATGCAAACTGAAACCATGTCAGTGTCAACATCTCCAACCCGATCCTGCTATGGCAGCCATATTGGCATCTGGACACTGGTTATTACATTTATAACGCTGGCATCTATAGGGAAAATAATTTCTCCATAGGTTAGTGGCAGCCCACCCCTATTAAAGTTAGTGTAAGGGATCTTTACGGAGATGGGAATTGTGTATGTTGATGTGTAAGCAGAGCTCAGGGATCAGGTTTAAAGTAGAGTTGAGCGGTTTGGATTCCGTGGAATCCGAACCGCTCCAAACATAGCCCGGCTCAAAGTCTGCGTCTCGCGAGCGATTTTCCTGCTGTGTTCGGAAACCCAAGCGCAGCAGAATGTAGTAATCTCGTGTTGGTTTCTCGTGAGATGCCATGTCTTTAAAGGCTTGGTGTCCCGAGAATTTGGCACCATTTCACACACGCTTCCACAAGCTGCGCACAGCTCTGCAGTGCAGGGGTCTGGGCATGTTGTGCATAGGGGTGTTGTGCAGAGGGGTTACTTTTTGCATTGCAGAGGGGTCACTTTGTGCATTGCAGAGGGGTTACTTTGTGCATTGCAGACGGGTTTGTGCTGGGTTATATTGTGCTGTGCGGGTGTTAGCCTGTCAGTCAGTGTAGTGGGGTACAGTACACAGGCAGGCTGTCAGTCAGCTTTTAAAAAAAAAATTCACTGTGGTTTGCAGCACTGAAATCCAATACACCATATACCACTGTCAGAACAAGTTCCGTGTGTGATTGTTCTGCCTCCAAGCAGTGTTATACAATCCCCTTCCATAAAAAAAAAAAAATACAATAAAAAATAAATTTTGCGTTTCTTTATTTTTTTGGTGTGTACTGCACCCCAATAGTATACACATTAAGTTTTGTTTGTGATTGTTCTGCCTCCACGCAGCATTATACAAGCTGCACATTACAAAAAAATAACAGTCAAAATGTAAAACTATTTTTCTCTTTATTGTTTTTGTGTACTGCACCCCAATACACCATACTGATACAGTCAGAAATTCTGGGTGAGATTTAATAGGATGAGAGATTTAGAAAGTGAGAGATTTGGTAAGAAATCTACAGTTTTTTTAAAGTGGCAATCATTTACACTGCAAAACCACACTGGTTTTGCAGTGTAAATGATTGCCGCTTTAAAAAAACTGGAGATTTCTTACCAAATCTCTCACTATCTGAATCTCTCATCCTATTAAATCTCACCCTTTGTGTGTTAATAACCAGCCAGCTTGCTGCAGACCTTGGCCTAAATTGAAAGAAAACAACATTGTGAGGTGTAAAGTGGTCAAAATTTTCTGGAAAGGGCTGGAAATTAATGTTATTGAAGTGAATATTACTCTAGGTTAAAAAAAAAATGCAACAATTACGTGATTTGGGCGTTTGACCATTTTTGAAAAAAAAAGTGGACTTGCCTGGGAGAATATTGAAACCTACAGGGGTGCCAGAGCGAATGACCAGTCCAGCTTCTTCTTTATAGAAGACAAGGTTTATGAACTAATTGTAATCTGACATGATTGCTGCATTGAACATATCTACCTAATTTATAATCATATCTGTCCTCTCTCATATTGCTTATTTTTATAAAATGTATCTTTAAAAATAAAGTAATGACGTTCCCCCACCAAGCCCCATACTCGTAAGGCTGGTGAGTCCACCAGATGCCATCCGCATGGCCGTACACGCCCCTCGCAAGCCGCAATCCCCCACACCCAAGGCTGCGAATGGATGTTTATCCTAAACATCCATTTTCAGCTGTGCGGGGGGATCATGGCATGCGAGGAGGGGGGGTGGGGGGCAGCCGTGTGGGCGGAGTTTGGTGGACTCAACCACACATCTGTGAGTGGATGGACTCACCCCCGGGGTGCGATCCCCACATGGCTGCGAATGGATGTTTAGTATAAACATTAATTTACAGCCTTGGATGAGGGGGATAAATCATTTGATGGCCGACAACCATCGAATGATTTTTCCAGTGCTCACAGATCTGAGACCCCTCTGTGGTGTCTCAGATCTGCGGGCACCCTGTTCGGGAAGCGGGCAGCCAGCTGACATCAGCTGCCCACCCCATCGGGGAATTACCATGAGTACGCTCTGCATTTTCATGGGAACGCCCATGATATGCTGGGTATTCCCATGGGCGAATCCCATGGCCTGCCGCCCCACGCCCCCTCACAGCACTGTTGTGTGAGAGTGCCTGGCCGCTCGCACACGCGCATATATGACTATGTGCATGCGCGTTCGCTAAAAATCGCTCCCTTGCGAGTACATGCAGGGGAGCGATTAAACTAGAATAGAGCCCAATAAGTGCATGTCATCTTATTGCTCATCCCCTTCCAATCTTATTGTTTCAACCTCCAAAATGTTTCCAGAACTAGTTAACATGTCACCATGAAAATTCTTCACATTCTTAAATCACTCATAGTTGTTCGCAATTTACTTATCATTTACTCAACTACTTGAACTGTTTTATGCTATATTTCTGAAACCACTGTCCAACTAATTTTTCAAAGTTGAAACTCCTCTGACTTTATAAAAGCCAAAAACAACTCTTCATTGCCCTACATTTCCAGAATAAATGTCAAACTACCCACTACCATCTGCTAATGACTGCTCTGCTACCACTCACTCTCCACAAGTCACAATTCCTGATCCTTTGATTGTTTCCTCACATCTTGCTCCAATTCTTTAGAATGCCCTCTTATGTTCAATTAAATGTTCATCCACCCTCCAAGCTTTTACACCTACCCTAAAAAAAAAAAAAAAAAAAGTTAAACTATACCACCATTGTCTTCTTGGGATCTATCCATGGCCCTTTCGGAATGTACTGTAAGCTGTGCCCGCTCTCATTTTTATTATTATTGAGTAATAGACAAGTTAAAAATTTTAATTACCGGTATATGTTAAAAAAAAACTGGACCCTTGTCACCATATCAATAAATATTAATAAAACTAAATTAATACTATACTGTAGCTTACTTTTAAATTCCTACAGAACAGAAAATCTGTGCACTATTTTGAAAACACCAACCTGATTTTTTTGAATAATGTATACGGCTATATGAAAGAGTAAGATAAAATGCATCATAGCCATAACTAAATTGCCTGTCTTTTTTGTGTCTTCAGCAGCACACGCTGAACTTAAAATGATGTGAATGTTTTTATAATGACTATGCATTTAGATTGCAAATATCTTCTGCTCCTGAACTTTACATTCAGTAATTATGATAGAATTGGTTATATCCACTTTCATTAGCAAACCCATCACCATTATCCAATCTATCTATGTGTGTTGAATAGGTAACTGGGTGATGTCTTTCCTGTGTACAGCTTTTTTAAGACTTCGACTGACACAATAATTTGACAGTTTTTAAACACTCCCTGCTTCTGCCAAAGGAAGATTTTCTGAGCACCAAGGGCTTATAGGACATTTCATTTAATGATTTAATCTATGGCTTCACTCTTTATTCCAGTAAAATGTATATTAAAGAATGTGAGAAGGATTTTTTTCACAGCAAGAATAAAAGCCAATGCGTAGTGTTCCATGTACTAACATATGTGAGACTGCAGTACCTATGCATTTGAACAGAATGTTACATATGTTATATTTAGATCTTATATACGGTGCAGCTATCATCAAAAATGGTACAAAGCTGATTTGAGACAAAAAGGAAAGCATGGACCATGAGCTCTATCACAACTAGTGGCATCGAGAGGGGGGAGGCAATTCTTACCCGGGCAATATGTATTTGTATCTTGCAACATGCATATGCAATTCAAAAATTGTATTCAGCCACTGTAAGCATTATAGCTCATCAAGATAAATGCTAACTTTTATAACACAATTTCATTACCACTATACATACTGTATGCAAAGCAATTGGAGCCCTTTCGGTAGAAAATGCGAAATAAACAATTGTTGTGTTATTAATACAGTGTATCCCGTAAAATGGGTAATCATGGTGGGTTTATATCTTTCATGTGGCCCCCTCCATATTTCTTAAACAGACACATAAGGTTAGCCCATCCACCCAGGGAAAGAACTTGGTATGATTACCCTACACACACACGTTTATAGAATACCAATGCTTACAGAAAACTTCCAAGAAACTGAATATGTATGCCAATCCTCTCATACCATCATTTATGCCCTTCATTTGAGGTGATTGCTTTGTAATTTAGTTATCCTTTATTTTAAATTATCACACATTCCTTAACATTTATATTCATGTCCATTTATTCCCTTAATTCTGTAACACCCAGATTTCAAGCCGATGGCCTTTTTATATTGCAGTTAGATGTCTTACTTATGGAGCTGCAGTATTTGCTTGTGTATGCCTTAAATAAAGAAGTGTGTGTGATTGAAGGTGCTTAGGCATATGAAGAGGTGATAGGAAGGGCCATTGGATCCCAGAGAGTAGGAAGTTGCATTTAAAATTGATATAAAAGAGGGAACTTCCGGTTCCGGCGCGGCGGATGTAAGGTGGCTATCTTTGCTGCTCCGGTGCCATCCCCGCAACATATCCAGCTAGAGCCTCTGCGGCATATACAAAGACCTGACAGACCACCCCAAGCAGTGCGGAAGCCCCCGGGCACCACATGGACAAATATTTGTCCGGAAAAATGATGGGGAAACAGCATAAACAGAAGGCAGAGGGGGATCATGGCACGGATGGCAAAATGGCCTCCACACATGTACTGGACTCGGCGCATAGTTCCATCACCCTCCCTCAGGTATTTGTGCCGCCCACCCAGGCTCCCCAATCCCAAACATCACAGACCCCTTCACCCACTCCCAGCTTACCTATGCCGTCCATATTTGCACATTGCGGGATTGTTGGAATATTAAAGACAAGCTCAAATATTATATGGATATCATAATGTGGGGTCAACTGGGCAATCATTCTTTAATAATATACATGGGGATATGTATGTCAGATAATATGGAGTAATATCCATTGGTTGCAGATGTGGTGATGTTTGGTGCTAAGTAGATTGGGTGATCCTACTTGGATAGTGGTCCAGTAGGGTAAGTGTCTAGTGATAATTATAAGTGAAAAATCTTCACATTGAGCCGATAATTATCGGTCTATCGATGTCAAGTTGGATAGTGTGTACACATAGGGTGACTGTCTCCTGACAGTACAAGTGGAGTGATGGTTTAATATAACAGTGCAATAATAGTTATTGGTTTGTCTATATCAAATTGGATAGTGTGTACGCAGGGGGGAAGTACTGCGTGTAAACAATGTGCCACAACAAAAAATGATCAAAAGTGAAAAACTGAAACCGAGTGAACATAGAGCTTGTCTTTAATATTCCAACAATCCCACAGTGGGCAAATATGGATGGCCGGATTGTGCATCACTTGATCCGTGTCATGAAATCAGTTAGGGTGTTATTGTCTAACACAGTAACAGCAGTGATCATCACAGAGCATTTACAATGAGAATAACCCCAGCCTACATGCCCACATCACCGTAACATAACGTTCCCGTAACAGTAACAGCAGTGATCACCACAGAGTATTTATAAAGAAAAAAAACCCAGCTCTCATGCCCGCAGTACCGTAACACAAGATCAACACAGTTAAATCTCCATGGTAACATGACGCCATAAGCTACACGCGATTGGCTCAAAGCGGGCGCATATAGAAAACGCGCCCGCATCTGAATTTACGCGACCCCGGTTGACATGGCAACAATGACGCCACATTGAATCTGAACTCAGAGGACTCCGTACAGGGGCTCGATTGCCTAAGAGACACATGATAGGACGGCAAACCCCGGCTACGCTTCTGGAGATGCGTCCACCTAGAACCACAAGGATTGGAGCACACTATACCACCACCTGTATAAAAACCCTAGCAGACACTTAGTCAGGTTGGCCCTGAGGAAGCTAAATCTGTGATGCGCGTGCCTGCTAGCGGTGCGCGGGTAGATGCTTGCAGGTTTGTTATTTTTCATATCTATGCATTTTGATTATGTGTGTGTAAACAGTGACATGCTGCGATAGCCCTAGTAAGGGTGCTCACTGTCCAGTGCGTTAATCCACTTGGAGGCGACTCCATTGTACTGACTCCTTGAATACGCAACCCGTGCGATTGGGAGCCCACACCATATATTGATAGAGCGTCTCCACGCTGGGTACTGTGCCTCTACACACAGGGCAACCTGCATCAGCAATTTACGCCAATATAGAGGGGATTACAACATCAGGGGGATCCTCCTAAGGAGTTATTAGTGATTATTCACTCATACACTGTTAAATTATCACAGTGTATGTTGATCCCTACTGATGTCACCTTGATCCCACAGGTGAGTTAACCCCACACATGTACATGTGAGCCTGCGTCACTGAGAGCCAAATATTAAGAGGTAAAGCAAACCCGCTCTTATATAACCTGGTCTGTCAGATCAAACCTTTTTCTGTACAGACCAGACACACACTGCCTAAAGTCAAATCAGTACTGACTAACACTTCTGTAACGTCTGCCTGCCACCTTAGTTTTAAATTGTGTGAACCCCACTCTTGTTTGTTGTTATATGTAAATTTTATCTCGCAGTTCTTAAAAAGCAATAAATAAAGGTTAAATTTTATTCTTGTTTGGTGCACCGACATAGGACATCTCCTTTCTTTTTCTTGATCCTGTAAATTCCTTATGTCCAATTGTATCTTTATTAAAAACGTCTAACAATCTATTAAAGGGGGTCCACCCTTTTTCAATTGTTCAATTAAAAACCCTCCTGCATCCTATCCCATGTTTTTGAGTCACAAATTGAAATTGTATCTGGAATGTTCTTAATTGAGGCTTCTGGAGGAAATTACAGCACTGAAAAATATTAAACACTCAGACTAAAAGAAACATCATTGTGATACAACTTAATAACCTATTATGATTTTTGATAATAACCAAATAAAAGGAGAAAAAACATGACCCTTCTCTCTCATTCAGATCACATCTTCTGATTATTGTTGTAAAAAAAGAATAATAATAAATGTGATACAAGTGCGAGAATTAAGACACACCACACATAACAATAGAGCTCAATAGTCTATCTAATAGCAGATCCCAGGCAGAGTACCCGGGGATCATTAATTATTAACGTCAAGTCCATGGAAAATTAACACGAGAGCCGAAATACCTAACTACACCAAAAACTACTAACATTTTTAAGAACCCTATAAAACACATTTTCTTTCTTTAAACAGTGCATTGGCACCCCACATTATATGTGTGTATGTCTGTGTATATCGTAGCCTTTTAACCCCTTAAAATTATTTCACAAGTAGCAGAAAGAGGTCATCCTGCATGGTCCTATATGCTAAAAGAGCTCTTTTCTTTTTACCCCAATAAATTAATAAAAGTTAAGTTTTAACTAAATGAAACTATTTCTTTTCTGGTGTGCATCCATCGTGCACATTCTTATATTTTCTTCTAAAAATCTGTACACTTATTGCCTGGATAGCACCCCGCCAAACTACTACCAATATAGGCAGCCCTCCTGATAGAATCCAATAAACAATAAAGGGATACAATTCAAGTGTGTGTGGACCCACAACCCCTTTTCTTATGAGGTTATGAACATACAGTACGTAATTTGTAAAAAAAATAAAAGAACAGCTGATGCTCATACTGAGTGGATATAATTTCAAGTCCAACAGCAAATGGGTAAACAATTAGCATACTTAAAAGGGCAGAGTTGTATGTGGGAGGTGCTAGAGGATGACCCACAAGAGTGGGTGTGGAGGGGCGAGTTCCACCACCTCCCTAGGACCACTTTAAGCACTGACCTAAAGAATAATAATTAAAAAAAAGCAGCGCCATCAACATCGACTTTATGGCCAACTCAGCAATAGGCATTACCGGTGGAAAGTGAAGTAGTCGGAGTTCACCAGAGATGCGGGTTGCCAGCTGAACTCAAACTGTATTACAACATGCTGCAAGTTTTCACAAATACAAATAATCTTTAACGATGATATACTACAACTTTGTGTTTAATCAAATTCCAAAAATGCATTACACAAATGTAAAATGTGAGAGTAGTTTTATGCAAACTTTATACTCTCTTTATAAAATTACCTTATGTCCACTTGTGTATTATTATGTTCTAGTAGGTTTCAGCAGCAGTTTTTAACACACATTAAAAAAAAGTATATGTAACTGATAACAAGGGTTCACATTCTGTATTTTAAGTTGTCTGCAAACTCTTTAAAATGTGGAATTCATAAATGACTTACAGTAGCTGGTTTTTACATTCTATTTTAACTTGGTACATAGAGAAAAACAATAGAAAAATCTTAAAACTTCAATTATCTTATTTTAGATTGTTCTTCACTTTTCGGAGAAACCTTTCACTTTTGCTCCGTCCTTGATCATATTTTATTAAGTTTGTGTGTCTGCAGTTTGTAAACTGGGAAAAATATATATATCAATATAAATCTGAACTTGACGAAACATACACAAATTTATAACTGCATAAGATGTCATAATAAAAAACAACTCTGGTTGTAAAACAACTATGTTCAAGTAAAAATTCTAGTGCACCTCTGTTAAGATAACATTTGTTTTATTAATGACAGGTACAAGTTCATAAATTGTTTTGATGTTTTTGCTAGGATAATGGTTTTCAGGATTTTTGGAACATACTGTAGTCATTGATGCACTGCAGTGGTTTTCAAAGTTCACTTTGTGGAACATTGGTAATAAACTGTATAGATCACACCAAGGGAATTACTGCAAACAGAGCAGTATTTTGATTAAAAAAAAAAAAAAAAAACAGATTGACAAGTATATTACTGTAGATTGCTTTAGACCAGGCATGTCCAACGTTGGCCCTCCAGATGTTGTGAAACTACACATCCCAGCATGCTTTGCCACAGTTTTGCTATTAGAGAATGCTAAAACTATTGCAAAGCATGCTGGGATGTGTAGTTTCAAAACATCTGGAGGGCCAACGTTGGACATGCCTGCTTTAGACCTACAAAATAATTGTGCAGATTTTATTTCAACAGATTAGATCATTAACAAGCATGTTTTGTATAAAATTGACTTTTATGTCTACAAACTCTCATGAAACCATCTTTTAAAGTATCTATATAAATACTTTGCACACCCTGTTTAATATACATTTTATACACAACCTCATCACTCCAGCAGCACAGAAAATTATGGGATCTGCCAATTTGATAAGTGCATTATAGGAGATGTTTTTACAATTATACTGTATTTCACTATAGATACTGTAACAATGATTTATGAAATATTCAGGATGCAGAAAATAAATGATATTACAGTACCCCTTATCTGAAATGCTCAGGACCACAAGCATTTTGTTTTGGAGGTTAATACATCCAGATGGTTAAATATTCACGGAACTCACACAATTTGTAGATGGGACTTCAGACCTGGGTGTAACACTTAATAGAAAGTTTACTTTAAAAAGGGAAATTAAATAACAGTTTTTTACCAAATTTTTGTATTACTACATCTAATCATGTCTGTGTGGCTTGTCTTTTGCTATTTTACAGCCATTCTAGTTTTTCCATGCCATGGCGTGACTTGGTACCGCAGAGTGTCTTTGCATACAACTTTTTCCTAGAAACCACTGTAACATAGCATTTGGTATGCAGATACAGACATGGTCACACACAGAATACAGGGATTCGGTATGAAATCCCGATGGTCAAAATCCCGACAGGGTCAAAATCCCGAATGGGTCATAATACCGACAAGGACAAAATCCAGACAAGGACAAAATCTCGACATTTAAAATACCGACAAGGACAAAATCCCAACATTTAAAATCCAGACAAGGTCAAAATACCGACATATAGAATGTGCAGGGGAAACTGTCAACATGACTTTAGGTTGCGAGGTCGACATGGGTTTTTTCACTGGTTTTTTTTACCCGAATGTCGACACAGTCGACATGGACACAGTTGGAGGTGAATTGTATTCGCTCACTGCGCTCGGCACACTATTTTATTCTCCCACAACGCCCTAGTGGATGGTAGGGCATGAAATACCACCTGTCGGTACATGTCGGGTCAAAAAACAGTGGAAAAACCCTTGTCGACCTCGCGGCCTGTCAACACAAAGTCATGTTGACAGTTTCACCTGTACATTCTATATGTCGGTATTTTGACCTTGTCTGGATTTTAAATGTCGGGATTTTGTCCTTGTCGGTATTATAAACCATTCGGGATTTTGACCCTGTCGGGATTTTGACCGTCTGGATTTTTATTGCATTCCGAGAACAGGCATGCTGCATATCAATGTAATTTGCAGAAGCTGCTTGTTCATAAATTCAAATTTTGTGACTATGACAAATTTGGTGAAAAGTGACTTGTATAGTTACATGTGGACTCATCTGTAAAGGTTTTGTATTATATGTCTTGCTTTTGGAGAAAGAATGATATATAAATCAAATTATTTTATTCATTATTTAATCATTTAAATTTTACCGTCGGGCACCTTTTTCTATATATTTCAATCTACAGTGTAATTTAACCTAACTTGTTGGTTACCCCCTCTAAACAAAATTTATTTAATGCTAATTTCTAATATGTGTTTGGATTAGTTGAGGTCAAATTTTTTATACATATTCTGATTCAATTTAGTATTAGTAACATACAGATTTACAGTAAAAACATCAATGCAAATTGTCCTATCTCACTCCAACAACCCTGACTAATATGGATATCATACGTACTCCGTGTTGGACTGGCCCACAGGGGCACAGGGAAATCCCACCGGTGGGCCCCTCCTTCAATATAGGGATCAGATTTTAGACTGCACATGAATTATACATCATAAATACAGTATATTACATTATACTGAGAAGAATTGGTATTCCCCTTGGGAAATTACAGGCGCTGGAATAGGTAAATGCTCCTAGCTGTTGTGTAAAAAAAATGGGAGAGTAGCTCCCACTAATAGAACGAAACACTGAGAACAAACAGACACAGCTCTTAATTGGAGAATGATTAATTAAAACACCATTGGTAATTTAAAAAAAAATAATTATGTGGCATTAAGAATGGATAAAAAAGGACAAATTGAAAATAAGCATGAATTGGCGTATAGTGCAGTGTCTCACATATATGGCGGATTGATAATGGGTCCCGATTTGACAATTTGACCTCATAGCAGTCCCCTCAATTGGCAAAAAGTCTCAAACACTCACTATGAGCAGATCTCATGTGTATTAGCTCAGTATGGGCATGAAGTTCCTGGAGTGGAGTGTAATATACAGAGGGAGTTCCCAGGCCCGAGATGAATAGTTGATGGGTCAATATAGGAACTTGGGGTCCTGGGTCCAATTTCAGGATGATCCTTTAGTCAGCAGATAGTCAACCATTAACAGATCAAGGAGAGATTGTTTGGCTGGTCCAACTGACACATTTTGCAAGTCTAGCTGGCTTTTTCAAACAGCCAGTTAGACTGGCGAAATGTATCAGGTGCACCAGCCAAACAGTCTCTCCTTGATGTGCTAATGGTCGACCCCCTGCTGACTAAATTTTGCTACTAGCCAGTAGCTTTATAATGCATTAGAGGTTACAGGCGCCCACCGTTCAGGACCACCACTCTCCACCTACCTTTGTTCCAGCTTTAGTAAACTGTGCCTTATGACAACCCTGGCACCTATCTCCTTCAGTAACTATTAGGTTTTGCACCTGGCTATTATTATTATTATTATTATTAATAATAATTTAATTGTGTATGTATAGTCTGTAGATATAATTTAAGTAAACTTTTATAAATCATCATTCACTTGCAGTTTTATTGATTCCAAATGCTGTTCTGTTCCCTTTGTCCACACTCTATGCACGGTTACATCAGGACACCCGCTTCCAATCCTGTGATTGGATAACCTGTCTTTAAGCATTTCTGGCCTACACTTAGCTGCTGGTGATTGATCATACTGTCCCGTCCTAGTCTTGTTTTTGAATTCTCTTGTGGATACTCTATCCTTTATAAACCCGCTGGTCCTGCATTCCTGAAAAGTGAATATGCAATCCTTCACTAGTTGCACATTGAATACATCTCCAGAACTCTCCAACTTCAGTAATTCTTGTTACCTGCATAACTTATTCGGTGGGGCTGTTTGTTACAGTTATCTTTAGCAGTAGTGGGTGACCCAGGCAGAGGTCAGCGACCTGCATGTCAAGTGCCGCTAAGTCCACATCCTCTTTTGGGGGCCTATGGTGAATGTTAGACCCATTGCCTATGCGCATCATAGAAAGTGTAATGGTTAGCATTACTGCCTCACTGCGCTATGGTCATGGGTTCAATACCCACCATGGCCGTAACTGTGTGGAGTTTGTATATTCTCCCCGTGTTTGCGTGGGTTTAATCCGGTTTCCTCCCACAATCCACAAATATACTGGTAGGTCAATTGGCTTCCAACAAAAATTAACCCTAGAATGTCTGTGTGCATGTACATGTGGAAGGGAATATAGAGTGTAAGCTCGACTGGGGCAGGGACTGATGTGAATGCTTAACTATCCTCTTTAAACCGCTGCGAAATATGTGTGCGCTATATAAGAAACTGTTATAAATAAATAAATAAATAATACATTGCCTATGCCCTATGTTCAGCCAACTATCCACTACTGATTCTAACACATCTGAACTCTAGTACCCTTAACAATACTCCAGGAGCTAATTCTGTTAGGGCTTCTACTGCTTATTCTATATGCTTAGCAGGCCGTTACAGTAGCCGATTCTGCTTGCACCTACATAGACTAGGAGCACAAATCAGTCTCTGAAGACATATCTTGTGATTTCACCAAAGGCCATTGCGCTGTAATTAGTCAGTGAAGAGCACTTCAGCATATACAGATCTTATTTCTTTGATAATAAAGATGAATCAATGAATACAAATATCTACTTGAATCTTTACATAAATTAAAATATTTTAGGATGCACCGCTATTCATTTAGTTATCATAATTATCCGCTCAACAAGGTCTGTAGTGAGAGTAAAGTCACTGCAAGAAATTCAGTTCTGTGTTTTAGAGGCACCGTTGTACTGGTCATGGGGGGGTACAACGAACCCCCCCCCTTAGAGCATCTCTACTGGAGAATCAGGTTCCACACTGTGCACTTGAAGTATACATTATAGATATGTTACCTGATACTGCACAGGACTATGGTGTATTCTCTACAGCGGTTTGCTTTTAATAATCTAGAACATTATCATGCATGCACTAGCATGTTTAACCTATACCCATGTGCAAATCAAATGAAACAAGAGGCAATTTTTTGTTTTTGATAATCTATTTCTATCTTTTGAAAAAAAAAAATTGACTTCTGAATTTATGTTACGGATGCTTTTGGACAGTGATGCCTTGAATACAGATTTGAAAGAAATCGGAATACATGTTAGCTCATCTACAATGCGCAGGCGACATCTTGCAGTTGGACCGAAGGCTAGGTCAACGAAATAACAGCTGCTCACACAACCTATGAAAGAAAAGCATTACAAATGGGCTCAGAAACATAACTGGACCAAGAAAGACGCAGAAGTTTATCTTCAGTGATGAAAGCAATTTCTTTGTACATGGACAGAGAATCGTAGTGAGTGTGGAAGGATCCGCACAGACAATAACAATACGGAGTGTATTTTACAGGACACCAATATAAACTACTTTGTGATCAATTCTTGTAGTTGTGGATTGGTGGTGCGCCCAGCATTCAGTAAAGGTGACTGTATATATAGGGGTTTGTTTGCAGGGAAGCAAACTAAAAACACAAACGCTTTTTGGGCGCACTCTTGATATACGTATGTATGAGTAGTTACTTTGGTACTTGTTTCCTAGCACGGCCACCCCGATTTACATCGGGGTGGTCGTGTCGGAAAAATCGGGTCGATCGCATCGCATGCGATTTGGTCGCATGCGATGCGATCGACGCGACCGACCGATTTTGGACCCGATTTTTTTTTTAATGGAATGTAAATCCAATGAATTCAATGTAAAATATTGCCAACCCCCCCAAATTTAACGTCGTACACCCCACCCCACGATAGACGCCAACCCGAAGCGTGGCGAGCGCAGCAAGCCCGCGAGGGGCGGCGGTGCGCGTCCTCCGACCTTTTCATTCCCCTACTATCCTACGGCGTGGAGTGAGAATAGAATAGTGTGGCGAGCGCAGCGAGCCACCGAGCCCGAAGCGTGGCGAGCGCAGCGAGCCCCGCGAGGGGACGCGGATACCTTCACAGGTAAACGCGTCCCTTCGCGGACTTCACAGGTGTCCGCGTCGCCACGGACACCTGTGAAGCCCGCGAGGGGACGCGTATAACTGTGAAGGTATCCGCGTCCCCTCGCCACGCTTCGGGCTCGGTGGCTCGCTGCGCTCGCCACACTATTCTATTCTCACTCCACGCCGACGTGGATAGTAGGGGAATGAAAAGGTCGGAGGACGCGCACCGCCGCCCCTCGCGGGCTCGCTGCGCTCGCCACGCTTCGGGTTGGCGTCTATCGTGGGGTGACGACGGGGACATCTATAATGTGAAATGGGTCATATTGGCCCATTTCACATTTTTCACATTTTTTCACTATTTCAATGTCAAAAAATATTTTAACATTGAACCCGATGGAAAAATCGGGGGCATCGCGTCGTGACCATTGTTAATGGTCCCGACCGACGCGATGCCCCCGATATTTTACCTTTCCCGACACGATTTCAATGTTAAAATATTTTTTAACATTGAAGCCTATGGGGAAATCGCGGGCATCGCGTCGGTCGCGTCGGGACCATTGTTAACGGTCCCGACCGACGCGATGCCCCCGATATTTTATCCTAGCCGGCCAAATGGACCTGATTTCAAAGGAAATCGGGTCCATCGGGGGTAATCGTGTACCTTAAGTTAAGGTACACGATTACTCCCGATTGTGGCCGTGCTAGGAAACAAGTACCGTTACTTTAAAAAATAGGGTACTTATGTATTATCTGTGCTCCGCTTGGAGTTGATTTTATATAGTGTGGCGAGAGCAGTGAGCCACCGTGCCCGAAGCGTGGCGTGCGCAGCGCGCCACGCGAGGGGACGCGGTCTCATAAGAAAAACGGGAGCCCAGATATTACATAAGTACCAAAAATAGTTTTTAATTAGACTTCTAAAATAGAAAAAAGGAGCATAATTTTTTTTTAATGTATACATGTCGTCTGATTGGCTCATTAGCTCACATCAAATTTATTCATATTTTAATGTTCATTTGGCACATAATGGATTGTCAGCATCGATAATTAGACAGTGACAATAGGTGAATAAATTATTACAGTCCCAATGTACATAAACAACATAAACATGCCTTAGCATCCAACTAATTATGGGACTGGTTACCCTATTGGCAATACCACAGGCCTGATTCATCAATCATGAATAATGTGAGCAGAAGTAAAATGTACGTTATATACTGTAACACTGAGTGTGCTGTATGCTCCTGCAGTAGGCGGCTCCAATGCATCTACTATTCGGACACTGAACCCTAAATACCACACCTGATGTTCTCCAGGGGTCTCCCACCTGAGTACTGTCCTGGCCCTTCACTGCTTGGCTGTCAAGTTCTGAAGGTTTTGGGCAATCCAGTAAGGTATGGTGGTATTTTTTGGATTAGTTCCAAATGGGAGTGCTAGGTTAACTGCAGTTAGAGCTGTAGCAAATTATTATATATAAAATTATAATATAAAAATAATCATCAATATCATATACTGCACTTTAGTGTTCATTCTAGCACCAGCTAACTTGGAAAACCCATGCAGTTCCTCTTCCCTGCCTGGGGTGTCGCTGTCTGCTGTAGTGCTTCTAGCGCAGTGTGGTCTATATATCAGCACTGATATGCAAACCAGGCCTGTGCTAGAAACAACACAGCAGACAGCGACACCCCAGGCAGGGAAGAGGAACTACCTGGTTTTTCAAAGATAGAGGGTGCTAGAACGTACACTATAAACATGGGCGCCTACCATGTCACAGTACGACACAGTCCAGAGAGGATTGTGTCTGTTGCAGTGTCAGTAGTCTGCCCCACACTATGCAGCACCACCTCAATAGCTAGTTGACCATACTGTTTGTAGTATTTGAGGCAGAGGTACTACTTTGACTTGCCCTACACTGCTGGACTACACCACATTTACTGGACTACACCACATTTTCTTGTAGAAGTTTTGCAAACAACAAAAATCTGTGCATCTGTACTCTTGCATAGTAGGACATGAATATCTTCAATAAAATAAGAAAATAAGATAAAAATACATGAGGTGTCAGCTGAATCATTAAAAAAAATACAACAGAGCAGCTCATATTCTCTATCACAACAAGAGAAAGCGAAGATAGACTATAGTCTAGAAGTGGAGAGAGTCCCAAAGAGAGGAGAGAAAGAGACTAGTACTGAAAGGTGAGAGAAGGAGGAGGAGGGACCACTGGGTTTCTAGAAGAAATATTTGGACATATACAGGCTAATTCATAGAGGTGTTGAGTTAGTAGGTTCCACAAGGGATATAAATCTAATTAAATCAGTGAAGGTTAGCTATGGGAACATATCATTAAATACTGTAGATCTGATACCAATAATGAGAAGACATTATTATTATTATGATTATTATTATTATATCATCTATCAAACAATGGGGCAGATGTATGAAAGATCGTTGTGGGGATAAGGGGTATCATCGCACATTATGTGTACTAATACCGCTTCTCCCCCATGTAAGTAGGAGCGGTACTTATGTATTATCTGGGCTCCCATGTTAAATGCACCCCATTTTTTCATACCCCTACTATCCAACTACGCATGGAGTTGATTTTATATAGTGTGGCAAGCGCAGCGAGCCACCGTGCCCGAAGCGTGGCGAGCGCAGCGTGCCCCGCGAGGGGACGCGGCCTCATAAGAAAAACGGGAGCCCAGATATAACAAGTACCAAAGGAGCCAGGATATGCGGTAAATGACAGGGGCGCTATGCACCTTTGTCCATATCGGCGCTGCTATCTATATGATAGCAGGCCAAATGTATGAACGCTCAGCATTCACTGACTGTTCTGCCCGCTGTTGTTTTTGGCTTCGCCGGCAGCAGGCTGGTGAAGCCCTATCTCAAAAGCAGGGACAGCACTGTCCTGGGACTCTTACAAGAGTAGCGAGATCGCACGCATGGCCCAATCCAGCCGGCCGGAGGGAAGGAGATGGCGCATCAGTGTCAACTGGTGCGCTATATCCAGGAGGCGACATCGCTCCCCCCCTTTGGCAGAGAAGATGTTAATACATCTTGTTGGTCTCCCCTTCTGCTTGCCTCGTTAATGAGGTGAAGCAGGAAGTATTATAGATTATTATATATATTAAGTATTATAGGAAGTGCCGCTATAATACATCTGCCCCATTCTTTTTCTAACCTTTGGAACCAAGTGTTGGAGGGGAGGCATATTTCCAACGTATTAGAATAACTCGACACTGTACTGCGCTGTGCTGATGCGTATGCATGTGAGATGCTCCCACCTCTCTACCAGCCTGCAATTATGGGGATTTCCTGAGCTGGCTGAGAGGTGCTCCATCGGTAGCCACACTAATCTCCATGCCAAGGTCCCTATCCAAATGTTTTGTGAAACTTGGAAGGGTGGAGAAATGATTCTCTATCAGATATTTATAGATAGTGGACAATAAGTGATTAAAAAAAGACTTAGATAATACCAAGTCCCGAGATCCCGCACTACAGAGATCCCTGGATACAAGGAAATGTTTGACTTGAAGGTACAGGTTGAGTATCCCGTATCCAAAATGCTCGGGACCAGGAGAATTTTGGATAACGGATTATTCCGTATTTCGGAATATTTTAATATTTCAATGATGTATTTTGAAGTATCTTGCATGTATGCTGTATAAACACTTAAAATACACACAAATATATTTTATTACCACATAAAATACACACAAATATATTTTATTTGTTCAAAAAACAAGGTTTCAAAACATGAAACAAAATTTGTGTACTATCTTAGATATTGAATTTGAATGCCAAGCAATCATTTTCTTGCACATATATAGTGCCAGTTACATATCATGTCACCAGTAGTGCTGTTACAAAT
The DNA here is from genome assembly GCF_055691185.1 of Crinia signifera. NCBI lineage: Eukaryota > Metazoa > Chordata > Amphibia > Anura > Myobatrachidae > Crinia > Crinia signifera. The sequence continues at coordinate 78,111,388 of NC_139222.1, forward strand.
GTCCCCAGTGAGTTTTTAGCAAAAAAAATATTTTTTTTCACTTTCTGGAATGTATGGTTTTCGGAATAATTCGGATAATGGATACTCGGATACGGGATACTCAACCTGTACCTCCAAATTACTTTATGACGGAGGGACCACTCGGTCTGAAAGTCTGGGAATGGGAGTACACCTGATGAGTCAGCTAGTTACATAGGGCCTTATTCTGGTTGGAGCGGCTGTGCCGTACGCGTACGTCCCGGGTTTTTTTATGATCTGCGCATGCGTACATTCGCTAATGCGCAGGCGCGACCACTCACCAACGCTTACGGACGGGTCTCTACGTGCGAAAAAACCTGTACGCGAGTGTATGGGTATTGGGGGCGGCATAGGGGCGTGAAGAGGGGAGCGGCCGAAATAATGAGGGAAAATGGGCGTAAATATGGGCGTACACGGGGGTGTGCACCAAAAATGAGCGGTGCTACTACCGCACGATCGACTAAGGCACCGTTCATTTCGGACACAAAACAGGCGGCCGCCAACCGCCATCTCAAACCACCCCTACAGATACCGCATGCCAGCGTGCGCCTGAGTTTGCTAATTAACGCTGATTCCTACTCAAACACATACACCTGAATGTAATAACCAATGCTGCAGTCTATTAAGTCCAAACCATGATTTCACTACCTACAAGCCACACACAGCACTCAAACACATTGGAAGCTTATCTTTCTATACTTCTCGACATTTAAAGGTTTGTTTAATTTAAGGTAAGAATCTTTTGAAGACCTGCTTATATATGCTAAGGTAGCTATTTGCTAAACAGTTAGACACATTCACTACGTGCTTTCATAGACTTTACACAGTAGCACACTCAATCTACACAAGTCGACATGTGTCAACGTGTTCACTCTAATACAAACATAGGTTTTGTATTTATGATACAATAACATAAACCACATCTAACACCTACAAAGGATGTTTCAGCAATGTTTTAAGACCATGACCACTATTTTGCACATTAATTAATTCAATCAATTAATTAATTTTCATAATTATAGTTGAAAGGCAAGATTTGCAGGTCCATATATATGAAGGGTATGTCAGCGTACACGGACGTACGCTCACTCTCACGAGCGGTGACATAAGCTGACTTTTCTATTGTAAACAATAGGGACCCGTCCGTGCAAGCTGGCGTACGCTCAGATCTCCGCAAGAAGGCGGTGGGAAGACGGACGAGAGACGTCCGTAAACGGCGGCGTACGCTCAGTTGTACGCCTGTTGTCGGAGTGCAAGGGCTGGGCCGTCCGCGTACGTTGCCGTACGCTCATTTGTACGCCACTCCCCTTCTACGGTATTTCTGCCCGTACGTAAGCGGCTGATTTGTGGGTGGACCTAACCCTAACGGCCGCGTACGGCTAGCGTACGTTAATGGCGAACGTACGCACGTTTGGCCGCTCCGATCAGAATAAGGCCAATAGTTACATAGTAGATAAGGCTGAATAAAGACATGCGTCCATCGAGTTCAACCTACGTTTTAATAGCTTATCCCTTGTAAAAGACAGAATATAATTCTTATTAGTACCCTTGGATGTTTTTATCCAATAAATGCTTGTCCAACCTTATTTTGAACGTATTTAGGTACTTATGTATTATCTGGGCTCCCATGTTAAATGCACCCCATTTTTCATACCCCTACTATCCAACTACGCATGAAGTTGATTTTTTATAGTGTGGCGAGCGCAGCGAGCCACCGTGCCCGAAGGGTGGCGAGCGCAGCGAGCCCCGCGAGAGGACGCGGTCTCATAAGAAAAACGGGAGCCCAGATATTACATAAGTACCAAATTTTTTTCTTTTGAGGGAATTACATTTTCTTTCCTCTAATCTAAATTCATGCCCTCACGTCCTAGATTCCTTTCTTGCAGTAAAAAGGGTGCTTGAGAGTTCCTTATATTGGCCCCTGATATATTTGTACATGTTGAGCATGTCCCCCCTTAAACGTCTCTTCTCTAGTGTAAATAGTCCCAGCTTGCTTAATCTCTCCTCGTAGCTCAAATTCTCCATTCCCCTAATAAGCTTTGTTGCACTTCTTTGGGGTTTTTTCCAATTCCATGATGTCCTTTTTATAGTGTGGGGCCCAGAACTGTACTCCATATTCAAGGTGTGGTCTAACCAATGCCTTGTACAGTGGCATAATCACTTTTGAGTCCCTAGTTTCCATGCCCCTTTTAATACATGCTAGAATTCTGTTGGCCTATTTTGTTGCAATGTGACATTGAACACTGCACCCCAGCTTATTATCTATATGGACTCCTAGATCCTTTTCAAGTGCTGAATTACCTAATGCCTCCCCGCTTAGGTTGTAACTTGCACACTGATACATCTCCCGAGATGCATAACCTTGCATTTATCCACATTGAACCTCATCTTCCACTTTTTATCTAGCTTGTTAAGATAATTTTGAAGTACGTTCACATGCTCTGTTGATTTAATAACTCTGCTCAGTTTTGTGTCCTCAGCAAAGATGGATACATCACTGAGAATCCCCATCCCGATATCGTTAATATATATGTTAAACAAGATGGGCCCCAGTACCGAACCCTGTGGCACTCCACTTAGTACTGGTATCATAGTTGATACTGCACTGTTCACAACCACTCTTTGTTCTCTATTACACAGCCAGTTCCCTACCCATCTACAGATATTTGCCCCTAATCCCAGGTCCTCCATTTTATTTATCAATCTCATGTGTGGTACTGTATCAAAAGCTTTTGCAAAATCAAGAAAGACCACATCTACTGCGTTTCCATTATCAAGGTTTTTGCTGACATCCTCATAGAAGCCTAGTAAATTTGTCTGGCTGGAACAATTTTTCACAAACCCATGTTGGTTAATACTAATAGTTGGTTAATACTGGTTAATAATTGACCAATCCTAGAGATTCCCGCCTGGAGCCACAATTTAAATGCCTGTTTTGAAGGTTCCAGGGAGGTATTTTGAGTTATCCAATAATGGGTTTAAAAAGGAGAGTAAGATGAGGAGATATAAGACTCTCTTCTGAGATGTTTCCATGCTGTAAGAGTAGGGGCCATGGTTGTGAGATGACAGGGACTACTGTACACAACATTTATCCAATGTTTAGCACCATCCCTTTCCAATACACCTAGAACCACCTCACACTGAACAAACTGCCCACTAATTCAGGAGTAACTCACATAAATGTTGATACTTAATTCCTCTTTGAGGGCCAGATGTTCTAAACTTATAGAGGTAATAATGTGGAGTGATAAAGTACCAGCTCTGTCATTTTCAAACACGGGGCAGATGTATTAAGGCTTAACCAAAGATAAAATGGAAGCTCATAAAGGGTGATAAAGGATCAGACATTTGGTCCCTAACTGTCTTTTTCAAACACAGCCTGTAAGCTGACAGTTAGGAGCTCATTGACTAATCCTTTATCATCCTGCATTTTATCACTCGCTAAAGCTTAATACACCTGCTCCACAGCCTGTAACATGAGAGTTAGAAGCTGTTGACTGCTACTTTATCACTCTCCAGATTATTTATTTTTTATATGAAGTACATCTGGCCCAAAAGGCACCTCAACACTGTTGCTATGGTTTCAAATATACTGTAACCTCAATATGTGTCATTGTGAATATCTTTTAGTATTGCCATTGTAATGTACAGTACTGTTCCTTTATCCATGAAAAAGCTCTCTGTGTAGACTGAAATATGGGAAGAAAATATTTTCAAATTTATTATGTGAGATGATGTTTACCAAGTATATTTATCTCCAAGGTGACTATGTTATAGAAATTCTGAAATATAATGGCTGGGATAAACATATGATTTTGAGTTCACCTTTTCATCAACTTGTGTATGAACATCTACCAGGACACAGTGAACTAATATGTACAAAATGCTACAAAAAATGTATTTCATCAAGTATATATTAGACATTGCCCATAAAGAGAACACACAGAAATCAACAGTAAGAACATTATTAATACTTTTGGTGATTTGCAACATTAGAATTGGTATCCGGAAGACTCACAAACAATGTCTAAAAGTAGGTAGTCAATAGGTTGACATTGACAATGAGGCTGATTCGCCATGTTGTATGGCGAATGTGTACTATTTTCGTGCTCGAAGGTGAATCTTTTTACTGAAAAACTGATTCGCCCTATTCAACATGCACTATTCGCCGATGGCGAACAGTGAATGATGGACAATTCGCCGTCTGATAGTCTCCGGAATTCGCTGTGGTTTTTCAATGGGTTTTTCCAATGTGATTCGCCATGAGTGTATTCAATGATCAGATGTGGAATTGCTTTCTAAGTGATTTTCGCTGTGTGTCACCATGTAGCAATAGCCATCTTTTTATGGGGAACTGAACTGTGATATTTAAAACAAAGTTTTTTTTTTTTTTTTTTTTATGTAAAAAAAAAAAAAAATCTGTATTTTTTTTCTGTGAAGGGGCATGCTATTTTTTTTCCATGTACTTACTGCACATGAATATATATATATTATATATATATTATATATATATATATATATATATATATATATATATATATATATATATATATATATATTATTTTTTTTTTTTTTTTTTTTTTTTTTTTTTTACACATAACAGCCACCAGGAGAGCCGCTCATTACTTTTGCTGACCGGGAGCAGTGCAGTGACTCCTTACCCAAGTCCCCTACCAGCTCTCTCGGGGGGCAGCTTCTGCTGCCTGTGTCCCCCGGGAGCCCTGCTTCTGCCCCACAGTGTCTGGCACAGGCAAGGAGGCTTCCATCTCCCTGCCGCCATTCGCCACAGGGGTTAAAATTCGCTGTCAGGGGCAGCGAGCCTCTGCGGCATTGAATAAAGCGACAGGGAGGGATGGCAGTGAATGCTCCAGCCCTCCGGAAGGCGGCAACTGTGCAGCGAATCCGAAACAGGATTTGCTGCACAACACCATTATTCACATTGAATACTGCCCAAAAAAGTCAACATGCACTTGGTTGACATTGATAGGAACATATGTTTTCAAATCATTTATGATTAAAGTTTATTCCCCCGGAATCGGTCACTAGATTTGGCAACAGTAGTTAAGCAAAGCATAATAATAATTACATATAATCCTTATTTTTAGCACTTTTCACTTTGCTCAAGGTTTTTTCAAGAACATCCATGTCCAACCATGCTTACAAAAGCTTGGTGTCTGGTGTACAGAGAAACAAGGGGACTCATTCACTGTCACAATGGGTCTACAATGGTGTTTGATTCAAGGTCTGCAGAAAATACATCCTTCTTCTCTGTACCTGTATCAGTAACCATCACATAACCATCTTATTTTGCAGAACATTATAAAACAATTTGATTGTGATTAATCTGTTTTGTTCCATATTGGTTCAAATATCCCATCCCCAACTTAAACAGTTGTGCCTTCCCTTGTATCCCTAATATACTGTAAATCCATTCAGAGGGGAAAATGTTCTAGGCTCTTGAAAAGTGTAACCTTCCTTTCTGCACCCACACCATGTTCATTTTTGGATAATTTTCTCACTTTGGATTTATTCAAATTCACTCTTTCTGACAAATTCCTTCTCAAATGGACAAAACCATGTGCACTGCAGGTAGGGCAGATGTAACATGTTCAGAGAGAATTAGATTTGGGTGGGGATTTTCTTTAAAGTAAGATCTATATTGCAGTGTAGAAATCAAGCAGCCAGTATTTACCCTGCACAGAAACAAAACTAGAACTAGAATAAGGCCCTATGTCCCCTATGTCCTTCTTTGTTCAAAATAAAAATCATTAATCTTTAAAAAACAATAAAAAAATAAAAATAAAAACATAGAATTTGACGGCAGATAAGAACCACTTGGCCCATCTAGTCTGCCCCTTTTTTAAACATGTTACCTCAAACCCTATTTGATCCTTATTTTTTTTGTAAGGATATCAATATGCCTATCCCAAGCATGTTTAAATTGTTCTACTGTATTTGCCTCTACCACCTCTGATGGAAGGCTATTCCACTTATCCACTACCCTTTCTGAGAAGTAATTCTTCCACAAATTTCCCATAAAACTTCCTCCCTCTAGTTTCAGTCCATGCCCTCATGTTCTATTCCTCCTCTTCCTGTGAAGAATGTCTCCCACCTGTACCTTGTTAAAACCCTTGATATATTTGAAAGTTTCTATCGTGTCCCCCCTTTCCCTTCTCTGCTCTAAAGTATACATATTAGGATCTTTTAGTCTTTCCTGGTATGTTTTGTGAGGTGGGCCATGAACCATATTAGTTGCCCTTCTTTGTATAGTCACTTACGTATTTATATCCTTCTGGAGATACGGCCTCCAAAACTTGATAAAAGAACGACAGGCAATGTCGACACATGAAAAGGTTAACTTTTATTTGAATTTTTTGGATTTTCTTATGCTTTACCATCCACGTGGACTCTGATTGGGAATGGTTAAGTGCTTTGAGCTACGTACTCAGATCCTGTCTTCTATCTTCTAGAGCAGGCATGTCCAACGTTGGCCCTCCAGATGTTTTGAAACTACACATCTCAGCATGCTTTGCAATAGTTTTAGCATTCTCTAATAGCAAAACTGTGGCAAAGCATGCTGGGATGTGTAGTTTCACAACATCTGGAGGGCCAACGTTGGACATGCCTGTTCTAGAGGGTGCTAAATAAATAAGTAAGTAAGTAAGTAAATTCTGATTGGTTACCCATAGCAACATCACATGTGAAGTAGAATACACATCATTCCCTCAAAGTGCCAGCAAATAACATTTTGCCTTACAATTTGCAGGCTATGTTCGCATAATTACAAGTAGGAGCCTATTGGTTGGTTCTTTAACTCCCTCAAGGTTATCTTTATGGGAGCTTTAATAAATACCTCCTAATACATTTAATATAACAGGAATGCCAGTAAATGTTAATGTTACCGTACCAGTGAAATTTAGTGTGAATGTTTTCTGTATAGAAAAATAAATAAATATAAAATCTAGCAGTTCGGCTTCATTTTTCTTAAATGGCAATGGAAATTCTCTTGTCACTGTGTTCTCAATCTGTTTCACAAAGAATCAATGGAGCTGGCATGCCAGAATGATACAGATGTGTGACTGAAGTTCAATCATTTTAGGTTACAGGCTCATAAAATATATGTGTCATCTCTGGGTGTTACAACATTTGCATGAAAGATTTCCAACATCCACCCCAGTGGTGTTTAGAAATCGTTTGTAGCCCAGTTTAAAGTGCAGAACTACAATTATTGTCTGCAGCTTGATATGCCCAGTTGGCCAACCTGGTGTAAATAATTACTTACTTGACTTGTGCAATAAAAGATAATCAGGCAAATGAGACCCGGGAAGCATGCTCGGGAAATATAACCTCAGATAAGTAATGAACCTGTCAGATTTCAGGTGGATGTCTAGCATGATAGCTTATTGATGGAAAGCCTGGTTCATGCATTCAAAATTAAGCCTTTTTTTTATGATTCTCTTTGAAGGGAAGATTTTGCATGCAGGATGCTTTACACAACAGTATTCATAAACCTGTAGTCTGAAAGGCTAAGGTATATTCATTGTCAATTGATATTTGCAATATATGAATGCAAATCAGGAACTGTTGGCTTTAAGACAGGTTTCATTTCCAAACATTGCTCAAAGATGCATCATACAAATACGTTTCTGATTGGTTAAATATTGTATTGACTATTCGCACTTTAACATTTTTAGAAAATAACCCACCTAGCATTGTGGTATAGGGGTTAGATCAGTGGTAGCCAACTCCAGTCCTCGAGAGCTACCAACAGCTCACATTTTTCCAGACAACCTAGCTGCTGCAGAGGTGCACTCGTTACTCACCGACACATTTTAAAAGATCCACAGGTGGAGCTAATTACTTCACTTGTGATTCAGCGAGGAGCTTTTGATAACATTAACTGTTGGTAGCTCTTGAGGACTGAATTTGGCTACACAAGGGTTAGATCATACTTGCCTACCTGACCCTCTCCATGAGGGAGATAATGCTCTGTTCCTGGACTTCCCTGGTAATGTATGATTGCATCACCTGTGGTAGAAAGATGTGTCACCACAGGTGATGGCAATCATACATTACCAGGGATGTGCAGGAACAGAGCATTGTCTCCCTCATGGAAAGGGTTAGGTAAGTAAGTATGGTGTTAATGATTTTTAAAGTGTTGCATAATATAAAGGAAATACAGAAAATGTGATAAATAGTAGTAAAAAATAATAATAAGAATAATAATAATATAAATTCAATGATTTTCCTAGAGGTGGCCTTTATGAAATCAGACCTAAGATTTAACACAGTGGTCAGGGAACTTGGTCCTCATTAGCCCACACAGTGCATGTTTTGCTGGTAACCCAGCAGGTGCACAGGTGTACTAATTACTCACAGACACATTTTATAAGGTCCGCAGGTGGAGCATATTATTTCACTTGTGATTCTGTGAGGAGACCTGCAAAACATGCACTGCGTGGGGTAATGAGGACCGAGTTCCCTGACCATTGATTTAACAGATTGACAGATTATTGAAACAATTCTGTAATTTGTTAATCTATTGATTAACAGTTATTGAGAACTATCTTGGCCTTTCCTTGAATACCAATATAGAGACAGCTTTGTGATATTTACAATTTTGTGTTGTTTCAACTTAAAATCTTAAATTTTGTTTTGCTGATTATGGGTATAATTAAATGTTTTTCAATGTGCCCTTCTGTATTCTGCTGCTACCCAGTCATATATCATCAGGTATCACCGCCGAAAGGATCATCCTTGCGGCATCCATCTGCAGTGTGTAGTATCGCGTCATGCGGATGTGACGCACATGATGTATATCCAGCCATCTAGGAAGCAACAGAGAGCTGAGCTTGCATTCCACTGCTTAGCAACGGACTGCAGCCGGGAAAAGTAGAAGCACTGAGCTAGTCAATTCCTGCGCTTATTGATCAACAATTGCGCTCACTAGTTTATAAAGGAGTGGGTATTAAATTCACCATGGAGCCAGTTTTACATATGTGTTAGACTGTTCAATAAAGACATACATTATACAAACACACAAATAACAAAGAGTCAACCCATCGGTATATATACCCATAGATCGTATATTAATTCAAGAGGGAAAATAAATTATTTACCCTCCCTGCTCCACTGTACCTACCAAAAAATGGGTAAAGTATTAGGATAGAATAGCCTATCTACTTTAACATCATAAAGGTATATCGCCATTAAAGACGATACCAGATATCATGTGCTATTTCCAATTTTGAAGATGTTGTCCAATGTCACAAGAATACACTATAGGGTATATGCTTATTTAGCCCCCTTGGTGAACAAGTATCCAGTTGTTGTATCCATTTCGGTTCTCTTTGTTTTAATAGTTTCTCACAATCTCCCCCGCGAGCTGGAGCGGGTATATGATCAATGACCATACTCTTTAAGCTTGCAATCGAATGTCCTTTTAGGAAAAAATGGCGCGCCACTGGCTTATCTGAGCCCTTTTTCTCAAATGCCTCTTTTATCGAATGTCTATGGTTGGCCATTCTTTCTCGAAAGGTTCTAGTTGTAAGGCCAACGTAGTAGAAGCCACAAGGGCATACCAGGAAGTAAATAATATAGGTGGATTGGCAGGACACCCTGTGTTGTATTGTAATTCTCTGGTTGGTGTGCGGATGTGCAAACGTCGAGCCCACCAACATTTATCTGCACGTCGTGCAATCTGCACATCGGAAACAGCCTTTTCTACCTGTCTGTATCCAATTTTTGTTATCACGAGCTGGCACCATTGTGGGCCCCATCAGCATCTGCTTGAGGTTCGGGCCTATCTTATATGAGATCATGGGAGTTATCTTGCTGATTGAGCCCAACGCCGGATCTCTCGTGATGATGGGCCATGATTTTTTAATCGATTTTTGTAGTTTGTGGGAATCCGTATTGTAGGTGGTTGAATATATCATCCTTGTTTCATAAAAAGGTGCTTTTTTGGTTTTATCTTGTAATCTTGCTCTTGCTTTTTCTAGGCAATGATCCACAACCTCTCGTTTGTAACCACGGACTAGAAACCTACTAGTCATCTCGGCTATCTGTCTCTCCGTTGTCTCCGGGTCTGAGTTATTAGACCCGGTAGGTAGGTACAGTGGAGCAGGGAGGGTAAATAATTTATTTTCCCGCTTGAATTAATATACGATCTATGGGTATATATACCGATGGGTTGACTCTTTGTTATTTGTGTGTTTGTATAATTTATGTCTTTATTGAACAGTCGAACACATATGTAAAACTGGCTCCATAGTGAATTTAATACCCGCTCCTTCAAAAACTAGTGAGCGCAATTGTTGATCAATAAGCGCAGGAATTGACTAGCTCAGTGCTTCTTCTTTTCCCGGCTGCAGTCAGTTGCTAAGCAGTGGAACGCAAGCTTAGCTCTCTGTTGCTTCCTAGATGGCCGGATATACATCATGCGCATCACATCCGCATGAGGCGATGCTACACACTGCAGATGGATGCCGCAAGGATGATCCGTCCGGCGGTGATACCTGATGATATATGACTGGGTAGCAGAACCTTAATGTACATCTCACCCACCGATCGGGGGTTAAGGTAGATCAATCTTTATTGTCCTATTGTAGGAATTATGTATATACTATCTGGCGGAAACAATATGGCGGTGCGTTCCTCTGAGTTGGAACGCACGCCGGTTCTATACACCTGGTGGTATCGGGGGTTCTTGTGAATGTATATTATGATAATCTTTATTTCTAATGCCTCTGGATTTACATGTGTGCAGAAATGTCTCTGAGAGGTCTGTAGTTAGTCAATTAAGAGCCAAGTAATGGCTTAAAAGTGCGTTGTTATTACACTGAGTGTAATTGATATTGGGAAGGTACTTCCTGCATGGGTGGGTATAAATGTTCACCGTGGGGCCAGTGTCAGTTAGGTCTCTGTTGGAGTAAGATCTCTTGCTGCCTGTCTTGAAGAAGGTCAGAAATGCAGACCGAAACGTTGACAATCTAAGGTTCAATATTTTAATAGATTGAATAAATTGAAGTTTTATCTGCGAATTGGTGAGTGCCCTTTTTCTATAGATATCGACATATATATATATATATATATATATATATATATATCTATTATATATATATATATATATATATATATATATATCTATTATATATATATATATATATATATATATATATATATATATATATATATATATATATATATATATATATATATATATATATATATATATATATATATATATATATATATATATATATAGATTGCTGATTGTTCGGCACTCTGTATAAAGAGGCAACTGCGAACTGGTGCCTTCCTGTATAGAGCAATATATAGACAGGATCCAGGGGAGCCTTGTGTAGCTTAACCCAGGAAATGAGGCGGCACTCAGTCGACTTGTGCAAAAAAGACTTTTATCTGGATTACAGATCAATGCATAGCGTTATTCGTAATGTTTCGAGACTACTTGAGTCTCGTCCTCAAGACGTGCGCTGGAAAGGTGTAAAGTGCATGTGCATGTAATCCAGATAAAAGTCTTTTTTGCACAAGTCGACTGAGTGCCGCCTCATTTCCTGGGTTAACCTATCCAAGGCTCCCCTGGCAAAGCTTTTATCCGCAGTCGACATCACCACTATATATATATATATATATATATATATATATATATATATATATATATATATATATATATATATATATATATATATATATATATATATATATATATATATATATATATATATATATATATATATATATATATAAATAAAAAGGAAAAAGGAAAAAACCCTTTCCTGCGCTAATAGAGTAAAAGCAGCACCTCTGAAGGGTCCTCTGTTAGCAAAGACCCAATCAAATAGACATAGAAAAGAAGGGGAGATCAGAGTGCGCTAATAGACCAATAAATGTCACTTAGTAGAAATATATTTAATATAAAATACAAATAAAAAGTACATATAAATCATGTACAATAAAACCCTTCAAGGGGTATCACAGAATATACAATTGGTGAACATCAATAATTGCTCAGAGATTTCATATTCACAAACAGAAGGCCCAACGCGTTTCGTCTGAACTAGACTTCATCAGGGGCAGAAATTGCGGTCAGCAGTAACTGTAATTTACAATGATATATTACATCAGTGAAATTCATATCTGCAATATCACAAAAAGGAGAATTTTAAGGAAGAACAGGGAGAGGAGATGGAGAGAACGACAATGACCACATAGGATCGAAACCAGGCATTTTAGAAATTTATATCATTAATTAATCAATTAATAAATCAATAGAAAATCAATTCATAAATTAATAAAATTAATAAAATTAATAAAATTTAATAAAAATTCACCCGTAAACATCACGTGATAATTAATGACAATAATGCACATACCTATGGATGTTCAGATAAAATTATGACTCAGATGTCAATAAGACATAATCCAGTAAATTTCGGCAATCTATATAAATTCATACAAATTTACAGAAAGTCACATTCTGTTCCATACATATTAACAGAAGACCTTATGGTTGAATGTTTGACAAATTATTACATACCAGAAAAAAGGGTATTCAGACTTGAAATAACCAAAACAATGGTAATAGCCAGATGTGACAGAATCCTCAAATTAACATCTGGTAACAAAAACATTATATACCTTAGTATAAAATTACAGTCCAAAAGAGATATGCAAGTTCAACTCATCAAGTAAACTTCAATTGGAAAAGAAAAAGGAAAAAACACTTGGGAAAAAACACTTGGGAAAAAAACACTTACTAGCAATGTCAGGAGCAGTAGCATACAGCAGGAGTTCACCAGTGTGAATGAAAGCACTGTGTCTCTGTAGTGTATATATAGCCCAGAGCGTATAGCGTCACTTCCGGGTACTGGATAATAAAGTTAATCCATTAAAGATGTTTATAACTAGTAAAGCTAAATTTTCAATAAGCTGTATCATTACAGCGCTCCCTTATGTAGCGAAGAAGTGAAAAAGGGGGTCTGATGGAGCCGTTAAATAGCTAATATAAGTCAGTGGAACGCAACGCGCATCGCGTGCGTTCCAAATGGCGGCCACTTTAGGCGGAAGTCCGGAATTCTATACACAGGTGATGTGAGTGTAGTGAGAAAGTGATAGACCGCTCAGCCTGTATTGATGATGGAACGCACAGTATACCCCATGCGTTCCATCTGGCGGCCATGATGGACCTATATGAGGTGCTGGTCTATGTAAACAGCAGTGTAATGTGAGCGTGTTTAAGATGAACGGAAGTGATAGACTATGGAGCGCACAGTGTAACCCATGCGTTCCATCCGGCAGCCTTGATGAATATATGTGAAGTGCTAATCTATATAATAGACTGTGGGACGCATAAAAATGCGCTCCTAATAGCGGCCATAATTAAATACTTTGTGTATAGTGAACTACAATATTTAAATATGTGGAAACGAAGCATGTGATTAACATGACTCCTATATTAAAGTAATATACTAATAAAGTGACAGATAATAGGAATTTGGTACTCACCGTTAATTCCCTTTCTCCGAATCCGTAGGGGACACTGAAGTCTACGCTGGGGAATAGAGTGGTGTATCGGAGGAGTCGGCACTTTAAGAAACTTGAACTGTGGTATGGCTCCTCCCCCTCTATTCCCCCCTCAGACCTCAGTCTTAGTTGACCGTGCCCGAGAGGAGAAAAGAGACCAGGGAATCCCAATAGAGAGAGAGAAAGAAATTAACAAACCAAAACGAACAACCATACTACTCAGTAGGCTATCAACAACACCCAGACGCATGCATAACCAAACATAACTGCATGCGCTCAAAATAAATCCCCCCCTTTTAGGCCTGAACAGTGCCGGGAGGGTGTTCAGTGTCCCCTACGGATTCGGAGAAAGGGAATTAACGGTGAGTACCAAATTCCTATTTTCTCCTTCATCCTTGGGGACACTGAAGTCTACGCTGGGGACGTCCCAAAGCCATCCCCACGGGTGGGAAGGCACTGGGCATCCTGAAGCACCGCACGGCCGAAACTGGAGGCAGAGGCCGCAAAGGTGTCAAACCTATAAAACTTAACGAAAGTATTAGGGCCCGACCAAGTGGCCGCCCTACATAACTGTGTCAGGGAAACTCCCCTGGCAGCGGCCCAGGACGGCCCCACCGAACGGGTGGAATGGGCCGAGATCCTGACTGGCGGTGACTGTGAAGCATGAAGGTAAGCCTGCTTAATGGTGAGACAGATCCACCTGGACAGAGTCTGTTTAGACGCTGGCCAACCTCGCTTTGCCGAAGAATAAAGGACAAAAAGTGAATCCGACCTTCTGAGATCCTTGGTCCTATTCACATACACCTGCAAGGCTCGGACCACGTTCAGCGAGGCGGAATCTCCCGTAAGAGCTGGAACCACGATTGGCTGATTTAGGTGATAAGATGAAACCACCTTAGGCAAATAATCCAACCTGGTCCGAAGCTCAGCCCTGTCCGGATGAAACACCAGGTAGGGTGACCGACATGAAAGAGCGCTAAGATCGGACACCCGGCGTGCCGATGCTAACGCGAGCAGTAACACCGTTTCCCAAGTTAACAACCGCAAATCAATAGAGTCTAAGGGTTCAAAAACACTTGACTTAAGATAATCCAAAACTAAAGAAAGATCCCAGGGTTCCTCCGGAGCCCGCACTGGGGGCTGAAGGCGGAGAACCCCGCTCAGAAACGTCTGCACCTCAGGAATGACGGCAAGACGCCTATGAAAGAAAACTGACAATGCAGACACTTGTACCTTAAGGGACCCTAGGCGCAAACCCGCCTTAAATCCGGCTTGCAGAAACTGCAACAACCTAGACAAAGAAAATACAGCCGTGGGCAAGTTACGGCACTCGCACCACGCTACATAGGCCCTCCAAATACTATAATAATGCCGTGAAGTAACCTCCTTCCTGGCTCTTATCATAGTGGGAATCACTGACTTAGGAATTCCTCGTCTGCTCAATAGTGCGGCCTCAACAGCCATGCCGTCAAACGAAGTTGCCGTAAGCCTTGGTAAGCGAACGGCCCCTGCTGTAGAAGATCGTCCCTTAGAGGTAGTTGCCAAGGATGATCCATCAGGAGCCCCTGAAGGTCGGCATACCAAGGACGACGAGGCCAATTCGGTGCCACCAGGATGACTGTGGACCTCTCCCGCTTGATTCTTCTGAGTACCAGCTGAATCAAGGGCAACGGAGGGAACAGATAAATGAGGGAGTAGTTCCAACTCGCGGTCAGCGCGTCCGTCGCTACCGCCTCTGGATCCCGAGACCTGGAACAATACAGCCGCACCTTCCGATTGTTCCTGGAGGCCATCATGTCCACCTGAGGCATCCCCCATCGGTGGGCGATCTGGGCAAATACCTCCGGATGTAAGGCCCACTCCCCAGGGTGAACATCCTGGCGACTCAGATAGTCCGCCTCCCAGTTGTCCACCCCGGGAATGAAAACCGCCGACAAGGCCAGAGCATGCCGCTCTGCCCATTGCAGAATTGGACGTACCTCCTGCATGGCTCCGCGACTGCGCGTTCCGCCCTGCCGGTTCACATAAGCCACGGCCGTGGCATTGTCCGACTGAATGCGAATCGCCTTCCCCCCGAGGATCCCGTCCGCATAGGACAAGGCCAGACGAATCGCGCGAAGCTCCAAGATGTTTATAGGCAGCTTCGCCTCCTGAGACGACCAACGACCCTGGAAGTGCTGCCCCAACACAACAGCTCCCCAGCCCCGGAGGCTGGCATCGGTCGTGACTATCGTCCAATCCCAGATTCCGAAACGTCGGCCCTCCAACAAATTGGCCGACAGTAGCCACCACTGGAGAGAGAGACGGCTGCAGGGCGATAACACCACCATCTTGTACATGTGCAAGTGGGAGCCCGACCACTTCCTGAGCAGGTCTAATTGAAAGGTCCTTGAATGGAAACGCCCGAACTGCAGAGCCTCGAACGAGGCTACCATCTTGCCCAGCAATCGGATACATAAGTGCACCGACACTCTCCGAGGTCGAAGCACCTGCCGAACCAACTCCTGCAGGGACAACATCTTTTCCCGAGGCAGAAAAACTTTTTGAACCTCCGTGTCCAAAATCAACCCCAGGAATACAATCCTTCTTGAAGGATTCAGCTGAGATTTCTGGTAGTTGAGAATCCAGCCATGGGTCAATAACGTCTGGCAGGTTACCTGAATCGCCTGCGTCAACTGATCCCTGGATTCGGCCTTGATGAGTAAATCGTCCAAATACGGAACGATCTTTACTCCCAGAGAATGAAGCACCTCTACCATCACTGCCATTACCTTGGTAAACAGACGTGGCGCCGATGAAAGGCCAAATGGCAGAGCCCGAAACTGAAAATGGAGATCCCTTATCGCGAAGCGAAGAAACTTCTGATGCGGAACGTAAATGGGAATATGCAAATAAGCATCTTTGACATCCAAAGATGCTAAAAATTCCCCCGGCTCCAGCCCTGCAACCACAGAACGAAGAGACTCCATTTTGAATCTGTGGTACGTGATATATACGTTTAAAGCTTTTAAATTCAATATTGGTCGAACCGAACCGTCCGGTTTCGGAACCAGGAACAGGGGAGAATAAAAGCCCTCTGTGCGTTGTTCGGCAGGAACCGGCATTATAACTCCTGCGGTCAACAGTTTCTGTACTGTCCTTGCAAGACCCCTCCCAGGCCTGCCGGAAGTCCAACAGGCGAGCCCCTACTCTGGGATCCCCCAGGTAGGAGGGCCGGGAGTCATGCTGCGGGCTTTTCGGTTTGCTTGACGTCTGCGCGCCGAGCAGCTGGTCCTGAGGCAGTGGTTGCTCCACCAAACCCTCTGCCTCTGCCACGAGAAGCGGTAAAGGATCCTCTGGACTTACCTCTGAACTTAGGTGCCCCCCGAAAGGAGCGAAAGGCCGGCCCTTGATAAGGCTTTTTGGGGGGCGGAGTCGCGGAAGGCAGGAAAGTTGATTTGCCTCCTGTGGCCAGAGAAATCAACTTGTCTAACTCCGGCCCAAACAAGACCTCTCCCGTAAACGGAAGAGCCTCTACCGCCCTTTTAATGTCCGCCTCCGCTTGCCAGGACTTAAGCCACAAAGACCTCCTGGCCGTAATGGACTGAGCCGAGATTCTTGCCACCAGAGCCGCAGAATCCCTTGCAGCCTCTCCAATATACATTGCAGATTCCCGCATCTGTTCTGCTAACTGAATGAACTCCTCAGAAGAACCCTGATCATTCAGACCCTTTGACAAATCCTCCGCCCATTTCTCCATGGCCCTACTGACCCAGGAGATCACGAGAATGGGCCGAAGTGACACACCTGCGGTTGAAAAAATCTGCTTAAGCCCCGCCTCCAGACGCCTATCTGGCGCCTCCTTGAGGGCCACTGCCCCAGGAATGGGAAGTGCCGCTTTTTTGGAAAGCTTTGACACTGACGCGTCTGCCAACGGCGGAGTCTCCCATTTTGCCCTAGCCTCTGGAGCAAATGGGTAAGAGGCCTTAAACCGCCTAGATAACTGAAACTTTTTTTCTGGAGACCTCCAAATATCCAGAAGAGGTTTCTCCAATTCCATAGACTCTGGAAAGGTGACCACTGCCTTAGCAGATCTCCCAAAAATAGAAACCTGCGTCGGCGGCTCCTGCTCGCTAACATTGAGAGTAGATTTAATAGCCTGAATGAGAGCCTCTATACCCTAGGCCTCTTCCTGAGGAACGTCCTCTACAGGATCAATAGGATCCTCCTGAAACATATCCCCTTCCAAGGGGTCCCCCGGTTCATCCTCTGAAGTATCCCCCTGTAACAATAAAGGAACACCTCTTTTCCTCGGGGGAGGTGGAGCACTTGCGGACCCTGAAGGCACCGCAGCTGCTTGGGCCAACGCCTTCACTGATGTAATTAGTTCTCTGGCCCAGGTAGGCTCCGCAGCAGACAAGGAAGCCAATTGCACCTGCAATGACTCCCTGTCCCTGCGAGACGCAGCCATCTCTGATGCCAGAGTGGCTAACACACTGGTAACTCCCTCAGTGTTCAGAATAGGGACCTGACTCTGCCCAGCATCCCCTTTGAAGCAATCCTTACACAAGGATACACCCTTCACATGCTGCGTAAACTGTTGCTCACACTTAGTGCATACAAACAGCTTTGGAGAAGCTTTTGACTGAGACTTGGCTGTCATGCTGCACACACACACACACCCCTTACACACACACAGGTGAAAGGAGGTGAAATAAGCCAGACAAAGAGAGCCCCCAACAAGGACCCCACACCAAGAGCAAAAGCACCACACTAATAGGGGGAGAGGAGCGCACCTTCCCCGAATTAGGCCCACCTGATAATCTCTCCAGCGGGGAAGTCTCACAAGAGAAAATCCCCCTCCACTCACCAGCGCAGCATTCAATAATATCCAGGCTGAAGAGGGAGAGAAAGCGTCCTGCTGTCCTGTTCCAGTGAACTGTAGAGGCACAGCCGACAAGGGAGCAGCGTGGCAGGCACCGGTCTGGCGCAGAGGACTGCAGCTAGGACGCGACCACTCACTGGTCCGCCCCTTCCTCTCATCAGAGCGCGCGCTGTATACAGCGGCGCTGATTGGCTGTCTGCTCCCTGCTGGACCAGCGAATTAACCCTGGTCCAGCCGTCACCCAGCGCTATGCGCTCGCACGCCCTGCTCTCTCCGGCGGGCGACTAGGTCGCGGCCCCGTAACACAAGCCGCAGGCAGCTGTGGCGGGACCCAGACGCTGATGCGTCTGTGACCGGAGTCAGCCGCGTGCGCCGCAAGCGGTGCCGCTCTGACTCCCCGGAGAGCTGTCCCACGTTGCAGGCAGCCGGCACGCGCTGGCTGTCTGTGTCAAAAAAGTTCAAAAAACAAGTAAAACAAAAAGGCCCCAAACGGAGCCCTTGCCCAGGGATCCGACTCCTCCGGGCACTAAACTAAGACTGAGGTCTGAGGGGGGAATAGAGGGGGAGGAGCCATACCACAGTTCAAGTTTCTTAAAGTGCCGACTCCTCCGATACACCACTCTATTCCCCAGCGTAGACTTCAGTGTCCCCAAGGATGAAGGAGAAAATCTATTCTATGTTTTAGAAATAGGTGAATATGAGTAAGAAACTAGAAAAATAGGGAAAAAATTATTATTAAACTAAAAAATAAATAAAAATAAATAATAAATAAATGTAAAAATTAAATAAAATAAAAATAAATAAATAAATAAAAAAATAAATAAAAAAAAATAAAAATAAAAATAAAATTAAATAAAAATAAAATTAAAAATAAAAATGAAAAAATTAAAAAATTCTGTGTATCCCATTCCATACTGTAAAATACTTAGAATAATAAAGGGTACCCGAAGATATCTTAATGAATTGGACTTGCATTTACAGCATCAGTCACCATTGTTAAAAATAAATGAATATGATTTGTGCACAAGAAAAAGGAAAAAGGAGAAAATGGAAAATGGGGAGTGAAAAAGGTTAGATAAAAGCTACCACATCAATGCCTTCATTTAGGCCATTAGGTTTGAGAGTATTGAGAGTATAAATCCAATAACTCTCTCTTTTAATAAGATGTTGTCCCCTATCTCCGCCTCTGGGGTTGATGGGTATTTTTTCCAATATTGTAAATGAAAAATTCTCCTTCGTTGCGGTTGAATTATGTTTCTCCAAGAAATGTCTTGGAAGACTATGAATCCTGACTTTATTTTTAATGTTTCGAATATGTTCTTGGATGCGTATTTTAGTCTGCCTGATCGTTTTTCCAATATACTTCAGACCGCATCCACACGTAATCATGTAAACCACATGATCTGTATTACATGTAACCGCATCTTTAATTGAATACAATCGGCCATCTTCTAGGGTGTGATTGAGAGGAGTCTTATCTAAAAACTTACAACAGATGCATTTATTACATGACGTTACCCCAGGTTTTTTAGTCAAAAAATTCTTATGAGTGTTCTCTTTAACTTTAGAAATAGTTTTCAGCCTGCTAGGTGCCAGAATGCTTTTCAAGTTGGAAGCCTTACGGTAGACCACATTCGGTTTTTGAGGGAGATGTTGGCCCAAAATCGGATCTCTTAAGAGAGTACTCCAATGTTTTTCCAGAATTTTACTGATGGTTTTATTATTACAGTTATACTGTGTAATAAACGGTCTGGTATTCATTGGTGTTTTAGTCTTGATGTTGTGTTCCAGTAGACTGTCCCTTTCTCTAATGGCAGCTTTGGATCTTGCCCCATCAATGAATTCTTTTTTTGTACCCTCTCTCCAGGAACCTACCGTAGAGGAGTTCTGATTGTAGCCAGAAATCCTCTACTGTACTACAATTTCGTCTAATCCTCAGAAATTGTGCGTAGGGGACGCTGTTTTTCCATACCGGGTGATGACAGCTTTCTGCTGGAATGAAGCTGTTGGCATCTACAGCTTTGAAGTATGTTCTCGTCAACACTTCTTTTTCTGGGATGCCTTCGAGTTCTAGGTCAAGAAATTCAATTTTACTTTGATCGGTTTTATATGTGAATTTAAGATTGAAATCATTCACCTGAATATCTGACATAAAATTGACAATACTTGACTCGTCGCCACACCAGATCAGGAGAAGATCATCAATGTATCTTCAGTAAAAAACTATATGATCTTTGTAAGTTGAATTGAATACATGTAGATCTTCCCATGCCCTCATGTGCAGGTTGGCATATGCCGGGGCAAACTTGGTCCCCATAGCCGTTCCTTGTTGTTGGAGAAAGAATTCATCATTGAATTCAAAGAAATTGTGGCTCAGTATAAATTTTATACTGTCAATTAGGAAGGTGATCTCTGCGTCTCTTATGTTGGGATCCGTTCGAAGAATGTTGCCTACTGACTCTATACCCTTTTATTTTTATTTTTATTTATTTTTATTTATTTTTTTATTTATTTATTTTTATTTTATTTTATTTTTACATTTATTTATTATTTATTTTTTATTTTTTTATTTATTTTTTAGTTTAATAATAATTTTTTCCCTATTTTTCTAGTTTCTTACTCATATTCACCTATTTCTAAAACATAGAATAGATTATCTGTCACTTTATTAGTATATTACTTTAATATAGGAGTCATGTTAATCACATGCTTCGTTTCCACATATTTAAATATTGTAGTTCACTATACACAAAGTATTTAATTATGGCCGCTATTAGGAGCGCATTTTTATGCGTCCCACAGTCTATTATATAGATTAGCACTTCACATATATTCATCAAGGCTGCCGGATGGAACGCATGGGTTACACTGTGCGCTCCATAGTCTATCACTTCCGTTCATCTTAAACACGCTCACATTACACTGCTGTTTACATAGACCAGCACCTCATATAGGTCCATCATGGCCGCCAGATGGAACGCATGGGGTATACTGTGCGTTCCATCATCAATACAGGCTGAGCGGTCTATCACTTTCTCACTACACTCACATCACCTGTGTATAGAATTCCGGACTTCCGCCTAAAATGGCCGCCATTTGGAACGCACGCGATGCGCGTTGCGTTCCACTGACTTATATTAGCTATTTAACGGCTCCATCAGACCCCCTTTTTCACTTCTTCGCTACATAAGGGAGCGCTGTAATGATACAGCTTATTGAAAATTTAGCTTTACTAGTTATAAACATCTTTAATGGATTAACTTTATTATCCAGTACCCGGAAGTGACGCTATACGCTCTGGGCTATATATACACTACAGAGACACAGTGCTTTCATTCACACTGGTGAACTCCTGCTGTATGCTACTGCTCCTGACATTGCTAGTAAGTGTTTTTTTCCCAAGTGTTTTTTCCCAAGTGTTTTTTCCTTTTTCTTTTCCAATTGAAGTTTACTTGATGAGTTGAACTTGCATATCTCTTTTGGACTGTAATTTTATACTAAGGTATATAATGTTTTTGTTACCAGATGTTAATTTGAGGATTCTGTCACATCTGGCTATTACCATTGTTTTGGTTATTTCAAGTCTGAATACCCTTTTTTCTGGTATGTAATAATTTGTCAAACATTCAACCATAAGGTCTTCTGTTAATATGTATGGAACAGAATGTGACTTTCTGTAAATTTGTATGAATTTATATAGATTGCCGAAATTTACTGGATTATGTCTTATTGACATCTGAGTCATAATTTTATCTGAACATCCATAGGTATGTGCATTATTGTCATTAATTATCACGTGGTGTTTACGGGTGAATTTTTATTAAATTTTATTAATTTTATTAATTTTATTAATTTATGAATTGATTTTCTATTGATTTATTAATTGATTAATTAATGATATAAATTTCTAAAATGCCTGGTTTCGATCCTATGTGGTCATTGTCGTTCTCTCCATCTCCTCTCCCTGTTCTTCCTTAAAATTCTCCTTTTTGTGATATTGCAGATATGAATTTCACTGATGTAATATATCATTGTAAATTACAGTTACTGCTGACCGCAATTTCTGCCCCTGATGAAGTCTAGTTCAGACGAAACGCGTTGGGCCTTCTGTTTGTGAATATGAAATCTCTGAGCAATTATTGATGTTCACCAATTGTATATTCTGTGATACCCCTTGAAGGGTTTTATTGTACATGATTTATATGTACTTTTTATTTGTATTTTATATTAAATATATTTCTACTAAGTGACATTTATTGGTCTATATATATATATATAGACATCCAAAATAAAGAGGCACTCCGATGTAGTGTATAAATAAAGGCTGTATTCCAGCGCCAAGCGCTTTCGGGGTCCAAAGCCCCTTCCTCAGGGACCCCGAAAGCGCTTGGCGCTGGAATACAGCCTTTATTTATACACTACATCGGAGTGCCTCTTTATTTTGGATGTCTACCTATTATTGTGGAGTGCACCTGGATTCACCATTGTAACGAGTGCCGACCAACAGTGGATATTATATATATATTTAGGGCAGCACAGTGTTATGGAAGGGATACGCTGGCACTTCTATACATGCAGCTCCCTCTGAACGTTCTGATAAGTACCCATGACGCTTGTAATCTACTTGACTGGATTTAACTTGTGATACTTTTTATTCACTAAAGACTTTTTTTGCATTCTAAAAACGGTGGTGTGCTGGTTCTTGTGTTTCATTCAGTCTTGGATGGGCTCCCTTGGATATATATATATATATATATATATATACACATATATATATATATATATATATATATATATATATATATATATATATATATATCTATATCTATATCTATATCTATATCTATATATATATATATATATATATATATATATATATATATATATATATATATATATATATATATAGACATTGTAGGGGCTCTGCACACACTAAATTAACTGATAATAAATAGTGGAGATTTGGTTCATGAATTGATCAATGCATTTAAGCCCACAGCCCCCTTCAAGGGACCTCACTTTTCTGCAGGTCCTAGCACTATCGCTGAAAATGGCTACAATACACATAGCTATCACATCAATGTTTGATTTCAGGCATGCTATCTGGTCTGAAGCTCACAGCACACTTTGCTTTTATAGGTGAGCAGCTACTAACACACCTGTCACTAATCATCTAGGGAAATGGTTAACATAAGCTATGGAATCTTAGTTAAAAACAGGGTGCATGAGAGAATGTGACCACAATAAGACAGATAGATAGATAGATAGATAGATAGATAGATAGATAGATAGATATGGCTTTTCCAACCACGGTCCTCAAGGCACACCAACAGTGCAGGTTTTAGTGATATCCAGGCTTCAGCACAGATGGTTTAATCAGAATCACTCAGGTACTAATTAAGTCACCTGTGCTAAAGCCTGGATATCTACAAAACCTGCACGGTTGGTGTGCCTTGAGGACCGTGGTTGGGAAAGCCTGATATATATGAATGGTAGGTATGCCGGCACTCCGTTGCTGATGAATAGCAGGTGCCCGGTGTCCTCCTGAGAGATTACCCACTTGTTAATGGGCTCTATATGTAGGTACCAGGTTGGCGGCACTCTTGGGCGAGTTGAACAAAGAACACAGAGTCACAGTTCAGTGATCAACGTTTCAAAGCTCTATTGGCTTAAACGTCAGGAATATATATATCTGTTCAGTTCCCTTTGCTTGTTTTTCTATTTTAAACTAGCTTTTTTTTTGCGTATTTGGTTTTGGATGTTTCAGTAATCTTTCCCTCTAATGACATTATTTATAAATACTACTATTACGATAATTTAAAGTGCATAGCAAAAATGGGTTCATTTGACCTCTGTGCTCTAACATTTAATTTACAAAGCAAAGCGGATCAGAGATTGACAAATATCTGTGGGCTGTTTCTGGCTTTATCTGCACTGTTGTGTTTTCTATGTTGCATGAAGCCATGGCTAAGTGTCTCAACAACAAGACAAATGAATCCCCTACAGCAAGAATTCACAAACAAGCTGAAAATAAATATATGCTGTCACAGAAACAAGTAGGAAGAGACCGGAAAAAGGTATTCATCCAGAGCACCAACAAATTGTGAGAATATTAATCTATTTTACCTGTATCAGTATGTACAGTATTCCTGCACTTATTCCCTAGTCTACAAGATGTAACATATTAATACATGTCTATTTCCGAATGAGTGACACATCTGGTGCCCTATTTTATCTCCATATGGAAAAAGAATTTAGAAACCATTTACAAATATACAGACAGAATACGATTTATTGTATTTAAATAGTGTATCATGGCTAAAGATTCAACGGCGAAAAAAGGAACTATTTTGTGACAGATGTCTGGGTTATTGGATACAAAGATTAGCTCTCAAACAAATGAAGCTGTCAATAGTCACTGAAATACATGGATCTATTCAGCAAGCACACACTTTATAGTTTGGTTATAACCCATTTCCTTTGCTCGCAGACAGGTTAACATTTGTCTTGATCCACATTACCCATTTTTTTCCGGCTGTAGTACTTGACCTTTGCTAATAGTCAATTTGGACAATATGCTGCATAAACATCTAACTCATAAGTGGTCATGTTGTCAAGTCTTTGCCAATACTGTTTGTGGAGTATACTGTATGCACAAAAAGATCCAGAGACAGATGCACTAAGCTTCAAAAGTGATAAACAACCAACCAATCAGCTCCTGCCTGACATTTTTCAAACACAGTCTGTGACATGGCAGGTAGGAGCTGATTGGCTGGCTGTTTATCACTCTCCATTTGATCAATTTTGAAGCTTAGTGCATCTGGCCCCTAGTCCTGGTACACTAATATGCACTAACAGTCCAAAAGTGGATCCCAATATTGGGAGCAAAAAATATTCTAATAATGACTTCACTTTACAGAGGCAACATCCTTGTCATGGATCAATTAAATCTGAAAAATGTTTTAGGAGAAAAAAAAAATGGCGTTTGCCATATTTGGGGCATTTTATCAGCGATGTTTTAATCACCTGCCTTAGACAGGTGAAAAACATAATCCCCAGTGTCAGCATGGTGGACAATTGGATAGAGGTGGAACGGTCAATTAGGTGCAGTAAATTGCCATAGCTAATACCCTCAAGCAGCAGTGGCTCTTATCTCTGCGGAGGAAAGGGCTGCCACAATGCGGGCCACACCTCTGCTGTCGCCACTGCTACCGCCGTTGTGCTCCCCGCTGCTGTCGCAAATGATTCCTGCTCTCAGCCGACGGGCTCCTGCACGGGGCAAGTGCATGCACAGTAACTTCTTACATACTGTGCATATGCTGGCCCTAGCATTCATGGGCTACCTTTGCAGCAACCCCCGGAGGCATACTCAGGGCCCTGGGCCCAGCGCATATGCAGTAAGATACACGGTACTGCTCACATGCAGAACTCATTTTTGGGGCAGCCCCGCAACTGCACATAGAGAGGCATCCTGGAGGGAGGGAACACCTCTCAATGGGACTGCCTTGAGTAACTGGCAGGTCAGACTTCCAATAGGAAGTCACTGCCAGTCACAGTGAAGCCAGAACAGTCTCATAGACTCCCCCAGTGGAGGGTTGGGAAGATCTACTGATGCCTATCACAGTAAGGATTAATTTGCAAAGTATGTAACAGTCAGGAGCAATTGAGGGCAGTAATGGCGGTGCAGCCACTCAAACACAGTCATGTTGCAATCATTTCAAGGGTGTGCCACAGCTTGCAACTCTGGCACCATATGCAGTTAAGATGTTGTTGACGTTTATTACCTACTGTATGATCACGCTGTGTGACTTTAGAGGAACTCAGAAACACAATTACAGTATCAACCGATGTGTTTGTTGTCTGTATCCATGCACATAAGCAACTAATCTCAAAATGGGTTAATTAATTTAATACAAACCCAGGTGGCTGTAACATTTTCATATTTCACACAGCCCCCATCATTTACATAGTACTGAATTACAGCAATGAAGACATTTGCATACATCACTCACTCAGGCCCTATGGACAGTACTATACAGCTTTAAACTAACATTTATAAAGTCCTTTCTTTAAAATTATATTTATCAGCTAATTGGTTGCCATGGGCAACTACAGTACTCCACTGGCTTACTTCACTCTTTTCACTGCATCATACATACACCCAGTATTTGATATATGAAGCAGGTTAAGACTATTTGGAGTATTTGGACTAGTCCTAATTATATAAACCCAAGAACCAGCATACTGTAGATATTTTCAAGATCCATCATACTGTAGATTGTCATACAAATCTCCGTAGTTTCATTTCAATGTAAAATAATTACATCTACAGTTGATAACACTGTTTTATATAACAGTTAATATTAAAGTATAAATATTGCAAATTATTCCAATCATAATAAATGCTACATCTGACTATCAGTGGTCTTCCGAAGGTAATATATCGTGCTATAAAACTATATTGTAGACCTATCAAAAATGTAAAAGGGGTGATGACAGCCCAAAGAAGACGAACGATTTGCTGACATACAATCGCCTCCCCTGCTTGATCTTAATGGAAAATCTGGCAGAATTTATTGGATGCCCTGATGGTAACCCTCAAAGGATCTTTTTCATTTTATTGTACAGAAAATAGCATTGTAAATTGATGGGTTGTTTGGAATTTTAGCAGGAGTTTAGTAGGATAAAAAGGTTTTGGGCGGTATTCAATGAGCCAGAATCGCCAAGTTTTATGGCGATTCTGTGGTTTTTTCATGTGTGCCGGCGATTTTATGAGCTGTATAAGCGAATCACCCTATTCAACGTCGTCTATTCGCCGCTGACGACCGGTGAATGAAGCACCAATCGCCAAATGTGATTCTCTGCAAATCGCCGTTTTTAGTCTATTAGGATTTTGCATGGGGAATCGACGGTAGTCGAGGGGAATCGCCAAAAGTGTATTCAATGTGAAGTTGGCGATTCCTTTTTCTTGTTACATATCGCCGTTCCTCACCGAGTGTCCCTCGTCATTTTTTTCTGGTGAACTTTTATAGGAACATGTTAAATAATTTGTTTTCAGTGTTCTATTTAACTGTGCAAGTGTAATGTATTATTATTTGCTGCCCTTGTGTGATGTGATGGGCGTAGAAGTGCTATACAAATATATATTTAATTTTGAGAGGTATTTTTTTTTTTACCCACAAAGCACTGTTCTTACCCATGGTGCACCTCACTTACCCATGATTCTCCTCCCCACCTCACTCCTTCGTTTGCCCTTTGGCCAGATTACCCCGATTTTGCCGTCTGCTGTATTGGAATGCGTTTATTCAGGGTAATTTGCATTTCTATTGCATTTCACTGCTTTTTTTTAAACACTGACGACATTACTGACGCTGCTTTGGGAAACGCAGGGTTGGCTGAGAATCGCCG
This sequence comes from Crinia signifera, assembly GCF_055691185.1. Taxonomy (NCBI): domain Eukaryota; kingdom Metazoa; phylum Chordata; class Amphibia; order Anura; family Myobatrachidae; genus Crinia; species Crinia signifera. Next base: position 78,139,223 of record NC_139222.1, read on the forward strand.
TTAGGGCCGGCGATTCTCAGCCACGTTGAATAGGGTGACTCGGCGACTCCCCACGAATCCCCATGCATGGCGATTGGCAGCAAAAAACCGGCGATTGGCAGGCGAATGAAAAAACTGAATCGCTGTGACAAACGATTCAGCTCATTGAATACCGCCCTTTGCATTTACTTAGAACACTAAAGCCACAGCATACAGCTATTATTATATATGGCTGGTATCCAATTAGACATGAACATTTTTGTGTGCAAATGAAAAGATTTTTAACCCTGACTAATTAGCTCCCATTTCTTTCATCAGAAAAACGTATTATTTTTGTGTGAAAACACATATGATCTGCAAAAAGTCATGAACATCTGTAAATGGGTTAAAATAATGTTTACAATAAGGGAGGGAGGGAGAGGGAGAGAGATACTAAGATGAAAATGCAGAAAAAAAAAAACACATTTTACCACATTTGGGTGGTGATACCCTATAGAAGTCTATGGGCTTCTATCGCCGGCCGCTGCAGACTCCTACCCCCCTCCCCGTCCTCTGTACTGCTCCTCCCCCAGCAGCATGTCACAGCTGGGGATGTCCTTCTGGCTGTAGGGGGGAGGAGGAGACGCCGGGTGCTGCTGCAGAACCCAGGAGTCGACCTCCGTCACCGCACCGCAATGCTAGCCGCATACATTAGTACATATACACAAGCATCGTGGCGGACGCAGCGATGTATGTTAACACATCCCGCCAAGAGAGAGAGACAGAGAGCTTCTTCAGTCGCAGAGAATCAAACAGTTTCTCCAAAACTAAAATATAGCTTCATGGGTTCTTTTTTTTTATTATTTCAGTACTTTCTATAAACCTTAATCATGTGACAAACACATTTTTATTAATAATCCCTACAACGTTTTTTTTTGTGCAGAATTTTATTGATACATTGGTTTAATGTAAAAGCCACATTGTTCAGCATTAAGAGCACAGCTTCTGACATTGAAGCTTACATTTTATTTTGTAACAGTGGCAAAGACTTACAAAAAATTGAATCATCAATAAAAACCAAGCAGCAGTTCATCGGGTCACTACATTCGGTCACTAAGGCCTTTGTGTGCTGTGGATAGAAATGTATCAATAGCTTTAAGCATACAGGATGGATGCAGAAATGGATGAAGTGTCTGAATGAAGTACTAGCGATTGATAAGACCATGACATTTCATTAATAGAAGTATCATACTCGCCTAAAAGTAATGATTGCATTTAAAAAGATACCAGGAAATTGTGCACAAGGCATTACCAGATTCAGATCATTTTATAATCACGAATAATAATCATTCCCTGTACACACTGCAAACACAATGGGATGTCATGCTTTATGGAGATCTCATGCTACTTTTAATGATTGATATAAGCTGCCTACAGTACCTCACAGGAACAAAATTACATTCAGTTGCCCAACTATCTTGGCTTCCACTTTAAATTTAGGCATAGGGGTCACACTCCTGGAATAGGCGCTTCCATCCAGATGACTGCTAATACATGTTGAGCATCACTTATCCAACTATCCCTTATACATAGTTTCCAGAATTAATTTTTTTGGGGTAAAAGCACCACTTTTGGCACTACTGAGGACATGATATGTAACTGGCAATACTGGGGACATCTGTAACTGGCACTACTGAGGACATGATATGTAACTGGCACTACTGAGGACATGATATGTAACTGGCGCTACTGAGGACATGATATGTAACTGGCACTACTGAGGACATGATATGTAACTGGCACTACTGATGACATGATATGTAACTGGCGCTACTGAGGACATGATATGTAACTGGCGCTACTGAGGACATGATATGTAACTGGCACTACTGAGGACATGATATGTAACTGGCACTACTGAGGACATGATATGTAACTGGCGCTACTGAGGACATGATATGTAACTGGCACTACTGAGGACATTATATGTAACTGGCACTACTGAGGACATGATTTGTAACTGGCACTACTGAGGACATGATTTGTAACTGGCACTACTGAGGACATTATATGTAACTGGCACTACTGAGGACATGATTTGTAACTGGCACTACTGGGGACATGATATGTAACTGCCACTACTGGGGACATGATATGTAACTGCCACTACTGGGGACATGATATGTAACTGGCACTACTGAGGACATGATATGTAACTGGCACTACTGGGGACATCTGTAACTGCCACTACTGGGGACATGATATGTAACTGGCACTACTGAGGACATGATATGTAACTAGCACTACTGGGGACATGATATGTAACTGCCAGTAGATACATTTACTAAATACAGAAAGGTGGTGTATTGCAACAACTTCAATAACCTTTTCCCAAAAGATACTTTTTAACTAGAGGGTGCCACATTGTTGAATAACATGGACATTAATTTGAGAAATTGGATTATGAAAACGTAAAAGCACAAATAGACCAAAGGAATTGTGAGCATACAATGTCAGAATTCATTGTGGCTAATAGCTAGATTAAAGCTTTGTTTGAAAAGCAGGGAATTTTGTAGCACAGTAAAAATGATGGTACTCACCTCACATGCAAAGCATTGTACCTGACAGAAAACATTAGTCAGCTGATTAGTGTAACAGGATTAGTGGTTGTGTATGTTCAACATTATCCACAGTATATAATCATATAAGACATTACACAATGCAAATAGTGTGACTCCAATCTTGACCTATATTATCTCTCCCATGTTTTGTAAAAGCTTTTAGGCTGAATATCCTGATTTCCACTCATTAAGACCCAAGGTGGATTTGCTTTGTGATAGTCTCATAAGACCATCAAAACCACTTAGGAACAATGTTAGATTACTTATAGAATGGCTCATTTACTTTGTATAATGAAAGAACTAGTGTAGGAAGTAAAACGAGTGAGTATAATAGAATAATTGAAACCACTCAGATCTGTTGTACTTGTGTTATATAACGGATGCTTACATGGTTGAATAGCTTCCCGTGCATCTCTTTCAAGCGACTTCTATAACCAGCTCAGCTATTCTGTAGGCAACTGGCATGAAAGCCCAGTGTATGCCACATTTATATGGTATACGCTATTAAAAAAGGTAAAGTTAGATTTTGTTGAGAAGTTGATCAGATGCTTTCATCTTGAGTGACAGGTTATTCTACTAATATAGCAAAAAATGGTTCAATGAAACTGTGCTTCAAAGTTCATCTGTCACCAGAGGTATAATAAAAATGAAGACCAACTTAGTTTAAAATATTGCTCTGTAGGGAAGGTTACTGCAGTGGAGTAGCAAGTACTGATTCTAAAGGTGCCCATACATGTTGCGATAAACAGCTTGCAATGCGACGCGATGCATGCTCACGCATGAACGATTTTTCACGAACCCATGCTGGTTACTACTGAGTTATCTATAAAGGTATAAGTATTCCTGTATATCATCCTTTAAAAATAGTTTGCCCACTATTGATGTTAAGCTCAGAAGTCTGTAATTAGCTGGGTCATCCCATTTTCCTTTTTTAAATATTGGCACTACCTCTGCTATTTTCCCGTATTTTGGTACCTTAACTGATGATAGTGAATCATCAAAAATGTGATATAGAGGGGTCAATAATTCCTCCCTTAATTCCATTAGTACCCTAGGATGTATCCCTTCTGGCCCTGGTGACTTGTTTGGTTTGATTTTGCTGAGCCTCAATATTATTTCCTCGACCGAATAATGAGATCTGGCTTGTTCGTCCCATTTGTGGTACATGTGCGTTCCACTGTCTACTCTCCCCTAGTAAACACTGATGAGAAGAACCCATTTAACAGTTCAACTATTCCCTTATCTTCCACAAAACTTTTACCATTGATATTGGTTAATGGGCCTTTGTTCTCTTTAATTATTCGCTTACTATTTATGTACTTGAAAAACTTCTTGGGGTTGGTTTTGCTTTCAGTAGCTATGCGCTCTTCATATTGGGTGTGGTACAGGGGTCCGACAGTCGGGATCCCGACAGTCATTAGCCCGACGTCGGGATCCCGACTGGCCGGACTCAGACAGCTTGGTGAGTGCGACTAAGCCCCTTGCGGTCTCGCTACGCTCGCCACCTATTCTATTCTCCCTCTATGGTGGTCGTGCACCCCCACGAGGGAAAATAGCAGGTGGCCGTTGGGAACCCGGCTGTCAGTGTTTTGACAGTCGGGATCCTGGCGTCATGTAAATGCCTGTCAAGATCCGACTGTTGGGACCCGTCCGGCACCTCTTCATATTCCCTTTTAGCTATTTTGATTACCCCTTTACAAGTTTTGTTTTTTTCTTTGTACTTGTTGAACGCCTCCTCATTTACGTTATTTTTATAGAATTTAAACGCTCTTTTTTTATTGTTGATTGCTGTACTAACTTTTTTGCCCAACCATGAAGGCTTTTTTTTTTAATTGAATTTACCCTTATTGACTTTTGGTATGTATTTAATAGTTAATGATTCGAGCACATTCAACATACTATTTATATACAGTAGGTGGTGTTGGCAGATACAATAAATACGTTCAAAATAAGGTTGGACAAGCATTTATTGGATAAAAATATCCAGGGGTACTAATAAGAACCATATTCTGTCTTTTACAAGGGATAAGCTATTAAAACGTAGGTTGAACTAGATGGACGCAAGTCTTTATTCAGCCTTATCTACTATGTAACTATGTAAGTATATTATATTATTGATTATGCTTTACACCTGAAGTAGTTAAGACTACAAAAGCTAGCTATTCACTGTAAGAGGGCCTAAATACTTTAAGAGGGACCACAGTCTGCAGCATGCCAACATCAAGAAGACCAACCTGATTGTAGACACTGAAATAAGTGTCTGGCCTCTATAGAACACCAAACTGAACATTAAACTGTCACTAAGAATAACACAGAGTAAGATTCTTAATGAATTTTTATTTGTTGGTACCAGTGACTTATTATGCATGTTTTTATATGGGATAAAATGGTGTGGGATTCCTCCAATTTTCCTATAAACAGCACCAGACTGAACCAGCCAAGGGACAGGTGGGGATGACACTATAGCAAGGGTATACATAGTGTGGTATACATAGTGTGGCATCCCTATACCATAAAGGTGACAAGCCCCAAACTGGGCAGAGCAAGACTGGAATTCCTTGGAAGTCAGGACCTGCCTCCCAAAAAAATTGAGCTCCCCCCCTCCCAGGAACATTCAGGCCTGAGGCTTTTTCCCGCACCTCTAGGTGGTGGGTGCAGATCTAATGTTTAAATAATAGATCATGATATTGTCATTTACACTACATGTACCAGTGTGCCTTCCACAACACGTTGAACATCAAGGGCCCTGCCTGCATCTGTACTGTACGAACTGACAGATCACATGTGGTCAAATGCGGTTTTGGGAGAACTCAATAAAATATCTGAAAAAAGTTAACTCATCTCAGGGGGAGCAGACATCCATCCAGTCTCCCAAACCGGTGTTGAATTGGGCATGAGGACCATCCCAATTTCTTTAGTATATTTTCTGTGGCTGTAATCGATAGTAAACAGCACTTTCTTGAAATCCTGTCTGAAATTATTTTACACTAGCTGCGACATCTTATTTCCAATCACAGTCTGTGTGGTTATTTTGATTTATTGCTTTTGATAGAATTTTCATGTGTATCAGTCTAGATGGAGCAGTAAATATACTGGAGGATGTGTACAGCATATATGATTTTATGTTATTGAGGAGAAGTATTGGTACACTGAATTGTGTGTAAAAAGGGTTTTATTATTACAGTATACAATATCTGCATGTCTTTACAGACTTTATACAGGAACTAGGGCACATACAGTACTGAAAAAGGTTTATGTTGTGTGGTAAAGGATGGGAAGAACATTTTCAAGGAAAAATGTAAAAAAGATTTGTGCAAAGGAATTAAGCAAAGCACTATCCCAGGAAATGTATATAGGCCCTTATTTAAATCTGATCGCAGTACAAATTTCTTCTCAAAATCTGCAAAACCATGTGCACTGCAGGTGGGGCAGTTGTAACATGTATAGACAGAGTTAAGGTGCCCACAGACGCTACAATTGTACTGTGCTATGCGTTTTTGTCTGTACAATGGTTCTATACAATTTTTCTTCCAGCTTGCTATGAGATGTGCACTTGGTTGCATGCGATGCGATGTGATGAACCCATGTTTGTAATGTTAAATTTCAGATGTAGTCTAAAAAGTACGTGCAGCACGTACTTTTTTAGACATACAATTTTAGACATACAGCATCGCACAAGCCCATAATCACCATCCAATAATTGTACATAAGATGCAATTTGTGCTTAAAAAGTACAAAACGCATTCGATAATTGTAGCGTCTGTGGGCACCTTTAGATTTGTGTGAGATATTTGTTTCAGTGCAGGGTAAATACTGGCTATATTATTTTTACACTGCAATTTAGATTTCAGTTTCAACACACCTTACCCAAATTTAACTCCTTCTGCACATGTTACATCTGCCCCACCTGCAGTGCACATGGTTTTGCCCATTTTGAGAACAAATGTGATCAGATCTAAATAAGGGCCAATATCTTTACTGCAATCCTTATTTAAGAGGCGTGGTGTACCATCAATGTATTTTGTGGCACTTTACAGCATACAATGTTTAGTCATCGGTCCCTCCCACCAGCCCAGCTTACAAAATATATTCTATGTCATATAAAAATGCACAAACACTGTTATAACTGGATAGCAAGGTGGAAACCCATATAACCATGGGTAGAACATACTGTACAATCTTCACACATACAGGGCAATATTTAATTGTTCAATCATGCCCGATCTTCTGTCTAAAGTGAGGGAAGATTGTGGGGCAATATACAAAATGGTTTTTTTTTGCGCATATCCTGCTCATTATGTTCGCTGTTCAGCAGCGAATAACCACTAGATCCGAAAAAAACTAATAAGCATGACACAAAAAGTTTAGTTTCAGCGCATTTTAGCTCGCCACCCCCAGAGGCAGTGAGCTGTAAAGCCAACGAGCAAAAGCTTTTTAACACAGCCCATGGAGTCCTATTGGTAACCCACTATTAATAGTATTTATTAATATTTAATTCACCTTACACTATTTTAAATTAACCCGTCAGATATAATTGTCAAATATAATTTGTAAAATATTATTTTCATAAAAAAAAAAAAAATGGAGACAAGCATCAACCAGATCATTGAAGGAGACATGTATAACAACACTCATGACAACCATACACAGTTCCTTTTGGGTCGCCAACGCAATTCACTCTCCCACACACATCTCTCTCAGTCCAAAAAGTATGTGCTGCAGGTACTTTTTAAACTAGATAACGCATTCTATATAGTTCAAAACACACGCTGCTTTAGCACATGAAATGCGTTTTGAACCAGATACGATGCAATCTAGTTCTAAACACACTGTGTGCATTACACCATATATGGGTGGCATAAGGAAGAGATTGAACAACCCTTGGAAAGAGATAAACTACTGTATCAACCAGTCAGCTTCTATCATTTTACATGCTGTATTTGGAAAAATTACAGAACCTGATTGGCTGTTTATGTCTCTCTATGTGGGTTGATAAATCTTCTGAGTGTTATGATCCTTTAGAAATGTTCACAAGCCTTTTGGTTTTGATTGTCTCACATTTTACACATTTGCAGTGTTTACAGTAGAAATGGGTACAATAGGATCAGCAATTTATCTTACCAATATCATAAACATATAAATCTCGCTTTAACTTAACCATTCCATGCAATATTGAAAAAATGTCATTTATCAATCTGTGCTGAGCCATGGATATACTTAACACCTGGATCATTGGGGTTCCTTGAGGACTGCATTTGGGCACCTCTCCACTCGATGAGATGTTACCCAATTCCATATATATGAGTGACATATCAATTTCATCACCTAGTGTGTACAGTATCAATAATATGCATGCGCCCACGGGTCACTAGCAACATCCCTCATCTATGCAGCAGGGCCGATATGCGAGGTCACTAGGGATAACATATGGCTCTGGCAAATGTGTATGCAATTGCTGCATGCCAGCAGGGGTGTAGCGAGGGCGGAGCCGGTGCAGCACGAGCTCCAGGCGCCGAAAGATCACAGGGCGCCAAAGCCGTGCACCGCAAACTTTGCAGCCAGCTCACCCGGCCTGCTCGCCCGCTCCCCGCTGTGCACCACTATTTTCAATTCAAGTCTACCGCTGGACTGCTAGCCAACATAGGTGACAATTTATGTTTTTGCTAATGGGTGCTCAAGCCAAAAATATAGGGGAGTGGCTTCATGGGAAAGAGGTATGGCCACAAAATAATACTGATTTATATTACACAGCACAGTTGTCTCCAATATTCAAATTATGGCAACAGTGCCAAATACATAAATGCCCACACAGTGCATGTACAAAAATCTCCCCCACAGTGCCAAATACATAAATTCCCCCACAGTGCCAAATACATAAATGCCCCCACAGTGCAGGTACAAAAATCCCCACCCACAGTGCCAAATACATAAATGCCCACACAGTACCTGTGCCAGTGACGAGGGAGGGGGAGTGCAGTGGGACACGGGCGGGTGGGCCTCTGCTGAGCGGGTGGGTGCTCATCATGCTAGCCAATAGGCGCTTGCGGTCCAGCAGCCAATCAGAAGCAGCATTGGTGGCTGCTGGACTGCTAGTGCCTATTGGCTAGCGGTCAAGCAGGAGACTTGAAAATTGAAAATAGCGGTGGACAGGCTCAGCCAGGCACAGAGGGGAGCGGGCCAGCTGGGCGGGGGAGTGGGCTGCAGTACCCCTTGGCAACAAGAAATTTCAGTCCCCCCTTGGCAACGAGCAATTTCAGACCCCCCTGGGCATCAAGCATGAAGTTCCTAGCAATGAGCATGTAGGTAAGTGGCACTTATGTGTCAAATGTGTAATGGGCATTACGGTTTGTTATATAGTATGTAATGGGCATCATGTGTGGCCTTATGTGTAATTGGCATTACGCCATGTGGCTTTATATGTAATGGGTATTACAAAGTTTGCTAAAATGTGCAATGGGCATTACGGTGTGTGGTATAATGTTAGGCAGTGCCCCCTTTTTGCTGTGCAAGATCCCCGCCTACTACAAATGGGGGGGGAGGTACCTAGCTACACCACTGCATGCCAGGTCACACCAGAATCTATGTTGGGCTGAATAAACATTGGGGGTTATTCTGGTTCACTGGCAAAGGCAAATTCCATCTGAAATGACAAAACCATGTGCACCGCATGGGGGGGGGGGGGGGGGGTCAGATGTAACATGTGCTGAGAGAATTAGATTTGGGTGAGCTATTTTGTTTCTGTGCCAGGTAAATACTAACTGCTTTATTTTTATACTAAAATATAGATCCCGCTTTGAAGTAAAACCCCCACCTAAATATAATTCTATCTGCACAAATTACATCTGCCCCACCTGCAGTGTGGATACGGTCATTGGGTCTACAGCAACAAGGTCGACAAGCTTTGGATCGACATGGGTCAAGGTCGACAGGTCAAAAGGTTGACAGTCAAAAGGTCGACATAGGGTTTTTCACAGGTTTTTGAGCCAGTTTTTGGGTGGGAGAAAAAACTGTGTGCGAAGCATTGCAGTGCACTTCAATTTGTGTCCATGTTGACATTTGGGTAAAAAAACAGTGAAAAACCCCGTGTCGACCTTATGCTTGTGTCGACCTAATGTCCTGTCGACCTAGACCCATGTCAACCAAATGATCCCAACCCATCAGTGCACATGGTTTTGTCAATTTGAGAAGGAATTTGCCTTTACGAGCGAACCAGAATAAGGTGCATTGTCTAATGTGGACCCTTCACACATGCAGAAATCTCAAGTTGATTCATCAGTACCATAACTAGAGATTTTGGTGCTCGGTGCCATTTAGTGCATTGTTTCTCCACTCCCTATAATAAAATAAAATGAGCATACAGCAAAAAAGGCAGTGCTTTTGTGGGAAAGGGGCATGGTGTGACAATATTACTCCCTATTCAAATTATGCTGTATATTAGTGTCCCCTATCAACATTACACCACACAGCAATGCTCCTTAGACATTACACAAATACAATACATATAGCACTATAAATTTGATAAATTTGGTGTTCTTCCACATAGCTGCTGGCAAGCCTGAGTGCTTACTCTCCAGTCCAGCTGCCTGCCCAGACACTGTGACTCTTCGGCATAGGCCACTGAGAGAATGAGCTGGGAGCTATATCATGACATCACTCCCAGTCGCAAGAAACATCACAAGCAACGGGACAGTGGGCAAAGCACTTGGCTGGGTAGCTGCAGCACTGCTCGCTCTAATGTATGTAGCATAGTGCCCAGCTCCCATGATTGCCAATGTACTATGCTCCATACTTTGGCTGCACTGCACCTAGCATGGTGCATATTACATAGGCAATCATGGGCAGAAGTAGATCTCTGCAGGGTAGATGCAATATGTGCCAGGCACCATTCATAACACCCTAGTTTTAGCCTTGTGGTTCACTTTCATGTGCAAAAACCCAAGATATACAGTAGCTGCACATGTGAAAGGTGTGTAACAGGATAATGAGGGGGATATTTATCAAAGCCTGGAGAGAGATCAATACAACAAGCAGCTCTCATTTTTGAAACACATCCTTTCAAATTACAATTAGAAGCTGATTGGAAAATACTTTATCTCTTTCCACTCTCTCCAAGCGTTGATAAATATCCCCTAAGAGGCATACAATATTTACTATGTTTTTAGGCAACTACAGATCCATAATCTATGTAAACAAGGGTCAGCTACTATGTCTACATTATCAGATCAAGAACACCAGAAAAACTGTGGTTAAAAGAATCAATCAAGTTATCAGACTGTACATGTATTTACACAGCAGCGTTCCTACAGTAGTTAATGGTGTTTCATTATGTACAAATAGATGCAGCACAAAGTAAGTCTTGCTGTCACTAAAGCATGGAATGGATAGAGGCATACAAGAGGAGAGCCGCACTCTGTTTTCCTATTATGTCCTATAATAGGTTTAATGAAACCATCAGTAGATCCACAATAAGCAAACAATTCATACACAACTTTGCAACAAAAATACCATGGTATTAAATATAATCCATTCTTCTACTTGACAGCTGATTAGCAATGTTCCAGACTGTAATGCTGGAATGTGCAATTCATTTTATATCGTCAATTTCTAACAAAATTCCACTGAGCTATGAAATTATTTAAAAGTAGCATAACAGCAAATATAAATAATCTCATGTATAATTAAAATAAAAAAAATACTACATTTGTTATGGTCCACTTGACACAGTTCCTTTCCATATTTTGAACACCACAAATATAAGTATTAAAAGGACAATTATCAAATACTTTTGTGTTGAAAATTGCAGTTCATAATTTTAACAATTCTAATACTGTGTTAGGACTGCAGCACCAACGGGATACGGTCACTAGGTCGACAAGCATCGGGTGGACATGCATGAATGTCAACCAGACATAAGACTGACAGGGTCATTAAGTTGACATGCATTTGGTCGACATGGGGTTTTTCCACTTTTTTTTGGGAGCCGACAGACTGTATTTCATGCCCTACCATCCACATTGCGGCGTGGCGCTATGTTTCAGAGTCCATATCGACCGTGTCAACATTTGGGACAAAAAAAAGTGAAAAACCCCATGTCGACTGTTGACCTTCCCCATGTTGACCTAATGCATGTAGACCTAATGACCCGGTCAACCTTCAGTCATGTCGACCTAGTTGCTGTCTACCCAACGATCCATACCCGCACCAACTTAGAAAGCTTCATGAAACAAATTATCACCCCACCCACTCTCCCAAATTAAATGCATCTGTATTATTATTAACAACAACAATATCATCATCATTTAGGGCACCACAGTATCATATATAAAGCATACAAAAACATGGTATTGTTAAAGTGCATACAAACACAGTACAATATTTTCAGTACAAGCAATATGTACAATATTTGTATTATAATAGGTTTATTGATCATGCCTTAAATAGCATTGCAGTTGCTTTGCCTATACTTAAAACAGTTCTTAAAGTTTCTTAATAATTGTACCCCAATACACAGCCTCACATATATAGCGCATATTGCTTTCATGTTCATTTGGGAGTAAAAATGCAAAACATAATAAAAAAGCAGATGTAAGAAAATTGTGCTTACCTGTCTGCTTTCTTTCCATATTGCCAAAGCACAAATATTAATGTGAAATAGGTAATAGGGGATACTGATCTTCTCTGCTCCATGAGAGACACGAATGTCCTAATGCTGAACAGAAACTCCAGGTGCAACTTAATTATCCTCCACCCTGCAGCTATTAACCCCTTAATTGTTGAACACATTATGATATGGAAGTTGACACAAGCTGAAGATATATTAGGATAGATAGATAGGATAGGATAGGATAGATAGATAGGATAGATAGATAGATAGATAGATAGATAGATAGATAGATAGATAGATAGATAGATAGATAGATAGATAGATAGATAGATATGCACCAAACCATATGCCACCCTGTTTGAGTTTTTATTTTTAATGATGGAGCAACATACCCCCATGCTACCAGGAGTATCCAGCACCCAGAGGCAGCATGGTTGACCATAGACTTTATGGCAAAGGATATTGTTAGGTGTAATGTGGTCAATATTGACTGGAAATGAATGGAGATATATGCCAACATTACATGATTTTTGCTGTTTTTCTAGCTTTTTTTTTTTTAAGTTGTAGATCTGAAACCAAATACCAGAAAACCAGAACAAAAACATGTATTTTTGTGCGTGTACAGATTTATAGATGGGTGTGTGTATATATATATATATATATATATATATACACACACACACTGTACATAAACATGCATAAATGTAATGTACATTAAAGTACAGACATGAATTTTAAATTCTCCTTGAGTTTATTTGCTTTTTAATTTTACTCTTAATGTACTTGAGTAAAAAATAAGGTAGTGCATGCAAGATCTTTGTGACTTGAAATGCTTTAAGCGTGAAAACTTGATGTCTCATTGTATGTACAGTTCTTTGGATTACCAGTTATGGCCATGTTTATTGTAAAAGTCATATTGGCAGGAATTAGGTGGCAACTGATAGGTGTGCAGTGCTATTAAAAACATACTTGCCTACCTGACCCTCTCCATGAGGGAGAGCATGCTCTGTTCCTGGACTTCCCTGGTAATGTATGATTGCCATCACCTGTGGTGAAACACCTTTCGCATCAATTACCTAGCTCACCACAGGTGATGGCAATCATACATTACCAGGGAAGTCCAGGAACAGAGCATTATCTCCCTCATGGAGGGGGTCAGGTAGGCAAGTATGATTAAGAGACAATGGGATTATAACGATGCTATAGAACTTTAGAACATGTCCACACATTACACTATACTCTTTCCCCATTTCATAACATACAGAATTTGACATCTGGGTAATTATTTTTGCCCTGTAATAATATGATATCAGAGATTTTCGGTCAAATCAAAATATTTAAACCATCACAGATTGGCATTGCCTTTTGCAGGATAAATGGATTCTGCGTGATGAGATGACAGCCAATATGTCGACCCTATATGGTTGCATTTGGTTGAAAGGTACACAATATCTATATGGTCATAAGAGCATCAAATTAAAGGTCAACAGCGCTTATGGCTGACAGGTTCAAATGTTCAACATACCTCCCAACATGACCCTCTCCAGGAGGGACACATTGCTCTGTTTCTGGGATTTCCACTTAATGCATGATTACCATCACCTGTGGTGTAATGCCTTTCTTGACCATTAACATGTTTAAAACAGGTGAGGGCAGTCATTAATTAAGAGGAAAGTCCAGAAACAGAGCAATGTGTCCCTCCTGGAGAGGGTCATGTTGGGAGGTATGAATCAGTAATCGCACTGTCTGTGTGTGTCACTTATCGGCCCACTGGTGTGCTCTGTGCTGCAGAGTGGGCGCTGTAGTAGTTTGGCAAGATGTCCCTGTGTCTGTTCCCCATGTGGTGGCACGTCGCCCGGTGCTGTTTAAAGACCATGCTGGGTACTGCCATGACACCTCCGATCAGCTGACCAATGTTCACCTATCCAGTAGTACCAGTGAGGCCATACCAGTAAAGCTGTGATCACTAGACACAGGTAGAACCAGATTAACTCTCTCCCAGATTCTGCTGCTGCAGCCAGCAGCTAATCAGCAGGGGATATAAGCAGGCCTCCAACAGTCCTCCCGTGTTTTGACTGATAACTTTCTGAGTTGTTCCAGAGAGTTCTCCCAAAGTTCCAGACTGCTTCCAGTTACTAGTTACTTGAAATCTGTTGCTCCTGTTCCTTGTTACTCTCCTGCTGCCAGATTGACTCCTGCAGTTTACTCTCTCCTTCTTTCACCTGCTAGTCTCTGTGCCCAGTCCAGGATACCCCAGCGCAGTCTGGCATGACCATCGGTATCCATCCCGATAATCGACTATTGCAGTGGTCAGGGAACTCGGTCCTCATTACCCCACGCAGTGCATGTTTTGCAGGTCTCCTCACAGAATCACAAGTGAAATAATTAACTCCACCTACGGACCTTATAAAATGTGTCTGTAAGTAATTAGTACACCTGTGCACCTGCTGGGTTACCAGCAAAACATGCACTGTGTGGGGTAATGAGGACCGAGTTCCCTGACCACTGGACTATTGGTATCCAGCCCAATTACCTCTTGCCATTGGTACCCAAACCGATTACCTCTTGCCATCAGTACTCGGCTAGATATCCTGCTTCCATGATACCAGTCAGATACTCATGCAGTTCTAGCACATTAAACATGAATAGAGAGACACTGACTGTCAGGTGCAACTAAACCCATAGTCCCTTGAGGGGCTTCCTGGTGAAGACCACCAATATGTTTTGACTCCGCGCCCTTGTCAGTGTATCAGTGAACTTCCCAGCTGCATTTGTCCTCCGTGTCCCAGCTTCCTCTCCGGTATATGCATTGTTACATTAAGCCATCCTGGTTCAACTATCCATCCATGTCCTCTGACCCACGTCAGTCACATGACCTGACAGTATGTGTCAACCTTTTAAGGTGCCTATCTTTTACATGTTGATCTATTTAAAATGTTACCTCTTCCTATTACATGTTGCCCTTAAAGGGTTGATCTATTGATTGTCAACCCAATGATCCACATCTGAATAAATTTGCCTGCCACATTTATTTATTTAAGTGTATTTGTACTTCATAGAACATGTGGAGTGATATATCAAGGACCTAATATCTACAACATATCTTGCTGGCTCTATTTGCTATATATTACAGCTCTGTGATTTGGCGGTGTGACACCCCAGGCAAAGCTTGAATTAACTGTCCCCCCTCAACCCCACACTGCAAACAATATCCACTTTCCAGTTCCTCAAGTGAAAGTTTGAATTTGGTGTCTTAGAAGTTCCACACCCTCCACCTGTATTGACGGTCTGATTCAGACCTGATCACTCAGCTGCTAATTTTCTGAGCCCTGCCGTCAGGTATTTGCTTCCCCGACAGAGTCACGCCCCATGTAAGCCTGCAAATTGCTCAGCAGGGCTTGCAAAAATATAGCAGTTCTGCGATTAGCCACAAATCCATTCACAAGACTCTCATTATCGATTGATTGCTCCATTGTGTGCAGTCTGTATGCAGACCAGGACTTAAGGCCCATACACACACAAAGATGTGTCAGTAACGACCCATCGTTAACTACCATCTTTCATTTTCACCCTTGAAGTGAAAATGAACGACCTCAGCACTGCAGGTGATTACTGGTGCACGACTGCTGACAAATGACCACAAACGATGCAGGACCTTTTCTATTGAAAAAACAAACAATGTTAACGACCATAGCCAAATTGACCTGCATGCATTGACGATGGCTATGGCTTTAACGACCCACGGGTACGCGCATCGTTGGTAGTCGTCCGTCATTCACAGCATAAACAGTAGACGATGTTAAAAGATTCACCTCCTAAACGACCCTGAACAAAGTCGTTCTGGGTTGTTCAGGAGGTGATTTATAATAAGGTCGCTCATCATCATTAAGAAGACTTCGTAGTGTGTGTACGGGCCTTTACTCTGCGGCTGTGATAGAAACAAGCTGATTGGGGCCAGAGCTGATGTCACACGCCTTCCCCCTTAAATGCCAGGGCACACCTGAGTTTCCCTGATACTCCCAGAAAACAGCTTGTACCACCCACAAATGCCGGCTTTCTGTCAATCAACTTGCAAGCAGCCAGCAATGAAAATATTTGCAAGATCTTGTAACAGGAAGGCCTTGTGCATGTGTATGGGTCGTATGCATTCGCAGTCTATCAATAATCACTAAACCATCTAATTTGAAGCCTGCTATCAGGTCTGGATTAAGCCCTAAGTACAATAAGGATGTCTTCCCAATAGACATCCTTAATTTTCTGTTGCGGACTTGGTGGTGGACTTGGTGGTGCACCCCCTGATTCTGCTGTCCTAGCCAGCTGCCAAATGCTAGAGGCTCTCTAGCTTGGGTGCCGGACGGGGTCACGACAGTCAGGATCCCGGCAGGCATTCACCTGACGTCGGGATCCCGACTGTCAAAACACAGACAGCCGGGTTCCCGACGGGCACCTGCTATTTTCCCTCATGGTGGTCCACGACTTCCATAGAGGGAGAATAGAATAGGTGGCTCGCGTAGCCCCCATGCCCCCAGCGTGACGAGTGCAAGGGGCTTTGTTGCGCTTACCATGCTGTCTGGTTCCGGCCAGTCGGGATCCCGACTGTCGGACCCCTATACCACACCCCTCTAGCTTGTGCCTTTAACAAACAATGGTGGAGCAGGATGCTGCTTACAATGTCCATAACACAAGCTCAAAGTAGGTTTTAAGACTTTTACATTAAGGGGGTTATTCTGGATGATTCGCAAGGCTGCGAATTTGCAGCATTGCGTGTCCACAAAACAACGCTTTGCGAATGGTGGGCTGGCCACTACCCATTTGTAGCGTGTGTTCGAATGTAATGGCTGCGAATGGATGTTTTACATAAACATCCATTTGCAACTTCCGGGAACCACCTACATCATTCGATGGTCGCAGAGCAATCTTAGATGTATGTGGCCATTCTGAAGGAAGTAGGCAGGCAGCTGACATCAGGGGCTGGCAGGTACCCGCTCCTGGCGCCCACATCACTGGGCGATTTCCATTGGAACGCCCAGCATTTTAATGGAAACGCCCATGAAATGCTGGACGTTCCCATGGGAAGGTCCCCCTGCCCACCGGCCGCGATGTTGGTCCGCACACACCCAGCGCATTGCACAATCATCGTGCTCACATGCAGATTCGCATGCGAGCGTACGGACATGAAAAAGGTCCTAAAATCTACAGGAAATATCCCTTCATACAGCAAGTTCACCTGTTGATGTAAATGTACTTTGATGTGCATTTGTTACACAGTAATACTAAAATAACACTTGGCAGGCTAAGGAAACAATAACGGTGGAACAAAAAACGTGTCCAAGACACCTGCAGCTATAAACCCCTTTCTGACTGCAGCTATAAGCTGCTTATCATTATTTCTGTCATACCATCCAATTTCCATTAGGAATTCATTAATTCAGGAGGAAGAAACACTAATTATGTTTTAAAGAAAGTTTATGCAGCCGCTTACTATCCACTTGTTCTTAATTTCCAGAATTCTTTACTGGTTAACAGGTGATACTAGGATTTTAAGAACAGTTGGTGCAGTAAAACCCTTTGAGCTGCAAGTGAGTTTGTCAAAATAGGTGTGAAGATTGGCAAGCAAATATTCTTATTCATCATAATGGCCTGTAATTTTTACCTTAAATAGGAAATATATTATTTATTACACAACATTTTAAGTTGAACTTATATAACCAACGCGAGCAACGCTGGCAGGGGTTAATGTATTGTTTAGTTCTAGGTTCTCAGTATCAGTTTTCTTGCATTACAACATACACAAGTTTGAAAAATAAATTTAATGTACAAAACGTGTTGAAAATGATTGCTGAAAACTTATATCCATCATATTATATAATAGGCTTTACATTGAGATTTTTCATTTGTACACTATATGAAAGAAACTAATTTATTTACCTGACCGGGACCTTCAGTACAATTATATCCTATCTAATTTTTCCAGGAAAGGCAGCCCTCGGTGTAATGAAAAGTGCAATATTGCTCTAGCCTTTAAAGTAGACAGGGCAACAGAGTACCACCCTTGAGAATACTGAGGATTTACAAAGATAAACCACATTCATCTTCAACTCAGCACATCCAGGTCCACAGAGCATACACCTTTTCCAACATTCTGCCATGTCTTTGTAGAACAAAAAATAAGTATAAGTATAACACCATTACAAGAAAGTGTCCTTTTACTTAAGGGTTTTTGATTTTCTTAGCAATTGCTTTGCAACCCAGATTGTTTTTGCTCAGATCTGTCTTTTTACACATTAATCCTAATATTTTCCATTTTACACAGAAAGGCAGGCCAGGCCAATATTGGTTCACCAGCTGGTGTGAAACTACACATCCCAGGATGCCTTGCAACAGGTTTCAACGTTCCATAATAGCAAAACTGTGTTGTGACATGCTGGGTAATTTCACAACAGTTGATAGCAACCAATCAGATAATGTTTATCACTTTCTAGGATGAAGTAGATAAATGATAGAAATAATCTGATTGGTTGCTATGGCAACATCACCTCGTTTCATATTTAGATACTTTAGTAAATGTACCGATAAGGCTTGGGTCACACATAGCAGCCAAGCTTGGATGGAAGGAGGCTGTGTGGGGTCAAAGACACACTGTTTGAACACATGCATTGAAATGTATGTGTTCACCTTGAAATGCGGTCGTCCCACATCAGTATGATTCGGTAGGACCCAGCGCCTATCTGTGGGCGGCCGCATAGGAGCCCTTGTGAAGACTCCTCCCAGCCAAGCAGGTCCCACCCGTTGTTCACAGATGTATCGTGTCGGCTGTGCAACACAGCTGATGGTCCCTATATCTAAAAATATATTGGCTCATTGTTCTGCCAGTTGATCTGCAGATATATCTACTAGTGTGTGCCCAGCTTAAAACTTGACACTTGAAGTCATAGACACTTAAAAGCCACATGAAGATCATAATTTAGAATGACATGGAGGAGCAGGTTTTCGACAGGACACTGCCCCCTTTTGGTTAGTTTTTCATGTAATTGTCTGATACTATTTTGTCGGACCTCTTTTTCCTGCCACCATTTCTTTACTCTCCATTCTAAATTGTTATCAATAAATGATGACTAATTTTATTGCCATGTGTGTTGTTCTAAGGGTAACAAGTCAGCATCTCCCATTAAGTTTAGTAAAGCAGAAATAAAATATTCAGAAATAATCCATTAAAAAAAAACTTTGGTACAGTATATACAGATATAAAGTGCAGCACAACAAAGAATGTAGGTATACTTAATGTTTTGAAATCAGAAATTTGAGAGTTGGGCTGATGAAATGATGTCTGTTTAATAACGGAGCTCTAACGCCAAAATAT